>NC_056748.1:1061852078-1062181308 GCF_019279795.1 Protopterus annectens | reverse complement strand
CTAGCACTGCTGTCTCATACCAACTCATAATTCTTTCTAGCATGTCGAAAGGTCAGATGCTGGCGTCCTCTCCTGCCCAGTTGGTGAATCTGGGAATTCTGAGACAATGCTACAATTGCCTCATGTACACGGACAACCCTCTCCTCCTCCCACGTAACACTAACACTTGTAGAGATGCAGCTATTTAGCCAGACTGGAGGCTGAGCTCTCTCAACTCACGACTGGCAAGACCAGGCAGGAGGAGAAGGCAACTACACACACCACAATACCAGTCTCACATAACTCAACCACACCACTGAATCAAACACATAAACACACTAAGACATACTCGGAGGCTCTGAGTAAAAATTTACCTAAACAGCAGAGGTCTCCAAAGCAGACACCCAAGCAATTGCAAACTCAATACACCACAGAAACAACACAAACAACAAAATCAGTGTGCAAAGCAGTCACTGCCCTTAAGGCCAAATACAACACCAAACATACTTGTCATAGGTGACTCCATAGTCAGACACACTGACGTCCCACTCACCAGGCTGAACAAGGAGAGGGTCACGGTAAGCTGCCTATCGGGCGCTAGAATCCGCCACATAACACAAGCACTCAGGTCACTCCATGGCAAGTACAAGTATGACACAGTCATTGTCCATGCTGGTGTGAACGACCTGAGACGTACCTCCCTGGACTACATGAAAAGAGACATAGAGGAGCTCTCTGATTATGTAGCCCAGGCAGGTATGACCCTGACCCTGAGCAGTATCCTTCCTTCACCAAGAATGATGCCACAATATAGTGACAAGATGATCAGCTTTAACAATTGGCTTAATTTCTGGTGTCATTCAAAGGGGTTCCAGTGCCTGTCTGCCTAGGATGACATGCTCGACAAGCCACGCTGCTTCGCAAGGGACTGCTTGCACCTGTCACCCCTGGGATTCCGGATATTGGCTAAGGCTCTTGCCACCCCCATAGTGCCTTTTTTAGGCAAGGCTCAAATTCTAAACCTACCACCCTAGAAAACAAAAACGTGAAGAAACTAAGGGTAATGCTGCTCAATGCCAGAAGTCTAAATCTCAAAATACATGCACTCGAGGCCCTTCTCAGTATGGAGAACATCGATGTCTGTGCTGTGACTGAAACCTGGTTCAAGGCTCCTGAGAGCACCCCGGCACTATCAGGTTTAATCTCATATTATGCGTTCCGGCCCCAAAACCCGGACCACACCACAAAAGGAGGGGGTGTATCCATATTCATCAAGGATACCCACACCTCCAGGTTGGTGGCTATGCACGAAGCATCGGAAACCATCCAGGTGCAATTAACCATAGGCAAAACTGCTCTACAATTTGTAGCATGCTACAGGCCACCCTCCCAAACTCAGGAAACCCACACAGCCTTCCTGAAGACACTGGGGGGTATAAATGTATCACCAAACACCATCATATTGGGTGACTTCAACTACCCGAATATAGACTGGGAACATTACTCAAGCCCAAACTTTCTAGCCCAAAGGTTCCTGGAGTTCATAAATTCAAATGCCATGGAACAACTAGTCACCGTCCCCACAAGAGGAGAAAATATACTAGATCTCATCATCACGAACATGGGGGCAAAATGCTCCACACCGGAAGTATATCTCTCATTGGTGAGATCAGATCATAAACTAATCTCACTAGAAATCCACATCCCGCCCCCACCCCAAACAAAAAAGACCACAGTGAAGAACTTCTAAAGCAAACTTCACACTACTCAAGACAGGTGTGGTATCCTTCAAGGCCCCGAGCCAATGGAAACCACAACCCAAGCTATGGAAGCCCTTACAAATGCCTTCTATGAACACCTTCAGGACTGCATGGATCAGGCAATCCCAAATAAAACCAAGACTCTTTCCACCAAGGGCAAACGTCCAGTCTGGTGGACTCCAGCCATAAACAAACTTTACAATAAGAGGAGAAAGCTATTACATGATAGAGCAAAATCCCAAAAAGGGAAGGCATCTTTGATCAGCACTAGCAAGAAACTACGATCCCTCATAAAATCATCCAAGGCCAACTTTGAGAGAAAAATTGCCATAGATTCAAAAGACAATCATAAGGCCTTCTTCAGCTATGTCAAAAACCTGGGTGGAAACTCCCAGATATGCTCAGAATTAGTCCAAAATGATACAAAAATCACTGAACACACAGACATTGCCAACATACTGGCAGACAGGTTCAGCACAAACTTCACCCCCCTCTCCCCCCCAAAAGGAGAGATAACTATCCCAACTGAGTGTAGCCTCCCAGACATCTCAAATGCGCAGGTGAAAGCTGCTCTCTCTAAAGCTAAAATCACAGCATCAATGGGACCGGATGGGGTCCCCTGCTGTGTGCTACATGAACTTAATGAAGAACTAAACCCACACATAAGGCAGCTGTTTAATCTTAGCCTCACGACAGGATATGTGCCCAAGGAGTGGCGTACGGCAACTGTGGTCCCACTACACAAAGGCGGTGCCTCTACGGACCCTGGTAATTACCGCCCCATAAGCTTAACAAGCCTGGTCTGCAAAGCTATGGAGAGGATCATAATGGAACTCATAAACAAGGACATAGGGGACTTGCAGACCTTGGACCCAACCCAGTTTGGCGTTGTCAAGGGCGGATCTTGCCTTTTGAACTTGGTCGACTTCTTCGAAACAGTCACCAAGGCCATTGATGAGGGAAAGGCAGTCCATACAGCCTACCTTGACCTTGCAAAAGCTTTCGACACAATACCCCACTCGGGTATTATAGAGAAACTTACCAGCTTAAATGTAAACCCATATGTCACAGGATGGGTTGCAAACTGGCTAAAGGACAGAACCCACAGGGTTAGAGTTGCTGGAGCCATGTCAGACTCCAAGCCGGTTACAAGTGGAGTCCCACAGGCTCAGTCCTGACCCCTATTGTTCGGCATCTACTTCTCAGAAGTACAGGCAAACATAGGAGGACTATGGCTGACAAAGTTTGCGGATGACTGCAAACTGGGTGCAATAGTGGATAGTACATCGGACGCAGACATCCTTCAGAGGGGTCTCACGGAAACTGATAGCTGGTGCCAGAGCCATGGCCTGAAGTTAAACGCAAAAAAGTGTATAGTCATACCCTTCGGGGAAAAACAAGGTAACCCCAAGCTACCATATAGGTGGCAACCCACTAAGCACAGAAGAGGTTATCAGGGACCTGGGGACCCAGGTTGACAGTGGCCTCTCATTTGACACTCACATTGCTAAAGTGGTTCGAAAGACCTTCTACATTGCCCACCTGATCATGAAGGGATTCACATCCAGATCAAGTGAGGTCATTGTTCCCCTGTACTCTTCACTTATCAGACCAATGATCGAGTACAATGCCCCATTCGGGATGTATCTCACCCATCACCTGCAGCAATTGGAGAGACCCCAAAAGTTCCTCACCAAAAGGATAAAGGGACTCCAAAACCTGTCATATGCTGCCAGACTGAAGAAACTCCAACTCTATTCAGTTGCATACCGTCTGATCAGAGGTGACCTGTGCCTGACATACAAGGCCATGACCAACCCGGAATTAATGGACATGCTCCACCTCAAAAAAACCAAATCCACCAAAACCACTAGAGCAAGAGACTTAAACCTTAGCAGGGATATAAATAGGATGTGCTGGAGGGCTAGTTTTATCACCCAAAGACTCCCCATGCTGTGGAATAAAATCCCGGTCCATGTGAGGCAGAGCACCTCGCTGGCTCTGTTCAAGAGAAATCTTGACCGGTGGATGGGAGATCGTAGGTTTACCCGGGAATCATCTCTGTGTCACTACTGGACAGAGGCAAAACAAACTAATGGGCACAGTATTTCTAACATAAGGCGGCGTAAGCCACATAACTTTGGGCTAGGCTTATAAATGCCCTAGGGCAGTTAGCCTAGTATAAACCTATGAACCTATGAACCTATGAATGGTGCAAACAGTATTACAGGCATCACACACCAGGGAGGGATGTCATCACAACTGCAGTTAAATGAATGGTGCATCCAGTTATACAGGCATCACACACACCAGGAGCGATGTCATCACCACTGCAGTTACATGAATGGTGCATCCAGTATTACAGGCATCACACACACCAGGAGCGATGTCATCACCACTGCAGTTACATGAATGGTGCATCCAGTATTACAGGCATCACACACACCAGGGAGTGATGCCATCACCACTGCAGTTACATGAATGGTGCATCCAGTATTACAGGCATCACACACACCAGGGAGCGATGTCATCACCACTGCAGTTACATGAATGGTGCATCCAGTATTACAGGCATCACACACACCAGGGAGATGTCATCACCACTGCATCACACACCATGGAGAATTGTCATCACCACTGCAGTTACATGAATGGTGCATCCAGTATTACAGGCATCACACACACCAGGGAGAGATGTCATCACCACTGCAGTTACATGAATGGTGCATCCAGTATTACAGGCATCACACACACCAGGGAGTGAAGTCATCACCACTGCAGTTACATGAATGGTGCAAACAGTATTACAGGCATCATGCACAGCAGGGAGCAATGCCATCACTACTGCAGTTACATGAATGATGCATCCAGTATTAGAGGCATCACACACACCAGGGAGCAATGCCATCACCACTGCAGTTACATGAATGGTGCAAACAGTATTACAGGCATCACACACACCAGGGAGCGATGTCATCACCACTGCAGTTACATGAATGGTGCATCCAGTATTACAGGCATCACACACACCAGGAGCGATGTCATCACCACTGCAGTTACATGAATGGTGCATCCAGTATTACAGGCATCACACACACCAAGGTGCAATTTCATCACCAATGTCATTACATGATTGGTGCATCCAATATTACTGGCATCACACACACCAGTGAGTGATGCCATTACCACAGCAGTTACATGAATGGTAGATCCAGTATTACAGGCATCACACACACCAGGGAGTGATGTCATCACCACTGCAGTTACATAAATGGTGCATCCAGTATTACAGGCATCACACACACGAGGGAGCGATGCAATCACCACTGCAGTTTCATGAATGGTGCATCCAGTATTACAGGGATCGCACACACCAGGGAGTGATGCCATCACCACTGCAGTTACATGAATGGTGCATCCAGTATTTCAGGCATCACACACACAAGGGAGCGATGTCATCACCACTGCAGTTACATGAATGGTGCATCCAGTATTACAGGCATCACACACACCAGGGAGTGATGCCATCACCAATGCATTTACATGAATGGTGCAAACAGTATTACAAGCATCACACACACCAGGGAGCAATGCCATCACCACTGCAGTTACATGAATGGTGCATCCAGTTATACAGGCTAAACACACACCAGGAGTGATGTCATCACCACTGCAGTTACATGAATGGTGCTTCCAGAATTACAGGCATCACACTCACCAGGGAGTGATGCCATCACCACTGCAGTTACATGAATGGTGCATCCAGTATTACAGGCATCACACACACCAGGGAGAGTTGCCATCACCATTGCACTTACATGAATGGTGCATCCAATTATACAGGCATCACACACATCAGGGAGCGATGTCATCACCACTGCTGTTACATGAATGTTGCAAACAGTATTACAGGCATCACACACACCAGGGAGTGAAGTCATCACCACTGCAGTAACATGAATGGTGCATCCAAAATTACAGGCATCACTCACACCAGGGAGCGAAGTCATCACCACTGCAGTTACATCAATGGTGCATCCAGTATCACAGGCATGACACACACCAGGGAGCAATGCCATCACCACTGCAGTCACTTGAATGATGCTTTAAGTATTACAGGCATCACACACACCAGGGAGCAATGCTATCACCACTGCAGTTACATAAATGGTGGTTCCAGTATTACAGGCATCACACACATCAGGGAGCGATGTCATCACCACAGCCATTACATGAATGATGCATCTAGTATTGCAGGCATCACACACTCCAGGGAGTGATGCCATCACCACTGCAGTCACATGGATGGTTCATCCAGCGTTACAGACATCACACACATCAGGGAGCGATGTCATCACCATAGCAGTTACATGAATGATGCATCTAGTATTATAGGCATCACACACACTACTGAGTGATGCCATCACATCTGCAGTTACATGAACTGTGTATCCAGTATTACAGGCATCACACAAATGGGAGCAAGGCCATCACCAATACAGTTACATGAACGATGCATACAGTATTACAGGCATCACACACACCAGGGATAAATGTCATCAACCACTGCATCATCACTACTGCAGTTACATGAATGTTGCATACAGTATTACAGGAATCACACATACCAGGGAGCGATGTCATCACCACTGCAGTTACATGAATGGTGCATCCAGTATTACAGGCATCACACACACCAGGGAGAGATGTCATCACCACTGCAGTTACATGAATGGTGCAAACAGTATTACATGCATCACACACACCAGGGTGCCATGTCATCACCACTGCAGTTACATGAATGGTGCATCCAGTATTACAGGCATCACACACACCAGGGTGTGATTTCATCACCACTGCCATTACATGAATGGTGCATCCAATATTACCGGCATCACACTCACCACGGAGCAATGCCATTACCACAGCAGTTACATGAATGGTAGATCCAGTATTACAGGCATCACACACACCATGGAGTGATGCCATCACCACTGCAGTTACATGAATGGTGCATCCAGTATTACAGGCATCACACACACCATGGACTGATTCTATCACCACTGCAGTTACATGAATGGTGCATCCAGTATTTCAGGCATCACACACACAGGGAGCGATGTCATCACCACTGCAGTTACATGAATGGTGCATCCAGTATTACAGGCATCACACACACCAGGGAGTGATGCCATCACCACTGCAGTTACATGAATGATGCAAACAGTATTACAGGCATCACACACACCAGGGAGTGATGTCATCACCACTGCAGTTACATGAATGGTGCAAACAGTATTAATCATGAACAACAGGGAGCGATGTCATCACCACTGCAGTTACATGAATGATGCATCCAGTATTACAGGCATCACACACACCAGGAGCGATGCCATCACCACTGCAGTTACATGAATGGTGCATCCAGTATTACAGGCATCACACACACCAGGGAGCGATGTCATCACCACTGCAGTTACATGAATGGTGCATCCAGTATTACAGGCATCACACACCAGGGAGCGATGTCATCACCACTGCAGTTACATGAATGGTGCAAACAGTATTACAGGCATCACACATACCAGGGTGCCTTGTCATCACCACTGCAGTTACATGAATGGTGCATCCAGTATTAGAGGCAGCACACACACCAAGGTGTGATTCCATCCCCACTGCAGTTACATGAATGGTGCATCTAGTATTACAGGCATGACACACACCAGGGAGAGATGTCATCACCACTGCCATTACATGAATGATACCTCTAGTATTACAGGCATCACACACACCAGGGAGTGATGTCATCACCACTGCAGTTACATGAATGATGCATCCAGTATTACAGGCATCACACACCAGGGAGTGATGTCATCACCACTGCAGTTACATGAATGGTGCATCCAGTATTACAGGCATCACACACACCAGGGAGTGATGCCATCACCACTGCAGTTACATGAATGGTGCAAACAGTATTACAGGCATCACACACACAGGGAGCAATGTCATCACCACTGCAGTTACATGAATGGTGCATCCAGTGTTACAGGCATCACACACACCAGGGAGTGATGCCATCACCACTGCAGTTACATGAATGGTGCAAACAGTATTACAGGCATCACACACCAGGGAGCAATGCCATCACCACTGCAGTTACATGAATGGTGCATCCAGTAGTACAGGCATCACACACACCAAGGTGCGATTTCATCTCCACTGTCATTACATGATTGGTGCATCCAATATTACTGGCATCACACACTCCAGTGAATGATGCCATTACAACAGCAGTTACATGAATGGTAGTTATAGTATTACATGCATCACACACACCAGGGAGTGATGTCATCACCACTGCAGTTACATAAATGATGCATCCAGTATTACAGGGATCGCACACACCAGGGAGTGATGTCATCACCACTGCAGTTACATAAATGATGCATCCAGTATTACAGGGATCGCACACACCAGGGAGTGATGCCATCACAACTGCACTTACATGAATGGTGCATACAGTATTTCAGGCATCACACACACAAGGGAGCAATGTCATCACCACCGCAGTTACATGAGTGGTGCATCCAGTATTACAAGCATCACACACCCCAGGGTGTGATGCCATCACCAATGCATTTAAATGAATGGTGCAAACAGTATTACAAGCATCACACACACCAGGGAGCAATGCCATCAACACTGCAGATACATGAATGGTGCATCCAGTTATACAGGCTAAACACACACAAAATGTGATGTCATCACCACTGCAGTTACATAAATGATGCTTCAAGAATTACAGGTATCACACTCACCAGGGAATGATGCCATCAACACTGCAGTTACATGATCGGTGCATCCAGTATTACAGGCATCACACACACCAGGCAGTGATGCCATCACCACTGCAGTTACATGAATGATGCATCCAGTATTACAGGCATCACACACCAGGGAGTGATGCCATCACCTCTGCAGTTACATGAATGGTATATCCAGTATTACAGGCATCACACACACGGGAGTGATGCCATCACCAATACAGTTACATAAAATGTACATCCAGTATTACAGGCATCACACACACTAGGGATAGATGTCATCACCACTGCATCACACACCATGGAGAATTGTCATCATTACTGAAGTTACAGGAATGGTGTATCCAGTATTACAGGCATCACACACCAGAGAGAAATGTCATCACCACTGCAGTTACATGAATGGTGCATGCAGTATTACAGACATCACACACACCAGGGAGGGAAGCCATTACCACTGCAGTTACATGAATGGTGCATCCAGTATTACAGGCATCACACACACCAGGGAGAGATGTCATCACCACTGCATCACACACCATGGAGAATTGTCATCACTACTGCAGTTACATGAATGGTGCATCTAGTATTACAGGCATCACACACACCAGGGAGCGATGTCTTCACCACTGCAGTTACATGAATGGTGCATCAAGTATTACAGGCATCACACACCAGGGAGTGAAGTCATCACCACTGCAGTTACATGAATGGTGCAAACAGTAATACAGGCATCATGCACACCAGGGAGTGATGTCATCACCACTGCTGTTACATGAATGGTGGATCCAATATTAGAGGCATTACACACACGAGGTAGTGATGCCATCACCAATGCAGTTACATGAACGATGCTAGCAGTATTACAGGCATCACATACACCAGGGATCGATGTCATCACCACTACAGTTACATGAATGGTGCATCCAGTATTACAGGCATCACACACACCAGGGAGTGATGTCATCATCACTGCTGTTACATGAATGGTGCATCCAGTATTACCGGCATCACATTCAACAGGGAGTGATGACATCACGACTGCAGTTACAGGAATTGTGCATCCAGTATTACAGGCATCAGACACACCAGGGAGAGATGCATTCGCCATTGCAGTTACATGGATGATGCATCTAGTATTGCAGGCATCATACACACAAGGGAGTGATGCCATCAACTCTGCAGTTACATGAATGGTGCATCCAGTATTGCAGGCATCACACACAACAGGGAGTGATGCCACCACCAGTACAGTTACATGAATGGTGCAAACAGTATTACAGGCATCACACACACAAGGGAACAATGTCATCACTACCGCAGTTACATGAATGATGCATCCAGTATTAGCGACATCAAACACACCAGGAAGCAATGCCATCACCGCTGCAGTTATATGATTGGTGCAAACAGTATTACAGCAATCACGCACAACAGGAAGTGATGTCATCACCACTGCAGTTACATTAATGGTGCATCTGGTATTAAAGGCATCACAAACCAGGGAGCGATGCCATCATGAATGCAGTTGCATAAATGGTGCATCCAGTATTACAGGCATCACACACACTAGGGAGAGTTTCCATCACCACTGCACTTACATGAATGGTGCATCCAATTATACAAGCATCACACACACCAGGGAGTGATGCCATCACAACTGCAGTTACATGAATGGTGCAAACAGTATTACAGGCATCACTCACACCAGGGAGTGAAGTCATCACCACTGCAGTAACATGAATGGTGCATCCAAAATTACAGGCATCACACACACCAGGGAGCAAAGTCATCACCACTACAGTTACATGAATGGTACATCCAGTATCACAGGCATCATACACACCAGGGAGCAATGCTATCACCACTGCAGTTACATGAATGAAGCTTTCAGTATTACAGGCATCACACACATCATGGAACGATGCTATCACCACTGCAGTTGCATGGATGGTGCATCCAGTATTACAGGCTTCACACACACCAGGGAACGATGTCTTCACCACAGCCATTACATGAATAATGCATCTAGTATTGAGGCATCACACACACCAGGGAGCGCTGCCATCTCCACTACAGTTACATGAATGGTGCAAACAGTATTACAGGCATCACAAGCACCAGGGAGCGATGTCATCACCACTGCAGTTACATAAATGGTGCATCCAGTATTACAGGCATCACAAACACCAGGGAGCGATGTCATCACAACTGCAGTTACATGAATGGTGCAAACAGTAGTACAGGCATCACACACACCAGTGAGCGATGCCATTACCACAGCAGTTACATGAATGGTAATTCCAGTATTACAGGCATCACACACCCGGGGGAGTGACTCAATCACCACTGCAGTTTCATGAATGGTGCATCCAGTATTACAGGGATTGCACACACCAGGGAGTGATGCCATCACCACTGCAGTTGCATGAATGGGGCATCCAGTATTTCAGGCATCACAGACACAAGGGAGCGAGGTCATCGCCACCGCAGTTACATGAGTGGTGCATCCAGTATTACAGGCATCACACACACCAGGGAGTCATGTCATCACCACTGCTGTTACATGAATGGTGGATCCAATATTAGAGGCATTACACACACGAGGTAGCGATGCCATCACCAATGCAGTTACATGAATGATGCTAGCAGTATTACAGGCATCACATACACCAGGGATCGATGTCATCACCACTGCAGTTACATGAATGGTGCATCCAGTATTACAGGCATCACACACACCAGGGAGTGATGTCATCATCACTGCTGTTACATGAATGGTGCATCCAGTATTACCGGCATCACATTCAACAGGGAGTGATGACATCACGACTGCAGTTACATGAATTCTGCATTCAGTATTACAGGCATCAGACACACCAGGGAGAGATGCATTCACCATTGCAGTTACATGAATGATGCATCTAGTATTGCAGGCATCATACACACCAGGGAGTGATGCCATCAACTCTGCAGTTACATGAATGGTGCATCCAGTATTGCAGGCATCACACACAACAGGGATTGATGCCATCACCAGTACAGTTACATGAATGGTGCAAACAGTATTACAGGCATCACACACACAAGGGAACGATGTCATCACTACTGCAGTTACATGAATGATGCATCCAGTATTAGCGGCATCAAACACACCAGGAAGCAATGCCATCACCACTGCAGTTATATCATTGGTGCAAACAGTATTACAGCAATCACGCACAACAGGGAGTGATGTCATCACCACTGCAGTTACATGAATGGTGCATCTGGTATTACAGGCATCACAAACCAGGGAGCGATGCCATCAAGAATGCAGTTGCATAAATGGTGCATCCAGTATTACAGGCATCACACACACCAGGGAGAGTTGCCATCACCATTGCACTTACATGAATGGTGCATCCAATTATACAAGCATCACACACACCAGGGAGCGATGCCATCACAACTGCAGTTACATGAATGGTGCAAACAGTATTACAGGCATCACTCACACCAGGGAGTGAAGTCATCACCACTGCAGTAACATGAATGGTGCATCCAAAATTACAGGCATCACACACACACCAGGGAGCAAAGTCTTCACCACTACAGTTACATGAATGGTACATCCAGTATCACAGGCATCGTACACACCAGGCAGCAATGCTATCACCACTGCAGTTACATGAATGAAGATTTCAGTACTACAGGCATCACACACATCATGTAGCGATGCTATTACCACTGCAGTTGCATGGATGGTGCATCCAGTATTACAGGCTTCACACACACCAGGGAGCGATGTCATCACCACTGCAGTTACATGAATGGTGCAAACAGTAGTACAGGCATCACACACACCAGGGAGCAATGTCATCACCACTGTCATTACATGATTGGTGCATCCAATATTACTGGCATCACACACACCAGTGAGCGATGCAATTACCACAGCAGTTACATGAATGGTAATTCCAGTATTACAGGCATCACACACCCGGGGGAGTGACTCAATCACCACTGCAGTTTCATGAATGGTGCATCCAGTATTACAGGGATTGCACACACCAGGGAGTGATGTCATCACCACTGCAGTTGCATGAATGGTGCATCCAGTATTTCAGGCATCACAGACACAAGGGAGCGATGTCATCACCACCGCAGTTACATGAGTGGTGCATCCAGTATTACAGGCATCACACACACCAGGGAGTGATGCCATCACCAATGCATTTACATGAATCATGCAAACAGTATTAAAAGAATCACACACACCAGGGAGCAATGCCATCACCACTGCAGTTACATGAATGGTGCATCCAGTTATACAGGCTAAACACACACCAAGAGTGATGTCATCACCACTGCAGTTACATGAATGATGTTTCCAGAATTACAGGTATCACACTCACCAGGGAGTGATGCTATCACCACTGCAGTTACATGATCGGTGCATCCAGTATTACAGGCATCACACACACCAGGCAGTGATGTCATCACCACTGCAGTTACATGAATGATGCATCCAGTATTACAGGCATCACACACCAGGGAGTGCTGCCATCACCTCTGCAGTAACATGAATGGTATATCCAGTACTACAGGCATCACACACACGGGAGCGATGCCATCACCAATACAGTTACATAAATTGTACATCCAGTATTACAGGGATCACACACCAGAGAGAGATGTCATCACAACTGCAGTTACATGAACGGTCCAGCAAGTATTACAAACATCACACACATCAGTTCATAGTTCATTCCCAGGGAGGGAAGTCATTACCATGGCAGTTATCTCTGTTGATCAGTGGCAGTGAATAACATTGAGCAGCTTCCCTGCCCCCCATAGAGGTGGTTACTGACTTGAAACTGTAGTTTTATTGGCCACTAGGGGTCATTTCCAAAACTCCTTCATCTTCCTCTCTTAAAACCTAGTTGCCTCGTGGTTTGGGCATCTTTTCAGGCTTGTTGGCTGTTGGTGAAGCACCCTCCAAGAGGAAAAAATGCTGAGAGAAGAAGGGAGCCACTTTTGAGATTTTAAGTATTTTTTCTCTGTTTATTTGCTAAGTTTTTCTGCATAGCTGCCTAGCTCGAGCATTTTCTGGCTTGTTAAACTTGATTTCTGTATTAGTAGCTGTATTTAGAGCACAACCAAAAGCTGTTTGCTGAATTTCCTGTTTGCACTTAATTTTAAATCATTTTTTTTCCTTAAAACTTGCATATTTTCTGTCCTTGACCTAGCACTCTTGTGTGGGGTCATTTACTGCACTGTTATAACTTGATATTACTTGTGAACCTCTGCTATCTCTGTAAAAAACAAAACAAAAAAAATCTTGCTTTTTCCCACTTTTCTGAGAGTTAAAAAAGTTCAGTTACAGGCTTGCTGTTCCTGAACTGTTTGAAAGTTTCTGTGAGGCCATTTTTGCTTGGGCTGAAGGAGGGTCTCTCTGTTGATCAGTGGCAGTGAATAACATTGAGCAGCTTCCCTGCCCCCCATAGAGGTGGTTACTGACTTGAAACTGTAGTTTTATTGGCCACTAGGGGTCATTTCCAAAACTCCTTCATCTTCCTCTCTTAAAACATAGTTGCCTCGTGGTTTGGGCGTCTTTTCAGGCTTGTTGGCTGTTGGTGAAGCACCCTCCAAGAGGAAAAAATGCTGAGAGAAGAAGGGAGCCACTTTTGAGATTTTAAGTATTTTTTCTCTGTTTATTTGCTAAGTTTTTTTGCATAGCTGCCTAGCTTGAGCATTTTCTGGCTTGTTAAACTTGATTTCTGTATTAGTAGCTGTATTTAGAGCACAACCAAAAGCTGTTTGCTGAATTTCCTGTTTGCACTTAATTTTAAATCATTTTTTCTTAAAACTTGCATATTTTCTGTCCTTGACCTAGCACTCTTGTGTGGGGTCATTTACTGCACTGTTATAACTTGATATTATTTGTGAACCTCTGCTATCTCTGTAAAAAACAAAAACCAAAAAAAAATCTTGCTTTTTTCCCACTTTTCTGAGAGTTAAAAAAGTTCAGTTACAGGCTTGCTGTTCCTGAACTGTTTGAAAGTTTCTGTGAGGCCATTTTTGCTTGGGCTGAAGGAGGGTCTCTATGTTGATCAGTGGCAGTGAATAACATTGAACAGCTTCCTTGCCCCCCGTAGAGGTGGTTACTGACTTGAAACTGTAGTTTTATTGTCCGTTTTGGGTCTATTCCTGCTTCTTTCCAGCCCCTGCTATCAAGCACGCTTTAACATGCTTTAGCGCGGAGTTGCCACTAGAGCAGCATCGGGCAGCACCGGTTAAACAAGGTTAAACTCTTTCTGGCTCCAGAAAGTCTGTTCTTCAATTTTTCCCTTAGAACTGCTCTAGGAACCTAAACAGTTTACACCTTCACTAAAAAGTGCAGCACTTGTTCCAAATAGCTTTTTATTCTCAAAAAGCTCAGCACTTGTCTTATAAGCATATCCCTTGTCTTATAAGCATTCTCTTTGCAGGTCAAGCACTCCTATATTATACAAATCTCTCACTAGCAAAACCCCCCAGGAGTGCCCACTTCCCTGCTAAGCCCACTACTTTTCTGTCTCATACCAACTCATAATTCTTTCTAGCATGTCGAAGGGTCAGATGCTGGCGTCCTCTCCTGCCCAGTTGGTGAATCTGGGAATTCTGAGACAATGCTACAATTGCCTCATGTACACGGACAACCCTCTCCTCCTCCCACGTAACACTAACACTTGTGAGAGATGCACCTATTTAGCCAGACTGGAAGCTGAGCTCTCTCAACTCACGACTGGCAAGACCAGGCAGGAGGAGAAGGCAACTACACACACCACAATACCAGTCTCACATAACTCAACCACACCACTGAATCAAACACATAAACACACTAAGACATACTCGGAGGCTCTGAGTAAAAATTTACCTAAACAGCAGAGGTCTCCAAAGCAGACACCCAAGCAACTGCAAACTCAATACACCACACAAACAACACAAACAACAAAATCAGTGTGCAAAGCAGTCACTGCCCTTGAGGCCAAATACAACACCAAACATACTTGTCATAGGTGACTCCATAGTCAGACACACTGACGTCCCACTCACCAGGCTGAACAAGGAGAGGGTCACGGTAAGCTGCCTATCGGGCGCTAGAATCCGCCACATAACACAAGCACTCAGGTCACTCCATGGCAAGTACAAGTATGACACAGTCATTGTCCATGCTGGTGTGAACGACCTGAGACGTACCTCCCTGGACTACATGAAAAGAGACATAGAGGAGCTCTCTGATTATGTAGCCCAGGCAGGTATGACCCTGACCCTGAGCAGTATCCTTCCTTCACCAAGAATGATGCCACAATATAGTGACAAGATGATCAGCTTTAACAATTGGCTTAATTTCTGGTGTCATTCAAAGGGGATCCAGTGCCTGTCTGCCTGGGATGACATGCTCGACAAGCCACACTGCTTCGCAAGGGACTGCTTGCACCTGTCACCCCTGGGATTCCGGATATTGGCTAAGGCTCTTGCCACCCCCATAGTGCCTTTTTTAGGCAAGGCTCAAATTCTAAACCTACCACCCTAGAAACCAAAAACGTGAAGAAACTAAGGGTAATGCTGCTCAATGCCAGAAGTCTAAATCTCAAAATACACGCACTCGAGGCCCTTCTCAGTATGGAGAACATCGATGTCTATGCTGTGACTGAAACCTGGTTCAAGGCTCCTGAGAGCACCCCGGCACTATCAGGTTTCATCTCATATCATGCGTTCCGGCCCCAAAACCCGGACCACACCACAAAAGGAGGGGGTGTATCCATATTCATCAAGGATACCCACACCTCCAGGTTGGTGGCTATGCACGAAGCATCGGAAACCATCCAGGTGCAATTAACCATAGGCAAAACTGCTCTACAATTTGTAGCATGCTACAGGCCACCCTCTCAAACTCAGGAAACCCACACAGCCTTCCTGAAGACACTGGGGGGTATAAATGTATCACCAAACACCATCATATTGGGTGACTTCAACTACCCGAATATAGACTGGGAACATTACTCAAGCCCAAACTTTCTAGCCCAAAAGTTCCTGGAGTTCATAAATTCAAATGCCATGGAACAACTAGTCACCGTCCCCACAAGAGGAGAAAATATACTAGATCTCATCATCACGAACATGGGGCAAAATGCTCACACCGAAGTATATCTTCATTGGTGAGATCAGATCATAAACTAATCTCACTAGAAATCCACATCCCGCCCCCACCCCAAACAAAAAGACCACAGTGAAGAACTTCTAAAGCAAACTTCACACTACTCAAGACAGGTGTGGTATCCTTCAAGGCCCCGAGCCAATGGAAACCACAACCCAAGCTGGAAGCCCTTACAAATGCCTTCTATGAACACCTTCAGGACTGCATGGATCAGGCAATCCCAAATAAAACCAAGACTCTTTCCACCAAGGGCAAACGTCCAGTCTGGTGGACCCCAGCCATAAACAAACTTTACAATAAGAGGAGAAAGCTATTACATGATAGAGCAAAATCCCAAAAAGGGAAGGCATCTTTGATCAGCACTAGCAAGAAACTACGATCCCTCATAAAATCATCCAAGGCCAACTTTGAGAGAAAAATTGCCATAGATTCAAAAGACTATCATAAGGCCTTCTTCAGCTATGTCAAAAACCTGGGTGGAAACTCCCAGATATGCTCAGAATTAGTCTAAAATGATACAAAAATCACTGAACACACAGACATTGCCAACATACTGGCAGACAGGTTCAGCGCAAACTTCAACCCCCCCCCAAAAGGAGAGATAACTATCCCAACTGAGTGTAGCCTCCCAGACATCTCAAATGCGCAGGTGAAAGCTGCTCTCTCTAAAGCTAAAATCACAGCATCAATGGGACCGGATGGGGTCCCCAGCTGTGTGCTACATGAACTTAATGAAGAACTAAACCCGCACATAAGGCAGCTGTTTAATCTTAGCCTCACCACAGGATATGTGCCCAAGGAGTGGCGTACGGCAACTGTGGCCCACTCCACAAAGGCGGTGCCTCTACGGACCCTGGTAATTATCGCCCCATAAGCTTAACAAGCCTGGTCTGCAAAGCTATGGAGAGGATCATAATGGAACTCATAAACAAGGACATAGGGGACTTGCAGACCTTGGACCCAACCCAGTTTGGCTTTGTCAAGGGTGGATCTTGCCTTTTGAACTTGGTCGACTTCTTCGAAACAGTCACCAAGGCCATTGATGAGGGAAAGGCAGTCCATACAGCCTACCTTGACCTTGCAAAAGCTTTCGACACAATACCCCACTCGGGTATTATAGAGAAACTTACCAGCTTAAATGTAAACCCATATGTCACAGGATGGGTTGCAAACTGGCTAAAGGACAGAACCCACAGGGTTAGAGTTGCTGGAGCCATGTCAGACTCCAAGCCGGTTACAAGTGGAGTCCCACAGGGCTCAGTCCTTGGCCCCTATTGTTCGGCATCTACTTCTCAGAAGTACAGGCAAACATAGGAGGACTATGGCTGACAAAGTTTGCGGATGACTGCAAACTGGGTGCCATAGTGGATAGTACATCGGATGCAGACATCCTTCAGAGGGGTCTCACGGAAACTGATAGCTGGTGCCAGAGCCATGGCCTGAAGTTAAACACAAAAAAGTGTATAGTCATACCCTTCGGGAAAAACAAGGTAACCCCAAGCTACCATATAGGTGGCAACCCACTAAGCACAGAAGAGGTTATCAGGGACCTGGGGACCCAGGTTGACAGTGGCCTCTCATTTGACACTCACATTGCTGAAGTGGTTCGAAAGACCTTCTACATTGCCCACCTGATCATGAAGGGATTCACATCCAGATCAAGTAAGGTCATTGTTCCCCTGTACTCTTCACTTATCAGACCAATGATCGAGTACAATGCCCCATTCGGGATGTATCTCACCCGTCACCTGCAGCAATTGGAGAGACCCCAAAAGTTCCTCACCAAAAGGATAAAGGGACTCCAAAACCTGCCATATGCTGCCAGACTGAAGAAACTCCAACTCTATTCAGTTGCATACCGTCTGCTCAGAGGTGACCTGTGCCTGACATACAAGGCCATGACCAACCCGGAATTAATGGACATGCTCCACCTCAAAAACCAAATCCACCAAAACCACTAGAGCAAGAGACTTAAACCTTAGCATGGATATAAATAGGACGTGCTGGAGGGATAGATTTATCACCCAAAGACTCCCCATGCTGTGGAATAAAATCCCGGTCCATGTGAGGCAGAGCACCTCGCTGGCTCTGTTCAAGAGAAATTTTGACCGGTGGATGGGAGATCGTAGGTTTACCCCGGGAATCATCTCTGTGTCACTACTGGACAGAGGCAAAACAAACTAATGGGCACAGTATTTCTAACATAAGGGGCGGCGTACGCCACATAACTTTGGGCTAGGCTTATAAATGCCCTAGGGCAGTTAGCCTAGTATAAACCTATGAACCTATGAACCTATGAATGGTGCAAACAGTATTACAGCCATCACTTACACCAGGGAGCGATGTCATCTCCACGGCAGTTACTTGAATGGTGCATCTAGTTATAAAGGCATCACACACAACAGGGAGCGATGTCATCACAACTGCAGTTACATGAATGGTGCATCCAGTTCTACTGGCATCACTCACAATTGGAGCGATGTTATCAGCACTGCAGTTACATGAATGGTGCATCCAGTATTACCGGCATTACACTCACCAGAGAGTGATGCCATCACCACTGCAGTTACATCAATGGTGCATCCAGTATTACAGGCATCACACACACCAGGGAGCGATGTCATCACCACTGAAGTTACATGAATGGTGCATCCAGTATTACAGGCATCACACACACAAGGGAGATATGTCATCACCACTGCATGACACACCATGGAGAATTGTCATCACCACTGCAGTTACATGAATGGTGCATCCAGTATTACAGGCATTACACACAAAAGGGAGAGATGTCATCTACACTGCATTTACATGAATGGTGCATCCAGTATTATAGGCATCACACACACCAGGGAGTGAAGTCATTACAACTGCAGTTACATGAATGGTGCAAACAGTATTGCAGGCATCATGAACAACAGGGAGCGATGTCATCACTACTGCAGTTACATGAATGATGTATCCAGTATCAGAGGCATCACACACACCAGGGAGCACTGCCATCCCCACTACAGTTACATGAATGGTGCAAACAGTATTACAGACATCACAAGCACCAGGGAGCGATGTCATCACCACTGCAGTTACATGAATGGTGCATCCAGTGTTACAGCAATCACACACACCAGGGAGCGATGTCATCAGCACTGCAGTTACATGAATGGTGCATCCAGTAGTACAGGCATCACACACACCAAGGTGCGATTTCATCACCACTGTCATTACATGATTGGTGCATCCAATATTACTGGCATCACACACTCCAGTGAATGATGCCATTACAACAGCAGTTACATGAATGGTAGTTATAGTATTACACGCATCACACACACCAGGGAGTGATGTCATCACCACTGCAGTTACATAAATGAGGCATCCAGTATTACAGGGATCGCACACACCAGGGAGTGATGTCATCACCACTGCAGTTACATAAATGTTGCATCCAGTATTACAGGGATCGCACACACCAGGGAGTGATGCCATCACCACTGCACTTACATGAATGGTGCATACAGTATTTCAGGCATCACAAACACAAGGGAGCGATGTCATCACCACCGCAATTACATGAGTGGTGCATCCAGTATTACAGGCATCACACACACTAGGGTGTGATGCCATCACCAATGCATTTACATGAATGGTGCAAACAGTAATACAAGCATCACACACACCAGGGAGCAATGCCATCACCACTGCAGTTACATGAATGGTGCATCCAGTTATACAGGCTAAACACACACAAAGAGTGATGTCATCACCACTGCAGTTACATAAATGATGCTTCCAGAATTACAGGTATCACACTCACCAGGGAATGATGCCATCACCACTGCAGTTACATGATCGGTGCATCCAGTATTACAGGCATCACACACACTAGGGAGAGTTGCCATCACCACTGCACTTACATGAATGGAGCATCCAATTATACAAGCATCACACACACCAGGGAGCGATGCCATCACAACTGCAGTTACATGAATGGTGCAAACAGTATTACAGGCATCACTCACACCAGGGAGTGAAGTCATCACCACTGAAGTAACATGAATGGTGCATCCAAAATTACAGGCATCACTCACACCAGGGAGCGAAGTCATCACCACTACAGTTACATGAATGGTACATCCAGTATCACAGACATCACACACACCAGGGAGCAATGCCATCACCACTGCAGTTACATGAATGAAGCTTTAAGTATTACAGGCATCTCACACACCAGGGAGCGATGCTATCACCACTGCAGTTACATAAATGGCACTTCCAGTATTACAGGCATCACACACATCATGGAGCGATGCTATCACCACTGCAGTTGCATAATGGTGCATCCAGTATTACAGGCTTCACACACACCAGGGAGCAATGTCATCACCGCAGCCATTACATGAATTATGCATCTAGTACTGAGACATCACACACACCAGGGAGTGATGCCATCAGGACTGCAGTTACATGAACAGTACATCCAGCATTACATGCATCACACACATCAGGGAGTGATGTCATCACCATAGCAGTTACATGAATGATGCATCTAGTATTATAGGCATCACACACACCACTGAGTGGTGCCATCACGTCTTTAGTTACATGAATTGTTTATCCAGTATTACATGCATCATACAAATGGGAGCAATGTCGTCACAAATACAGTTACATGAATGATGCATACAGTATTACAGGCATCATACACACCATGGAGAAATGTCATCAGCCACTGCATCATCACAACTGCAGTTACATGAATGGTGCATACAGTATTACAGGAATCACACATACCAGGGAGCGATGTCATCACCACTGCAGTTACATGAATGGTGCATCCAGTGTTACAGGCATCACCCACACCAGGGAGCGATGTCATCACCACTGCAGTTACATGAATGGTGCAGACAGTATTACAGGCATCACACACACCAGGGTGCCATGTCATCAGCACTGCAGTTACATGAATGGTGCATCCAGTAGTGCAGGCATCACACACACCAAGGTGCGATTTCATCACCACTGCCATTACATCATTGATGCATCCAATATTACTGGCATCACACACTCCAGTGAATGATGCCATTACAACAGCAGTTACATGAATGGTAGTTCCAGTGTTACAGGCATCACACACACAGTGGAGTGACTCAATCACCACTGCAGTTTCATGAATGGTGCATCCAGTATTACAGGGATCGCACACACCAG
The DNA here is from genome assembly GCF_019279795.1 of Protopterus annectens. Taxonomy (NCBI): domain Eukaryota; kingdom Metazoa; phylum Chordata; order Ceratodontiformes; family Protopteridae; genus Protopterus; species Protopterus annectens. Next base: position 1,062,159,349 of record NC_056748.1, on the reverse strand, counting down.
GGAGTGATGCTATCACCACTACACTTACATGAATCGTGCACCCAGTATTTCAGGCATCACACACACAAGGGAGCGATGTCATCACCACCGCAGTTACATGAGTGGTGCATCCAGTATTACAGGCATCACACACACCAGGGAGTGATGCCATCACCAATGCATTTACATGAATGGTGCAAACAGAATTACAAGCATCACACACACCAGGGAGCAATGCCATCAACACTGCAGTTACATGAATGGTGCATCCAGTTATACAGGCTAAACACACACCAAGAGTGATGTCATCACCACTGCAGTTACATGAATGATGCTTCCAGAATTACAGGTATCACACTCACCAGGGAGTGATGCCATCACCACTGCAGTTACATGAATTATGCATCCAGTATTACAGGCATCACACACCAGGGAGTGATGCCATCACCTCTGCAGTTACATGAATGGTATATCCAGTATTACAGGCATCACACACACTAGGGATAGATGTCATCACTACTGCATCACACACCATGGAGAATTGTCATCACTACTGAAGTTATAGGAATGGTGTATCCAGTATTACAGGCATCACACACCAGAGAGAGATGTCATCACCATTGCAGTTACATGAATGTTGCATGCAGTATTACAGACATCACACACACCAGGGAGGGAAGCCATTACCACTGCAGTTACATGAATGGTGCATCCAGTATTACAGGCATCACACACACACTTGGGAGAGATGTCATCACCACTGCATCATATACCATGGAGAATTGTCATCATTACTGCAGTTACATGAATGGTGCATCTAGTGTTACAGGCATCATACACACCAGGGAGCGATGTCTTCACCACTGCAGTTACATGAATGGTACATCAAATATTACAGGCATCACACATCAGGGTGTGAAGTCATCACCACTGCAGTTACATGAATGATGCAAACAGTAATACAGGCATCATGCACACCAGGGAGTGATGTCATCACCACTGCTGTTACATGAATGGTGGATGCAATATTAGAGGCGAGGTAGCGATGCCATCACCAATACAGTTCCATGAACGATGCTAGCAGTATTACAGGTATCACATACACCAAGGATCGATGTCATCACCACTGCAGTTACATGAATGGTGCATCAAGTATTACATGCATCACACACCAGGGAGTGATGTCATCACCACTGCAGTTACATGGATGATGTGTCCAGTATTACAGGCATCACACACCAGGGAGTGTTCATAGGTTCATAGGTTCATACTAGGCTATCTGCCCAAGGGCATTTATAAGCCTAGCCCATAGTTATGTGGCTTTCACCACCCCTTTAGTTTGAATAAAACTATGCCTATTATTTTGCTGTGCCTCTGTCAAGCAGTGACACTGAAGTAATCCCTGGGGTATATCTGCGATCTCCCATCCATTGGTCAAGATTCCTCTTGAACAAGGCCAGCGAGGTGCTCTGCCTCACATGTACCAGGATTTTGTTCCACAGCATAGGGAGTCTCTGGGTGATGAATCTGTCCCTCCAGCACGTTCTATTAATAACCGTGTCAAGGTTTAAGTCTCCCGCCCTTGTGGTTCTGAGGGATCTAGATTTTTTGAGGTGAAGCATATTCATCAAATATGGGTTTGACATGGCCTTATATGTCAGGCACAGGTCACCTCTGAGCAAGCGGTATGAGACTGAATAGAGCTGGAGTTCTTTCAGTCGGGCAGCATAAGACATATTTTGAGACCCTTTATCCTTTTGGTGAGGAACTTTTGGGGCCTTTCCAGCTGCTGCAGGTGTCGGGTCAGATACATTCCGAATGGGGTATTGTACTCAATCATAGGTCTAATGAGTGATGAGTACAGGGGGACGATGACCTCCCTTGATCTAGATGTGAATCCCTTCATGATCAGGTGGGCAATGTAGAAGGTTTTCCTAACTACTTTAGCAACATGAGTGTCAAACGAAAGGCTACTGTCAACCTGGGTCCCCAGATCCCTGATGACTTCTTCTGTGCTCAGTGGATTGCCACTTATATGGTAGCTAGGGGTAACCTTGTTTTTCCCGAAGGGTATGACTATGCATTTCTTGGCTTTTAACTTTAGGCCAAGGCTCTGGCACCAGTTATCCATTTCTGTGAGGCCCTTCTGAAGGATATCTGTGTCAGATGTGTTTTCGACTATGGCGCCCAGTTTGCAGTCATCTGCAAACTTTGTCAGCCATAACCCTCCTGTGTTTGCTTGTACTTCAGAAAAGTAGATATCGAACAAGAGTGGACCCAGGACTGAGCCCTGTGGAACACCACTTGTGACAGGCTTTGAGTCTGACATGGCTCCAGCAACTCTGACCCTGTGGGTTCTGTCACTTAGCCAGTTTGCAACCCATCTTGTGATGTATGGGTTTACATTCAAGCTGATGAGTTTTTCAATGATACCTGAGTGGGGTATTGTGTCAAAGGCCTTTGCCAGGTCGAGGTAGGCTGTATGGACTGCCTTTCCCTCATCAATGGCCTTGGTGACTGTCTCAAAAAAGTCAACCAAGTTTAAAAGGCATGATCTGCCTTTGACAAAGCCAAACTGGGTTGGATCCAAAGTCTGCAAGTTCCCTATGTCTATTTATGAGTTCCATGAATGGTATATCCAGTATTACAGGCATCACACACACGGGAGGGATGCCATCACCAATACAGTTACATAAATTGTACATCCAGTATTACAGACATCACACACACCAGGGATAGATGTCATCACCACTGGATCACACACCATGGAGAATTGTCATCACTACTGAAGTTACAGGAATGGTGTATCCAGTATTACAGGCATCACACACCAGAGAGAGATGTCATCACAACTGCAGTTACATGAATGGTCCATGCAGTATTACAGACATTACAGACATCAGGGAGGGAAGTCATTATCACTGCAGTTACATGAATGGTGCAAACAGTATTACAGGCATCACTTACACCAGGAAGCGATGTCATCTCCACTGCAGTTACTTGAATGGTGCATCCAGTTATAAAGGCATCACACACAACAGGGAGTGATGTCATCACAACTGCAGTTACATGAATGGTGCATCCAGTTCTACTGGCATCACTCACAATTGGAGCGATGTCATCACCACTGCAGTTACATGAATGGTGTAGCCAGTATTACCGGCATCACACTCACCAGAGAGTGAAGCCATTACCACTGCAGTTACATCAATGGTGCATCCAGTATTACAGGCATCACACACACCAGGGAGCGGTGTCATCTCGCTGCAGTTACATGAATGATGCCTGTAGTATTACAGGCATCACACACGCCAGGGAGTGATGCCATCACCTCTGTTGTTACATGAATGGTGCATCCAGTATTACAGGCATTACACACTCCTAGGAGCGATGCCATCACCAATACAGTTACATGAATGGTGCATTCAGTATTACAGGCATCACTCACACCAGGGAGAGATTTCATCACCACTGCATCACACACCATGGAGAATTGTGATCACCACTGCAGTGACATGAATGGTGCATCCTGTATTACAGGCATCACACACACCAGGGAGTGATGTCATCACTTCTGCAGTTACATCAATGGTGCAGCCTGTATTACAGGTATCACACACACCGGTGAGTGAAGTCATCACCTCTGCAGTTACATGAATGGTGCATGCAGCATTACAGGCATTACGCACACCAAGGAGCGATGTCATCACTATTTCAATTACATGAATGATGCATCCAGTATTAGAGGCATCACACATACCAGGGAGCGATGTCATCACTATTGCAGTTACATGAATGGTGCAAACAGTATTACATTCATCACTCATACCAAGGAGTGATGCTATCACCACTGCATTTACATGAATGGTGTATCCAGTATTACAGGCATCACACACACCAGGGAGCAATGCCATCACCACTGCAGTTACATGAATGGTGCATCCAGTATTAGAGGCATCACACACACCAGGGTGTGATGCCATCACCAGTGCAATTACATGAATGATGCAAACAATATTACAGGCATCACACACACCAGGGAGTGATGTCATCAGCACTGCAATTACATGAATGGTGCATCCAGTATTACAGGCATCACACACACACCAAAAAGTGATGCCAAAACCACAGCATTTACATTAATGGTGCAAACAGTATTACAGTCATCAATCACACTAGGGAGAAATGTCATCAGCACTGCATCACACACCATGGAGAATTGTCATCACTACTGCAGTTGAATGAATGGTGCATCCAGTATTAGTGCCATCACACTCACCAGGGAGTGATGCCATCACCACTGCAGTGATAGGAATGGTGCATCCTGTATTACAGGCATTACACACACCATGGAGCGATGTCATCACCACTGCAGTTAGATGAATGATGCATCTAGTATTACAGGCATCACACAAACCAGGGAGTGATGCCATCACCTCTCTAGTTACGTGAATGGTGAATCTAATATTACAGGCATCACACACACCAAGGAGAGATGTCATCACAAACTTGTAAATGATAAACCGGCTCAGCTCCTCAGACACTGCAAACTTTAATAAACCAAGAGAACGAAAAAACACATAATATTCCTGTACATGTAAACAGATAACTTAGCGCTTTCACCCACATACATAGTCAGGCATCACCACTGCATCACACACCATGAAGAATTGCCATCACCACTGCAGTTACATGCATCAGGGAATTAAGTCATTACCACCGCAGTTACATGAATGGTGCAAACAGTATTACAGGCATCATGAATACCAGGGAGCGATGTCATCACTTCTACAATTACATGAATGATGCACCCAGTATCAGAGGCATCATTAGGGAGCGATGTCATCACCACTGCAGTTACATGAATGGTGCATCCATTATTACAGGCATCACACACACCAGGGTGCAATTCATCACCACTGCAGTTACTTGAATGCTGCATTCAATATTACACTCATCAAACACACCAGGGAGCGATGCCATCACCACTGCAGTTACAGGAGTGGGGCATCCAATATTACAGGCATCACACTCACCAGGGAGCGATGTCATCACCACTGCAGTTACATGAATGGTGAATCCAGTATTACAGGCACACATACACCAGGGAGTTATGCCATCACCACAGCATTTACATGAATGGAGAAAACAGTAATACAGGCATCAGACACACCAGGGAGCAATGCCATCACCAGTGCAGTTACATGAATGGTGCATCCAGTATTACAGGCACCACACACACCAGGGAGTGATGCTATCACAACTGCAGTTACATGAATGGTGCATCCAGTATTACAGGCATTAAACACACCAGGACCGATGTCATCTCCACTGCATTTACATGAATGGTGCATCCAGTATTACAGGCATCACACACATCAGTGAGTGATGCCATATCCACTGCAGTTACATGAATGGTGCATCCAGTATAACAGGCATCACACACACCAGGGAGCAATGCCATACCACTGCAGTTACATGGATGGTCGAGTATTACAGGCTTCACACAAACCAGGGAGCATTGCTATCAGCACTGCAGTTACATGAATGATGCATCCAGTATTACAGGCAGCACACACACCAGGGAGCGATGCCATCACCACTGCAGTTACATGAACAGTGCATCCAGTATTACTGGCATCACACACCAGGGAGTGATGCCATCACTACTGCAGTTACTTGAATGGTGCATCCAGTATTACAGGCAGCACATACACCAGGGAGTGATGCCATCACCACTGCAGTTACACCAATGGTGCATCCAGTATTACAGGCATCCTACACACTTGGGTGCAATTTTATCAAAACTACAGTTAAATGAATGGTGCATCCAGTATTACAGGCATACGACACACAAGGGAGCGATGCCATCACCACTGCAGTTACATAAATGTTGCAAACAGTATTACAGTCATCACACACACCAGGGAGCAATGTCATCACCACTGAAGTTACATTAATGGTGCAAACAGTATTACAGGAATCACTCGCACCAGGGGGCGATGTTATCACCACTACTGTCACATGAATGGTCCACCTAGTATTACAGGCATCACACACATCATGGAGTGATGTCATCACCACTGCTGTTACATGAATGTTGCAAACAGTATTACAGGTATCACACACATCAGGGAGTAAAATCATCACCACTGTAGTTACATGAATGGTGCATACAGTATTACAGGCATCACACACACCAAGGAGTGAAGTCAACACCACTGCTGTTATATGAATGATACCTCTAATATTACAGGCATTACACACACTAGGGAGCAATCCCATCACTACTACAGTTACATGAATGGTGCATCACACACACTGGGGAGCGGTGCTATCACCACTGCAGTTACATAAATGGTGGTTCCAGTATTACAGGCATCACACACATCAGGGAGTGATGCTATCAACACTGCAGTTGCATGAATGGTGCATCCAGTATTACAGGCATTACACACAGCAGGGAGCAATGCCATCACCACTGTAGTTACATGAATGGTGCAAATAGTATTACAGGCATCACACACACCAGGAAGCAATGCTATCACCACTTCAGTTAAATGAATGATGCAAACAGTATTACAGGCATCACACACACCAGGGAGTGATGTCATCACCACTGCAGTTACATGAATGGTGCATCCAGTATTACAGGCATCACACACACCAGGGAGCAATGCTATTACCACTGCAGTTACATGAATGATGCAGACAGTATTACCGGCATCACACACACCAGGGAGCAATGTCATCACCACTGCAGTTATATGAATAGTGCATCCAATATTGCAGGCATCACACACGCCAGCCAGCAATGTCAACAAAACTACAGTTGCATGAATGGTGCATCCAGTTGTACAGGCATCACCCACACCAGCGAGCAAAGTAATCACCACTGCAGTTACATGAATGGTGCATCTAGATATACAGGCATCACAAACACCATGGAGCGATGTCATCACTATTGCAGTTACATGAATGGTGCAAACAGTGTTACAGGCATCACACACACCAGGGAGCCATGTCATTAAAATTGCAGTTACATGAATAGTGCAAACAGTATTACAGGCACCACACACACCAGGGAGCGATGCCATCACCACTGCAGTTACATTAATGTTGCATCCAGTATTACAGGCATCACACACACCAGGGTGCAATGTCATCAAAACTATAGTTACACAAATGTGTTTCCAGTATTACAGGCATCACACACACCATGGAACAATGTCATCACCACTGCAGTTACATGAACGGTGCATCCAGTATTACAGGCATCACACACATCAGGGAGTGATGCCATCACCACTGCAGTTACATGAATGGTACAAATTGGACTTCCTGAGCTCAATGGAGGATGAATTTAAGAATGCTAACTCTCCCCAGTTGTGTAAATATACTGACCCAAAACCTGTCTAGGTTATGGCATTAATTATCCAGTCATTTCAGTTATTCATTATGCTGTCTTATATCTTTTGTATTTGTTTCCACTGTACAGCTGCAGTAGAGATAGCAGAAAACTTTAAGTTGCATGAGACTATACTAATTCACTGCAGAAAAACACAGGGTAAGTATGCATTAGGTCTGAATGAAAGGCAGAGACATGTTTTTATTCCATACCAGTATATAATCTTGAGCAGACATACCTTAACTTTTATATCTAGCCTACATACCATCTCCAATAGGTCCTGGTTATTGCATTATGCAATGAGTACATCAAATTAATTGCATTTTAGGTTCAAAACCAAGAATCAGATTTTGCATCCTTTATAGGATAGTATTTATAACATATTAGCTGAGATACTGCATGGCTTTAACAATTCAGTATTTGCAAATGCAGTTATTAACATTGAAATCATACATCTGATATGGCATAGTGAAATACATGATTCTATTTGTCATATTATACCATCATGATTAATTTTATTACACATTAATTCCCTCTCATTGTATCTGGATGTGGCAATGCTATACATATTTATTTATCATATTGGTTTATGTACTGAAATAAAAAAAAATAATGTGGTAGGCAATTGATCTAGTTGATTATTTTTTTCTACTCTCCATCTCTCTCTCTCATTATTCTGTTGTTGTCAGCCATCCCTGATATGGTGACTTTCCAAAGTCATGAAATTCTGTATACAATTCTACATTTATGTTGTAAAGTGGATAGCTTTGGTGCTCTCCTACCTCCGTCCTGCAAATTCCTGTATTTCTTCCTGTGTGCCCTACCCTTTGCTTGCCTCCCATTTTCACCACTATCCTATTAACTGCTTTTTCCTCATGCTTAATCTGTTCAAAAAGTGGAGTCACATACAACACACATGGCCAAAAAGAGACTCTTCTTTTTGTCCTCAGCTTTCATGGCGGTTGTAATCACACACCATTGCTGAATGTCACTAAATGGTGTTTAACATCCCATGGCAAAAGCTGAAGATTTTAATTTCAGCCAAACTTGCAACATTTACTTTCTGCAAATGTGCATATATCTAAAGCTCTACAGGAATAAAGAGGAAAGGCACTGTTTTGAAACAGTTAATCTAACAGTTCTTCGGTTGCTAGATGTAATGAACTAGAAGTTCCTTTGTAGTGTGTTGAGATAATTCCCCTTTTGACTGATGTTTTTCCATAGTACCATGGGTTTGATTACAGCTCTATGTCAAATTATAATTTCATGACGTTTTAGGTTCCTATTGTATGTTTAACTGCAAACATTTGTATTTATCTCCATTTACAATATTTCAATAACATACCACTCGAATAGTGCAGCAGAAAAACATTTGCAAAAACATCCCATCCCCAAGAGGGACACTTAGTAAACCACCATTTTCCCATTTATGTCTTAATCTTGTTTCTAATCCATATAGTTAGCACGTTATTATATAGAGCAGTGCACATTATTAATGAGTAAAAACCCAAGAGTAACACACCCAGAAATAACTTCCTAAATGGACCATAAACAAAATTCTCTCTCCATCATTCGCTCTCTGTTCGCCCCTTTTGCCTCAGTAAGTTGTTGCTGTCCCTTCATCTGTGTTATTTAAACCATATGAAGTAGGGGATCGATATTAAATTAGTGAATGCTTAGAAAAGCGAATGCTAATTCATTGACCCCTTTTAAGCGAAAGCTTAAAATCTCAAACACCTGGAACAGAGATTTTTTCACAGGGAAAAAAATCGCTGGTCCACACAAAAAAAAACAAAAAACTTAAAACATTATATAATGTGGGGTGCTTCACCCCCACACCCCCCAATGCGGAAAGCTATGCCCCCCACACCCCCCTACTTAAATATACCAACTCTGGGATCATACCACAGTGGAGGAAATGGCTAACTCCCAAATCCGGCCCAGCGATTTTTTTCCCCGTGAAAAAAAATTGCTGTTCTGGGTGTTCGAGATTGTAAGATTTCAATTAATAGGGGTCGATGAATTAGCATTCACTTTTCTAAGTGTTCACTAATTCAATATAGACCCAAAGTAGGAGTTTCTTTGTGGTGTGCTTATAAAATGCTCACATGTATAAACTGAATTTTGCATACTTTTATGGATTTTAATCCATACATATGACGGTTCTTATTAGTCTCTTTTATGTGTGCCTGTTGCCTACATTTTGTTTTGAGCCACCATTATCTTGCTGCTGCCATACACAACTTGCACCCTGCCTCTTACCCCTGTCTATGTCCCTTTCCCCTTCTATGTCAACGTTCTGTCTCCTCAGCAGATGATCAGTGCCTGGCACTGAGCAGCACCTGTAACTTAGGGAAAAGTACACAACTCTTGGTAACGTCCTGTGAGTTTCTGCCTTCAGCCGTATTACTCTGGAACCCTTCATGCTACTGTGTTTAGCTGGGTACAGTCAGGCTAATCTTCTCTTGAACAGGGTGAAGAAGTTGAATGTACACCATGTAGGATGTTCCCATTTCAAATATTAACAGGAATTATTCAGTGATGGATAATTCGGTATGCATCTGCTGTAATGTATGCCTTATGCAATGTTACAATTCTCATTACTGTGGTGAAGGCTAATGCCTACATTCTCTAGTCCTACATTGTTTTATGATTGTTCCATAAAACCATTAAATTAGGGCTGCTTATGTCTCCATCATTGCTATACTTTCTGATACCTGCTTGCTTCCTGTTAGAAAAAGCTGACTTTGCATGGCATGACAGATTGCTTACCAGGAAAAGCATAACAGTAACACACCACAAAGATGTTAAACAGTGGCCTAGAAATATATAACATTCTTTGTATGTCTCTGTCCCTTTCTCCATGCCCTTGTTTGTTCCCACTTCTGTATCATTGCTGTTTTATATTTATTTGGCTCTTCCCACCCCCATCTGTGTCTTCAAATAAACCTCCTCAATAAAAAAACTGTTTCCATTAGCCAGACTTCCACCAGCAATAACATGCTTGGTCTACTATGTGTTGCATAATACATTTGTTTCATACCCATAAGAATGGAAGAACTGCAATTTTCCTGACAAATGTGTAAATCATGACACCTGAAACATAATCGTAACACATATCTGTTCTGCTTTCCATCAGGTTCAGACATGGGCGTATGTATATACTGCTTATTTTTGCAAGGGTCAACATGGGGCACCATACAATACTGCAAATTCTCATTCTAAGTTCAACACCTCCAAATATGATTAAGCATGGATTATTACTTTGTCATCAGGAACACAAATGAGCTTGCCAGTGGTACACTTCAGGGACAGAGTTAAAATAGCTACAAAAGAATTGAATAGGTTGTACAACTTCTGTATGTGTTAATGCAATTTGGAAACCAAGGTATTTGTATTTCAGAGTGATGTTGACTCGGTTAATTCAGTCTCTTAATGTATGTTTTCACTCCAATGGTTATACTTGCATCTGAGTTAACAATGATATGTAAAATTTTCACATATAATCTATTACTGTTATTCAGAAGTGCACTGTCATATTTAGGAAATGCCTGCATTGTCAAAGCACAATGTGCAAGCATGAGCCAAGATAACTAAAAGTAACCAAAGAAATGGTTAATATTTGCATGCAATCATCCTGGTAAGAACTGTCATCAATGTGAATGCTTGCTTGACAATCCACAGTGATACAATTGTGATTGTCATTGACACCCCACACTGTACAATGGGTACATATGACTGGCAGTAACACAATATACATAAATGACTGCACAAAGGTGTTGGCAGAGAAGTTTGTAATTACAAGGGACAAGCACAGTGCAATTAGTTTGGCATGTCAAGACAGATGTGCTTGTCCAAAAATATGTGATACACAGTTGCTGATATTCCAAACAGTGAAGATTTAATACTTACAAATGTGAATTTCACATCACTGACATCAGACTTCTCCTGTGGCACTTACAATTCATACTGTGTTTTCTTGATTGTATAACTAGTTAGGTAGGTGGTTTGAATCTCACAGTGGTGAACTCATGCCTGTGTGTTCTTCTGCTGTCAAGTAAGTAAAACCTTAACAACAGATATGCTGTGTCCACGCCCACGCAGAAGAAAAATTTAACTTTGGACACAGCCCTTTGCACTTTTTCCCATTCTAAACACAAACATCTTCTCTGCAACATACTGATGAGATCATCCCTTCAAAAGTGTACTCTCTCCACATAAGAGTCAGACTTCTGTGGTGCTTGTAATTCATACTTTGTACTGTAGATGCTGTAACTACTTAGGTAGCTAGGTGGCTCAAATCCGACAATGATGAACTTGTGTGTGTGTGGTGCTAGTGTCAGGTAAGAAATACCTCAATAACAGATACACTGTGTCGATTTCAACTCAGGAGAAAACTTTAACTTTGGACACAGCTCCCTCTTCACTTTATCCCACATTTAACACAGACATCTTCTCTGCAGCACACTGATGCGGTCAATCTTTCATAAGTGCACTCTCACATTCTTAAAGTCAGACTTTGCCTGTGGCACTTGCAGATAATACTGTGTTCTATAGACTGTGTAATTACATTGGCAGGAGTTTCAAATCTTACAGTATTGAATTTGTGTGTGTGACTTCAATGTCAGGTATGCATAGATTCCTGAACAGACAAGACATATTTACTTCCACTCAAAGGAGGAATTTAACCTGGGAGTGGACTCTCTTACCCCAGGTTTACCATAAGCATCCTCTCTGAAACATACTAATGAGGTCATCCTTTCAAATGTGCAGTCTCTCACAATAAAAGCAAGACTTTTCCTGTGGTTCTCATAGTTAATACCTTGTTATCTTGGGTCTGTAACTAGATATGTAGGGGGTTCAAATCCAACATTGCTTAAATAGTGTGACTGCATGTACTGTCATGTATAATTGACTCAATGACAACACCTCCTAAGTAAACTTCCACTTAGGAGAATAATTTTCACTGGCAGAGGGCTACCCTATCAATTTCTAGTGCCTGCAGGCAAAACCCAGTATTGAAAATACAGTAGTTACATCACCTTTCAAAAATGAACCTTATAACAGCTATAGTTGATTTAGCCTGTGGCATTGTCTGTTGATAGTGTGCTGTCTAGACTGTGTAAGTAAAGATTTAAACACAAGTGGAAGGCCCAAGGAAACAAACTGCTGCAGGTAAAGTCCAGAAGAATTTTAATCTAGAAACCTTTTGAAATAAAAACTTGTTTAAAACTATGAGTCAATCAATTGACAACATTTGCAAACAAGGCAAAACATATCTATATCTAATCTCTCTCTCTCTCTGTATATATATATATATATATATATATATATATATATATATATAAAATATATATCTAATCAATATATATATATATATATATATATATATATATATATATATTTACACACACACACACACACACACACACATATATATATATATATATATATATATATATATATATATATATATATACATAAATAGTATAAACTGCATCTCCTATAAAATCAGAAAAATGAAGACAAAAGTATGTAAAAATAAGTAAAATAAGTAAAATATAAACCCTGTATTTAGGGCAATTTTTGTCAATTGAATTGACTCAGTGCTATGCACTGTGAATTTCTTTGTGGTGGCTCCTTTAAGATGATGCTTCATTTCTTGGGGGCTTAGCAATCATGGGATTGAACAATAAAGTTACAATTTGTGTGTGCTTCCAGCAATGTTTATCTGATGAAGTTTGTGTATTTTTGTGAACAAAAGTGCTTATCTCTCATAGTTTTAAACGAGTTTTTATTTCAAAAAGTTCTAGGTTCTTCTGAATTTTACCTACAGCAGCTTGTTTCCTTGGGCATTCCACTTGTGTTTTAATCTGTACAACTAAATAGGGAGGAGGTTTGAATCCAACACCTACTGTGATTGTGTTTGTCTGCTGTGCTGTGTAAAGAAAGATTCAAATGTATATGGGATATGTAGCTGTTTATTGTTACTGTGTTTTTAACCATCATCTTCTTTGTAAAAGAATATCAACATATTAAACAACAAAAATGTCATCCATTCAAATGTGCTCTATCACAATGGTAAACTGACATCTGGTATGGCTTGTACAATTCAGCCAATGTTCTGTAACTTCTGAACTTATGCAAAATCCATCCACAACATAACTGTGAATAAGCATGTAGGTAACAATGTTTTCACAGAGTCATCTGCTGTTTACATGTATAGCTAAGGATTCCTCTTACAAGAATATCAGATAATTTTCCACACATAATTGCTTTATTGGTACATGATGATGTCATTGCATGAAATTTGACTTTCCTAGTAAGGCTTTTCCTGTGGTGTGATGAAACTAGACAAAGATTGGTATGCTATTGCCGTAGTAAAGCATATGTTGGAATCCATGATTATCAAGACATTGTGCATGATTGCCATTTTCACATCACAGGGATGACTGATTCCACATCACATCTGTTTGGGTATACCTAGTAGCAGTGAATGTTGTGTAACAGACATATAGAAACAGTATTTTAAAGAAATTAGAGGCACACATATCTCTTGCAGCAATAACACAATGTCACAGCTTCAAATACCCAAATATCTCATAATTGTAGCAACACTTGCACCATGGCATGTTTATTCATCAGCACATCTTGCAGCTTTTGTTGTCACATAGTCAGGTGCTCAAAACCTACATTGAGTGACTATAAACATTGTGTGCCCTTATGCTGTCAGGGATGAATGACACCCACAACTGTTACAATGTGTACAATTAGAGTGGGAAAATACTACCTCATTCTTTTTTATCTCATACAAACTTATTGCAGCCCAGTCATATGATATTATTATTTTACATAGATGGAGCCTCACAGCTATCTTAAGCCTTTCACTGTGGCACATGTAATTCATATACACATCATTAGTCAGTGGATTACATAGCTTAGTGTTCAATTCCAACAAAGTGCAGCAGTATACAAGTGCACTGACATTACAGAAACAACTCTGCATGAAGTTATTATTATCAATTTTTACTTTGGAGAAATACATATTAACTCATTCTGTAATTTCCTGATAGTGAAACAGTTGTTCTGCTAATGTTATGGTGTGAGTACTCCAATAGCACATGCTTTTGCTAATGACTTGTATGAATATTTACACAGATAAAGTGTGGTTCAATTCTGGGAAAATGTTGTTGTACAAAACAACTAAACAGCTTCCTTGGCCAAGAAACATTGATATTGCACTATTCACAGTTGTGTGAACATTAACATAGTCATCTCCTTGTCATCATTCTGACAACATAATATTGTATAAATTATCATCAGATGTCCTTTCTTACTTCACACATTAATTTCAGTTGCTTGTGACAAGTTCTATTGCTATGTCTTGTGGCAGATGCAGTCAATATACAGATTGTGACGTATGATAGACAGGGGTTTGAACCTGGTAACATGTGCCAGACAGGAGAAGTTTAGGGAAATAAAGTATTTATGGCACAGTCAGAGGGCTATATTTTTAAGGTGTCATCCAGCAAGGGAGGAGATCCATACCCATTATGGAAGAAAAGTGCTGTAAGTCCATCAAGTATGTTCCCCATGACAAACACAGTATGGCTATTTCTGTGCTGTTACAGGTTGATACGCATCTTTCTGATATCTGTCCTGGCATGTGTTTAAGTCTGGCAAGATGCAGATGTGAGTATGTCATTGACTGTTCACAGGTGTTACTTAACTTCCAAATAATAACACTTTGTGTTGCATAACTTCATCTAAATATTTATGTATTGATATAATTATTTTTTTCACACTGCAGATGTCTTACTGTGTTATGCAAGGTCATCAGAAACTATGACTGGACCTGGTTAGGACACTATCTTGTGTGTTTTTGTTGTCTACATACTGTTATGGCAGTGTTCATTGTAACTTGTTGTGAGCATGCCAATGTGCTCCATTTATGAATGGAGAGCTTGAACTTTAAAAATGTCATCAGATCTATGGTTTAATTTGTCATTTGTGTACTTTGAGTGTTGCTATATTACTGTTTATGATGTCCATGAATATATAACATAGGCTAGTCTATTACATGTTTCAGTTGAATGTAACAAAATTTGTATGAATGCCAATGACAACAAATGACAAATCATGTCCCTTTCTGATATGCATGACACAACAGCTGTAGGCCTCATTTTTTCTTGTTTATGCATGAAGTGGTGAACACAGCACTACTGTCAATCATCATACATACATTCCCTGTATATACATGTATTCTATAACCCCAGTCTGTGTGAATAGCCCCTAATGAATCCACTGTCTCTGCTTACTGTTATTTCAACTCGGCATGCTATCAACATTAATATCACTTTTACTCCCCTTTGTTAGAGTGTTGCTTTATGTCCCTCTCACATGCTTTGTTACCATGTCTGTTTTTAGTTATGTGCGTGAGTCAAGAACTATGAACAGGATTATTAGTATATCAACATGGAAGTATTTATGTTTATAATGCTTTTTTGTGACTTTATCACATTTGACTGCATTATCAGTGTACATCTCTATGTATCCTCCCCTTTTATTTATGTCTGAACTTTTACCATTGTATTCTGTGCACATTGTCCTCATTTAATGTCCCCGGAATTTTAATTCATGTAATCAACTTGCCCAAACTTCATATAAGCTGTTCCTGCATGCTCACATTGTAGATTTACTTACAGGTAAGCTGTTTTGTTTACATTGTGTGCTGTTATTTCGCGGTACCTTTTCTTGGTCCCTAACGCTGCAGCCAGCCATGAAAAGATACTTCTAAATGTGTAAGTGTGATGAGCGGCATATATAATCAATGAGTACTGCTGCAAATAATGCTGCTACACTTAAATCATGTAGGGGTGGGTATAGAAGATCAAAACTGTTCAGGAGAGTCATGAAGAACCATAGCTGTCATCTGTGTAGTAATTAATTCATATGTGAATTTTCAGACATAGGCTACAATTAAACCTATATTATCTGTTCATTCACCATGTTAACTCAGGCAGACTGATTTATAGTTCTCAATAAAATTGGAATTATGCTTTCATAACATAAAATACAAGAATTATACCCATGATTTTATGTGTAATTTGTAGCCCTTACTGTAATTTCATTAGACATTTCTACTACATCTACATGTTCATGACATCATAACAGATTCTAGATGCAGGACAGTTAATAAAGCAAGCTAATAAATTTATAAGTAGTAAATATGAGAAGAAATGCTTATTGCAGTACGAGTGCATTGGCCTAAATTTCCAAATTCTGTGAAAATTACTTTTTTCTAATACTCTGACAGTCCAGATTTATGATGTATTGGTATTTTTCCCCAAAAAATGGAAAATGAGTTTCCCTGTATGGGTTACCAAAAATGGTTGAATGCATACTTTATCAAAAACAGCTGATCAGATGCACCAGCTTTTTTTTCTGTGTGAGATCATGGTACAGTGGGGATTGAGGATTTAGTCCTTTTCCTACTGTAGTGCAATCTCGGAGTTGGTCTATATAATTAGCAGTGAGAATAGGGGAGAAAGGTGATTGGCCCACTGCAAAAAATGTTTTCATTTTTTTATTTGATATTTGGTAGGCTGATGATCAACCAGTTGTGTTTGATCAGTTGCTTTTTGATATATGGAATTTTCAATACATTGATAGACATCCCCTGCATACAGAATTCCCTATTCCATGTAGATATCCTGCCTATATTTAAAACTATCAGAAATACTGACTGCTATAACCCAATAGATAAAACAGTTCACAGAGGTACCACTCTCTCTTTACAAACCAGTACATATACCAGTGGCTTTTTCATAATCCCCATAACTTAATCCCATTTAGATCCCAAGTGATTCAGCACTGACACAAGCTAAGATTAAATTTAATGCAGTTTCTACTTTTCTCAGCTACTATTTATAGGAAACCATCTTTTGTGAATAACTACATTTACAGATACAGTGCATTCTCTTTTTGTGTAAAAAAGCATATCACTAAAATCAGGCAATGAGACTGCCTAACCTAACATCTACCGACTTAGATATTAATACACATGTAAGAGATTTGACTGCTATGCTTTTAGAGAGGGGTTATAATGTGAAATGTATTTTGGAAAGTGGAGCAGTAGCTACTGAAAGGATCATTTTAAATTACTGAACATTTTTGGATAGATAAAATCAAATCCTAAGCAATACTGAATATGATTTTGTAAATTCCTGCCAATCACTTACAGTATTATAAACAAGTGGAAAAGTTTAGTAGGATATTCTGATGTTATTAAAATAAACCTGGCCACACTCTACCTTTCATTTATAGAAAGAAATGGATAATCTTAATTCACTGTTGGAAAAGGAAGGTAAATGTACAGGTAGAAACATTATATTATGCTGGAAAATGGACCAGTAATTTTGCTTGTGGATTATGCCTCCTCTGAAAAGATGCTGCTAGCTTTGTTAAACTAACCCAGACAAAAGAATAAATAAAAAATAAATAAAAGCCTGTTGACTTGGCATTTATACATTTCAGCATCTATTACAGGCAAAAATGTATCTACTGCACTACAAAAGGAATTACTCCAAATTTACAAAAAGGTATTTGGTATCCCACTGAAGAATGATCGTTATCCAAAAGCTTTGTGTTTTAATAAAAGGTTTCAGCATTGCTAAGCCATTGATGATTTCTTTTTTTTAGATAACATAAATAGTCAGGGCAATGTTATCCTCACTTCCCTGTATGGCATTTGTATGCTCCATATCCCCTGCTACATACATAGATGAACTCCAAGATCACATTCACATGGAGAAAGTGGGAGAGTCCTGTGTATATAGAGAGAACTGTTCCCCTCAGTCCAGGAATATAATCCCCAAAGTGGTACTTGATGAAGTTTCATAGATGATCCAAGGGGATATTCAACAAGAAAACACATGGCAATGTTCCTCAAAACGTGGCCAAAACACTGATTTCCATTTTAACCATACTTTTTTTCCTGCATGCATAAGCCATTTTTATGACAGGAAATGACAGTTTGTGGTTTCAGTCTTTCATAACATTTGTTAATTAGCTTAATAGTGGCTTTGCAATTTTTGCTTCACAGGATTATACTAACCATATAATACGAATTTGCACTTTGGTTTAATAGGGCCATGTTGATTTCTGAGTTTAAGGACCTTATTTTTAAAGATGTTCCAAGATGGACCAAAAGCACAGCTGTCCATTAATACTTGTCACTGCTAATACTAGAGGTCATGGTCCTAATATTCTATAAAAACCTTATTGCTTTGTGAGAGTTTCTTCTGAACTAACATGAGCCATGTTATCATGATTCTCTAGAAATTGCTCCAGTAATTGAATGCTACAGATTTCAACAAGAGTTGTTACATCACAAAAGTATGTACTAATTTTAAAGGTTTATAGGTACCATGTCTATTTTTGTACCTGTGTGGCTTTGTTACAATTTATTTTAAGTGTAAGTTTGATGTAAAACTAAGCAGAAAGTCAAACTGTTTCTTTTTTTTTTTTTTGCAGTTTTTCTGAGATGTTGAAATTAGCACTGCATATTATATTGCAGTCCATTGTAAACATGAAACATTCTATTAAGACATCTGGCAACAATTTAATTGATACCTTCAGCTTCCCTAAATAGGTAGCAGTCTAATGGTTAATTAAATCTCATTTAATTTATAATAATGCCGTGTGTATATATTTATCACTATACTATAAGGGAAAGATAACAAAACTACATTATGTTTAACATAAATTGCAATGGCTATCCACATAATGTTTAATATCAAACGCCACTGTTCTCCACATAAAGTTTAACATAAATTTTCACTGTTCTCCACATAATGTTTAACATAAATTGCCACCATGCTCCTCATAAAGGTTAACATAAATTGTCATCATTCTCAACATAATGTTTAACATAAATTGGCACCATTCTCAACATGTTTAACATAGATTGTCACCATTCTCCACATAATGTTTAACATAAATTGTCACCATTCTACACATAATGTTTAACATAAATTGTCACCATTCTCCACATAATGTTTAACATAAATTTCCACCATGCTCAGCATAAAGTTTAACATAAATTTTCACTGTTCCCCACATAATGTTTAACATAAATTGCCACCATGCTCTTCATAAAGCTTAACATAAATTTCCACCATGTTCCTCATAAAGTTTAACATAAATTGGTACCATTCTCGACATAATGTTTAATATAAATTGTCACCATTCTCGACATAATGTTTAACATAAATTGTCACCATTCTACACATAATGTTTAACATAAATTGTCACCATTCTCATCATAATGTTCAACATAAATTGTCACCATTCTCGACATGTTCAACATAAATTGTCACCATTCTCCACATAATGTTTAACATAAATTGTCACCATTCTCCACATAATGTTTAACATAAATTGTCACCATTCTCCACATAATATTTAACAAAAATTGTCACCATTCTCCACATAATGTTTAACATAAATTGACACCATTCTCAACATAATGTTTAACATAAATTGACACCATTCTCAACATAATGTTTAACATAAATTGACACCATTCTCAACATAATGTTTAACATCAATTGTCACCATTCTCCACATAATGTTTAACATCAATTGTCACCATTCTCCATATAATGTTTAACATAAATTGTCACCATTCGCCACATATTGTTTAACATAAATTGGCACCATTCTCGACATAATGTTTAACATCAATTGTCACCATTCTCCACATAATGTTTAACATCAATTGTCACCATTCTCCACATAATGTTTAATATAAATTGTCACCATTCTCCACATAATGTTGAACATAAATTGTCACCATTCTCGACATGTTTAACATAAATTGTCACCATTCTCCACATAATGTTTAACATAAATTGTCACCATTCTCGACATGTTTAACATAAATTGTCACCATTCTCCACATAATGTTAAACATAAATTGTCACCATTCTCGACATGTTTAACATAAATTGTCACCATTCTCCATATAATGTTGAACATAAATTGTCACCATTCTCGACATGTTTAACATAAATTGTCACCATTCTCCACATAATGTTTAACATAAATTGTCACCATTCTACACAATGTTCAACATAAATTGGCACCATTGTCCACATAATGTTTAGCATAAATTGTCACCATTCTCAACATAATGTTTAAAATAAATTGTCACCATTCTTCACATAATGTTTAACATAAATTGTCACCATTCTACACATAATGTTTAAAATAAATTGTCACCATTCTCCACATAATGTTTAACATAATTTGTCACCATTTTCCACATAATGTTTAACATAAATTGGCACCATTCTTCACATAATGTTTAACATAAATTGTCACCATTCTACACATAATGTTTAACATAAATTGTCACCATTCTCCACATAATGTTTAACATAATTTGTCACCATTCTCCACATAATGCTTAACATAAATTGGCACAGTTCTCCTTATTGTTCTTTTTTCATCTTCATTTCTAAGTTTAGTACCTGACATACTCATAGTCTATATCAGAGTTCTTGTACTCATGTTTCACTGCTTCTTCTGTTGGCAACTCTGCAACAATTTTTATACTGTTTAATGGAAATTCATCTATTCTTAATGCAGTGACCCTCAATGACCCTCTTGTGTGTTTCTCAATAAATAATCTTGGGAAGCAATTCCTAACTTTTATACCAGAAAGGTACAGTTTTCATAGTTTCATAATGTCCTAGACTGCTGTTCAGTTTGTGAGGTCATCTGGGAATGCTTACTTGTTACAGTTGTAACTATAACTTCTACATTCCACATATTCACTCAATTTTAATTGAAAATGATAAGACCCCTAGCTAATCTCACTTCTAGTAGGAGTTTGTTCTGGTGCCTGAGGACTGATTGGGAAACATAAGTATCCTTTTTTAATGTTGATTATATTTATTTTTTATTTTATTTATTTATTTATTTTTGAGTTTCAAAACCAAACATTCACATGTGTATATGCTCTATCAGTTGTGTATATCTTCATCCTGACATAACAATATGTTTCATCATGTAAAGCTTGGTAAGCCAGATAAAGATTGCCATGTAAGAGCCAATATTTAATACTAAAAATGACTTTTAGAGTATGTCATGTCTGTTTGTTGGAACTAACCTCATAAAAATTGTGTTCCAAAAATCCCAATGAATTTAACATAGTTTAATTATGTACACACAAAAAGAAGTTACATGCTAATACTGGCCTTATTGAAGTGTGTGCGATGGCATGAGTAGCTTCCCAGAGTCACTCTAATCATGGAATATCTTTAAATAATCGTATTTGGCTTCACATCAGCTTTTGAGACTTCTTAATATCTACTGGTTCTCCTTAATAGTTTCCTGTAAGTCTGGTCACTAGACGTTTACCAGGAAACTTACTAACAACCTTAATGATATCCAGCATGACTGAAGACCTACACCTGGGCTCTTCTCCACTCATTATGCCTGTCAATCACAGCACCAAAATGGATAAATTGATGGTGCTGTTCACTGAAACTGTATCTGACACTACTGAGTTGAAACAAGAGGTTTCTTCTCCAAAAACAATACTGGAGCAGTGTAGCGTTGTGGATGCCTTATAACAACAAATGTCACAACTATAATCCCAAGCCAACCAGATTATGCACCACAACTCTGATATACTTTCCATGTGGCTCAAATTAGAGAACTAAGGAATCTCTGGTTTGTAGACCTTCCAGAAAGCATAACATTTGGAAACGTGCAGCTGTTTATAACAACATCTACTTAAACCCCTTAACTTGTCTGCAGGACACTCATTTATCATCAAAAGGGAACACATAGCCCTCCAGTGATCCTGGGACTTGGTGAATAAAAGTATAAAGTATAAGTATTTTCTTAGCATGAATAATTACAAATTGTGACCCCCAGGGATTTACCTGTAATTATCCTTTCTGCAGAATCATCCTGGGTAAAGCTTCTGGAGAGAGAATACTCCTCAGTAGAAACACACAAACAAACTCACACACACACACACACACACACACACACACACACACACACACACACACACACACACACATGCAGACACACACACACACACACACACACACACACACACACACACACACACACACACACACACACACACACACACACACACACACACACACACACACACACACACCCTTCTGGAAAGTGCAAATCTGAGAATAGTGGAGGATCTCCCTTAAATAATTCTCTGCTCAGTATTCACGCAATAGATCTGTCCTGCTAAAAATCTTTTTTAAGGTTAGTCCCCCCAGCCAGCATCAGGCCCTAGGCAGCTGCCAAGTTTGCTTAATGTTGGATCTGGTATTGAGGACAAGGTATATCACTGTGACCCAAATAGTGACCATCCTCTTCTCTTTAGAGAGATATTTGCCACTTGGAGTCAAGTAAGTTTACTAATTCTGCATTTTGGTAGAGGGTGACTTCAACACTATGATTGACTCCTTTACAGAGAGAAAAGTTCTCCAATCTGAGGGGCAACTCAATACTCATAAGTCCTCCACTAATATATAGAGAACATGATAGTGGAAAATCTTTGGCAATATATACATAATGATGAAGATGTGTTTACCTAAACTAACTCACACATCCTATAATCTAGTAGGCTTGAATAATAGCTAGTATCAAAGGACATTCTATCACAAGCCATCCATGCTGACATTGTCCCATCCCTTTTACTGACCATGCTGTAATAATGTTTAGCCATGGCAAATAACTAAACCTTGGAGGTTGGTCCACTTATTTTTTATGATAATATAAGTACAATATACTAACACTCAAAATGGGCCTTTACTACTTTCTTTCATGGTTTTATATGCTTTCCACTGCAGCTTACATCCCGCATCTACTTTCTTTCATGGTTTTATATGCTTTCCACTGCAGCTTACATCCCGCATCTTCCTCCCTATAAGGATGTTTCCTGCAGTTAACCACTAATATATTTATTACTTTCATGCACGCTTTTACATTCTATCTCTCCCACTGTCTACATACATAGTATTCTACTATAATTCTTCTTTCTTTAAATAGAGCCTTCAGCATAATCCTTTTGCTTCCTGTGTTATATATCTTTACATATTCTAACTAAAAGCCTCAATAGATAAGTTAGATACTGTTAAATGTCAAAACTTTCCGTAATCAACTACCTCATGTTTCTATAACTCAAATCCTGTGTAATGTGATATTATATAACTCACTGTATTGTCTATATTATGTTATTTTTTCTGTCAGGAGCTTTTCTCCCCAGACCTCAGCTGAAAATGGAAAAAAAAAACCAGAATTTGCTGGTAAACAAAGAGAAAGAAACAACAAATATCAATAAATAAATAAATATGAACTTAGTAAAGAATGTACATGCTAGTTTGTGACTTTCTATTGATAATAATTCTGTGGGAACCTTCACTGCAGCATTCTGGTTAGAGACATTCAAATCAAAGCTTAAAAGCTTGGCAGCTAGAACAAAATATATGAGGAGATTAGATATGAAAGTTAGTAATCTTGAAAGGCAAGTGAATGGAGAATTTTTGCATTATAAAAAGACTAGGTTTGGGGATCTAAGGACTTGGTAGTTCTATAAACTAGCTCACAAGCAATTATGTAAACTGAAATATGAGTGTGTGCCACCTTACGATACACCCATTGGTTAGTGGTGATAGCCCAAATAATTTTTTAGCTTTCAAGGCACAATGGAGACATCTCCCATGCATCATACCCAAACTGCAAGATCCAGGCACTAGCTGAGAGGTGTCCAAAGCAGAGGATATTAACATACTGTTCATAAATTATTACCAAACTCTGTGTAGTCAGCTGATAGGTACTAAAGAAAAAAAATAAACATTGCTAAATAATTTACCATAAAAGGGATCTCTTCCTACCATATAGGCCAGATGAGATATCAAAAATACAAATGCTATTAATCACCTGCTAATTATCAAGGCCCTGATGGGTTCCATGCCAAAACATATAAAGCCTTGGGTACTGTGTATTTAGAGCCTTTGAATTTATTATTTCAGGAGTGTAGGGAAAAAGGATGCTTAATCTCTCCTCAAGTGCCATTTAATCAATGTTCTTCTCAAGGCCAATAAGGATACACTTTAGGTTGCTAACTATAGGCCAGTTTCCTTATTTAATGTGGCTGTCAAGATCTGTTTCCATATGTATTAGCTAGCAGACTTAACCCAATACTATCAAGCTTGATTATGTGTAAATAGTTAAGGTTTCTTAAGGGTAGATCAAGTGTGCATCATTTCATAACCTTGCGTCTATACATTCAAGGTCTCAAAACCAGGTCTGTATTATAACATTGAAGTTCTCTAACATCAAATGTTATAATAATTCCAAAACTGAAGAAAAACAAACTGTCAAAAAACAAATCAAAAGGTTCCGAACCAGCAGGTGTAAAACTCCAAAGGTTTATTAGGAAATGTAAAAGTAAAGCGCTTTTCGTCTCCCTTAGTAGGAAGACTTCTTCAGACAAAGGAAAAAATCATCAAACACAATTTAAAACCCAAAAAAGGGGTGTGTGTTACAAAATTACAAACAGCTGCCTTAATTGAACCCACTGACATACCTTCACATTTAAAGTTGTATTACATTAAAAGCATAAATAAATGTCTACTTAGTGTAGACAGGGTGTCAAACATAAAAAAGTTTTCAAAAAAGGAACATGAACTTGATAAAAGTAACCAAGAATGTCTTAGTGAAGATTCATGAACCTAATCAAGTGTAAATACTGTTTGTTTCCCTTAAAATACATTTTAGCAAACAATTTTTCATAGGGTAAAACAAAACTCATACAGAATCTTGTGATTAAAAATAAAATAAAATGAAGTAATGCTTGCAACTAAGTATATACAAATATAATATCCATTCCTTAACAGAAAAGGTAGTAAGGAGTACACATCTCTAATGCATAATGAAGACTCAATGAATAAATAAACAGTGCAACTCAACTAGGAGTCTGCAATAACCGGAATTTCAAATGCGTTTCTAATAAAAGAAATGTTATTTCTAATGTTAAATAACCGAATATGTTTATTTCTGTGTTAAAAATCTAACACAGAAATTGCTTGTCATTTCAACGCCAACAGAATGCAATGACAGTATATGAAAAATTATTTTTTTTAAAATGTTCCTTGAGCAATGGGTAAAGCACCAAGCTGCGATGAGAACACTTTCTAAGCTTTTAGTATGCACAGTTGTAGTAGCCAAAACAAGTCAAAATGCAGCTGTTTCAGAAAAAATATGGCAAGGCATTGCGTGGAAGACACGTCTAAATCAAAACAAACAAACCGCTGGATTCACAAGATGGTACTTCATTCAAGAACCATGCAGGTGCTAAGCATGCGAAAAAGGCGGATAGCCAAACAAATGAAAAATCAGTTCACAATCGTTCCCATGAATATGGCACATTGGTCTGCAAATGAGTTTATAGTGTGTTTAAAAAAGGTAATAAATAAAGTAGCAGAAGACAAAAGAAAGAAAGAAACGCAACACCTAAGTAAATCCACAGCTGTTGGTGTTCAATGACATTGACAATAGGTAAACATAGCACTTCAAAATACCATGGGTCTAAACATTAAGATCTCATTGTTGCTTACGCAAAAAGGTGTATGTGTCTAGAAGTAAGCAAAAATCAAGTCAGACCACAATGCAGAACCTGACAAAAATAAAACATACAAATCCTGAACGAAACTATGCAAAATGAAAATACAAACAAAAATAATAAAATAAAATAAGGTATGGGTCAAAGTACAGTGAAGCGCTGCAGAGGGCAGAAAACTAATGTTTCTCAAGTTAAACATTTGTGAATTAAGGTTTAAAAACCAGACTTGAGGTTTAAGTAATGATGAAAGAAGTCTTATCTTAGCAGGTTTCTTTACTTTAAAACACAAGTCAAAGAAGTAACTTCGTTCAACCCTGGTGACGTGTAAGAGTTCATTTTAAGTTGCCAAATGAGTTCCTTTTTTTCTAATAACAATTGTTGGGGTCCTCCTCTTTCATCTGTAAGTACCTGGTCTATAACTTTAAAAAGGAAAGCATGGGAAGGGTTGTTATAACAATGTCTTGCAAGGGCATTAGTCTTGCTCTTCTTCCTAATGTGGTACGTGTGTTCGTAAATCCTCTCTTTAAGTTTTCTGTCAGTCTTCCCTATATAAAAGGCAGGGCATAACTGGCACACAGCTAAATACACCACTGATTTTGAATTACAATTGTAACGACGCTTTGCTTTAAACAGACGTTGCTTCACTATACATGTGGACCCTGTAGATATAAATTTACAATAGTTGCATGTCTCACATTTGTATGTGCCTTCAGTTCTAGTATGCTTTATTGAAGGTCTTTCCATAATGTTTTTGAGGTTTCTGCCCTTTCTAAAAATGATAACAGGTTTGTCCCCTATTTTCTCCGTGAGTTCTTTTTCAAAAGATAACAACTGCCAATTCTTTCTAAGTACATTGCTAATATATTTAGCTTCTAATGAAAAAGAAGTAATGAAACTTTTTTTATTGTACTTCTCTTGGGAAAAAGTGGTTTGACCCATGCTAGAAGAGTGGACACCAAGAATCTGATATGTGACTTCATCTGACTCTGCCAGGTTCACGTTGGTTTGTTTCAAAGCGAGAATGGGATTGAAAGAACCCAAACCCCTTTTCCTACAAACTTCTCCTATTGTGTCATTCACCAGTGATTTGGGGTACCCACGACTCATAAACATGCATTTCAACAAGGTGCATTCCTCGTTGAAGGCGGAGTCTTCAGTAGTCATTCTTGCTGCTCTAACTAGTTGGCCCTTTAAAACAGATTTTTTTTGGTGTAGCGGTGGCAACTAGAAAAATGTAACATAGTGTTAGAGTGAGTGGGTTTCCTGTAGGTTTTAGCAACATAACCCCTGTGGATGTCGTCTCTCTTCAATTCAACATCCAAATAGTTAATGGTGTCTTCACCAAAGGTAAATGTGAATTTCAAAAATGGAGTGCTGTTATTTAAAACCTCAACAAAGTTGCTTGCATCCCCTACGTTACCTTGAAACATAATGAAAATGTCATCCAAAAACCTGTTATATAAGTTTGACTTTCTGAAAACTGTTGTCCTTAAATACATAGTCGTGTTCCCACTGGGCCAGTACTAAATTGGCGTAGCTGGCTCCACAAGGGGAACCCATAGCTACTCCAATTATTTGTTTATATATGCCCCCATTAAATCCAACATAATTATTGTTCAGGATCACGTCTAATAGTTCTTGAATTAGACGGATCTCATCACTCTCCGCTCCATGTGCTATTAGGTTTCTGGTGACATATTCAATCCCTATGTCGTGGGGTATGGAGAAGTAAAGGTCGACTACATCTATTGTAAGAAAATGAATGTTGTCACAGTATTCAAATTTGTCTACATTTTCTAAAAAAGCCCAGGAGTCCTTAACTATTTGTAATTCTTGGGACACATACTTCTTTAATAACTCATCAACGAACTTGGCACAAGCATAAGTAATAGAAGACCTAGCATTGACTAAAGCCCTCATAGGGGGGTTTTGAAGGTTTTTATGAATCTTGGGTAAACCAAATAAGTTAGGTGTTTTTGGGTTAGGAACCACTATATAGTTGTAAATATCAATGCTGATCAAGCCTTCAATCAATAAGTCCCTAAAGAAGGAAAACATTTTTTTATATGCAATATTCATTTCGTTGATACTTGATCTAACATAGGTGTTACTGTTCAAAATGTCCAACATTTTCTTATCATATTCCTCTTTGTCCATGATCACCAAACCACCTTCTTTGTCTGGTTTCAAAACTCTGACCGGTAAAGTTCTGACTAGGTTCAAGGCTTCTACTTCATTGTCTGAAACGTTCCTAATGGTATTCCTCTTTCTAGTCGTGTAGAGAGCCCTGAAATCGCCTCACACATGTGTTCAAACAAAGATAAAGGGGGGAAAATTGGTGGATTGTAAGTACTAGATACCCTCAAAGGGTCTTCTACAAAAGACTTGTCTCCGAAAATCAAGGACAGGTTAAGTTTTCGGATGTATAACTTCAAGTCAATCAAAGTCGCTGGTAGGTCAAAGTGCTCATCAGGTACAAAGGTCAGTCCTTTGCTAAAAAGGTTACAAAGTTCATGTCTAATGTTAAAATTAGAGTAATTGTACACTTTGAAGTCTCCAGTATTGTTTGATAAAATGACGGGTGCTGAAGTTATCTGTTGTAATTGATGTTCTCTTTCCTGCCCCTCATATTGTATCTCCGTTGATGGTTCTGGCCCCTGTTGGAAAAAGAATCATTACTGTCATTAGTGTTAAAATGGTTGTTATTAGCCAAATTGTTGGCTGGGCACAAGTCAGGGTCATCATTTCTCCAATCTCCCTCAAATGCATCTAATTCTCCAACACCTGTTCCTACTCACATTGCAGGCTCAGGGTCTTTACTACCATAAGGACACACAAAGTTGTTGCGTTGGGTTTGATGACCAAAAATGCCTTTACCCTGAGAGGGAGGTGGTTTAGGGTAAGCAGATCCATTTTTGTAGTCATTAAGGTCCCTTCTTAGTTTCTTTAATTTCGCCTCAGAGTTCTTAACTAATTGTTGGTCAATTGATGAAAACACTCTCTTGTAATTGTAATGGTACCTCATAAAGTCTGGGTGTGTCCTTATGTCATTATTCAACCCAGTGACCTCATTTGTCAATTTTTCTATGGATATGGCATAATGCTTACACATCATGTCCATAAGTTCGGTACCATGTCTGTCAAATAAAGAAAGAAGTTTGTTGTAAAATTCTGTTCCAGCTTCCAAATCTGATGGGTACTGCCAAGATCGTAAACCTTTCGGTACTACTCCCTGTTGTTTGCTAAAATGTATTTTAAGGGAAACAAACAGTATTTACACTTGATTAGGTTCATGAATCTTCACTAAGACATTCTTGGTTACTTTTATCAAGTTCATGTTCCTTTTTTGAAAACTTTTTTATGTTTGACACCCTGTCTACACTAAGTAGACATTTATTTATGCTTTTAATGTAATACAACTTTAAATGTGAAGGTATGTCAGTGGGTTCAATTAAGGCAGCTGTTTGTAATTTTGTAACACACACCCCTTTTTTGGGTTTTAAATTGTGTTTGATGATTTTTTCCTTTGTCTGAAGAAGTCTTCCTACTAAGGGAGACGAAAAGCGCTTTACTTTTACATTTCCTAATAAACCTTTGGAGTTTTACACCTGCTGGTTCGGAACCTTTTGGTTTATCAAATGTTATAATGTCAAACCCGTAATGTCAAATGCTGAAAACAGCGAAGGTGCAGGACACCGAATTCTTTCCCAGGGGAAGAATTCGGTGGGCCATTTCTGTGGCTTTGCTGTTTTCAGTGTTCAATATGTTGGAGCATTACGGGTTGGGTTCAGGTAATTGTGGAATTGTGTGCAGGTTAGGGGTGGGTTAGGTGAGTTAGGGTTAGGGAGCAGGTCAGGTAAGTGTGCAATTGTGTGGATGTTAGTGTTAGGACGTGGGTTCAGGTAAGTGTGTGATTGTGTGTAGGTTAGGGTTAGGGGGCGGGTTAGGTGAGTTAGGGTTAGGCCGCGGGTCAAGTAAGTGTGCGATTGTGTGTAGGTCAGGGTTAGGGGTGGGATAGGTGAGTTAGGGTTAGGGTGCAGGTGAGGTGAGTGTGCGATAGTGACGGACCTTAGGGTTAGGGTTGGGTTAAGGTAAGTGGATAGCTAGTACTGTATGTAAAGTTTAGTTTAGGTGTAGGATTTTAAGTGTTTGTGTGTGGATGGCTGTTTTTTGTGTGTGTTTGTGCTGTGTGTATGTTTCTCGGAATAGCAAATTTTTTCCCTTGGAAAAAATTCGCTATTCTGACTGTTCGATGTTTTCACACTTTGGTGTTTAGGATTCGATCTTATAACATTCGATGTTAGAGAACTTCGATGTTATGATATAGACCACTCGAAACCATATGTGGCCTTTTTGACGGACTTTGAAAAGGTCTTTGGTACTATAAAATGATAATTGCTACTGCAAATTCTAAAGTTTATCCCTGAGACTTTCTTAAGCTCTAGTTAGACTCTTTATTCCACCCCATGTAGCTTCAGTGTTAATACAGGCACATCTGAAACCTTTGCTGCTAATTCTGTGGCACAAAAATTGTGACAAGCCATAGGAGAATTTACATTTAAATTGTGTGTTATGGCTCCCAAGTATTGGAAATCTTGATCCACCCAGACCCTGATGAGATAAAATATGTTAAATCCCTATAGAAAAAGATGTTTTTATGGGTCAACTCATGGTACAAACTTCATATGCAAATGATCGAAGAATTGCACTATTCAAGACGATGGCAGAATCTCTCTTATTCTATCTGTAATGCCACATCCCTGACTTACATAAATGTTCAAGGAATAAAAAGATGATTGCATTACTCTCTTAGTTTATATCTTATTTTATCTGGAACAATCATAGGCACATGCTTCATTCATTGATTAGTAGATTGCCTCAATGACATCTTCACCTCTCTGAATACCTGAATGGTGTGTATTTAGTGTGTGATTTACATTACTGCATTTAATTAATCATGACAAGGGAAATCTTCTGATGTGTATCGCATTAGAAGTTGATATTTTAAGCTCTGACAGACCATGGGCTATTACTTAGCAGAAGAAAGGCCTTACTAAAAACTTGAAGCATTGGCAGCAGTTAGGAAAACATGGTCTGCTATTAGGACATTAACTAAATCTCTCCCCACTTCAGTTACTTCAGGGTCTCTGGTTCTATTTTGGGGCTGCCTTATGCACAGCATAGGGGATAGACTAATGAAGGTAGATGACTGGCACAGTAAAGTTATCCACTTGTTAGGTGATGTTAGGAAAAAAGGATGTTTGCTTTATTTGGCCACTTTCAACATAAGTGGGGCATTTCAATTAAATACTATTGGAAATATTTATCTATCCAGTATCTATTGTGTGATCCTTCCCTCCTAAAAAATGTAAGTTAGGGTTACTACTTCTACCTATTTTGGCCAGTATTCAGAGCGTAGAGAGTCAACATGTTGTGAAACAGATCATCATACACACAGGGCGGCCACGGTGGTGCAGTGGTTAGCATTGCCGCCTCACAGCAAGAGGTTCTCCGGTTCGATCCTCGGCTGGGGTGCCTTCTGTGCGGAGTCTGCATGTCCTCCCTGTGGTCGCGTGGGTTTCCTCCGGGTGCTCCGGTTTCCTCCCATATCCCAAAGACATGCTGCAGGTGGATTGGACACTCTAAATTGGCCCTAGGTGTGCGTGTGAGTGTGCCTTCTGTGGAAGGTTGGGCGCCGGGCTGGCAACTCGACACCGTAAAACTCCACTGCCATTCAATGTGCGGACAAGGCGATCCGCTGTGGCGACCCCTAACCGGGAAAAAGCCGAAAGAAGAAGAAGAAGATACATACATACACACACACACACACACACACATCTATATATATATATATATATATATATATATATATATATATATATATACATAAGCCTAATGTGATATTATTGTGTTTTAGCTGTGTTTTACTGCTTCACTTTCTGGATCAATTCTATACATTATTTATATATTTATTTTCTTTATTTCTTCCTTAGGTGATGATTACATATGTATCTGAAATAAAGGCTTAGGGGCAAAGTGGCCTTATTAATGGTTTTATAATTTTATTAAGGTTGCTGAAATTCTAGCAGCCATAGATTTAAATAAAAGTTAAATTTGCTTAAAAGTTTTACTCTTTATGTTTTGCACACATGTAGTAAATGCATTTTTTAATTAGTTGCAACCACTTCAATTTCACAACTTGTTCAATGTGTGCATTATCCCATGAAATAATTAGGTGTGTATTTACCAAACATCCTCTATTTATATTCATTAGCATTACATTGTAATCTGTGTTTATAACCCAGTTTATAAGTTTTAATAAACATACATTTGCCTAATATTCCTGTTTTGCATTCACCAGCATATTTTTGTATCCAACATATTTTTGATCATGGAAAGGAGGCAAATGCTAGGTTAAAAAAATACTGGTCCCATTACTGAGCCCTCAGGTACTCCAGCAAGTGGTCCTTTTTATCTGACAAGTCTCATAATGATGAGCCCTTTGTAGCTTGTTTGTCAACCATTGCTTTACCCAAACAATGCATCACGGCTTTCAAAGCACCTTCAAGGGGTACTATAATATTCTTCTTTTATTGACTATATCATCAAATTTGTGTGGGGCCCTTACTGCATGTTATTTTAGTGGCTATCAAGGCTATGTGAACAGTCTGAACCTATATAAGGATACAATATATCATAAAAGTTTATTTCTAAAAATGTAATAAAATTTGTCCCATATACATTTTTAGCTATACCAACAATATAAACTCTGAAAGCATTTGATCATTATATTGGTTCCTAAAGCAAAGGATATTCAATTCTAATAGTCCAACAGATTGCACGTATGACATGTGTGAGTTTACACAACAGTACTATACCTTTATTTTGTTCATGTCTTATGCAGACTTCATCTTTGCATTTTTAATAACTCCTGTTAATTTGTTTATTATTGTAGACAGCCTTTTTACATCTGTCGGAATGCTCTTACTAGCTGTATATTTTATCTTTTCCTGTGATGTAATACCTTTAACCCTTTGTTTCAAAATAAAGTGATTTGCTTGCATTTTTACCTATAGTCTTCATTAGAGTAATATGGGCCATTCAAAAACAGGTAATAAGTTCACTTTTTCTAAAGAAAAGCAGTGGTGCTTCAAGGGATAATAAAGGCAAATAAACATTCTGCACATTATCCATTCATGTTTCTTTGCTGTATCTATTGTCAGTGCTTTAGGTTTTCTGTTGCTTGACAAAGTTATAGGGCTGTTAAGAGAATTAAGTATTCTCAAACAGCCCACTTCACAAAGCTTTTAAAGTTTATGAGAGATGAACTGTGTGCTGTTTTATGGTTCATTATTAATGTATTGGAATATAGCTGGAGGCATATCCCCCATGAAGTCTTTTTGCAGATTCTGTTCTAGCCTGCCCATCAGGACTAGATCATTCATTTACATGGTAGACTTCCCACCTGATAGATTAATCTGCTGATCAAAGTAGAAGACAGACTGGGTCCTAATATCTGACCCTGTGAATAACACCTATTACAGTTCTTCAGTCCAAACTAACTGTTCCAAAACAGCATTGAAATTCAAAGTTTCTAAGCAGTTACTAAACCATGTAGTATGTCTTTCTCTGAAACCAAAACCTTAAAACACGTCTAGTAGTGTAGTATTAATAACCAGTTGCAAATTTCAAGTCATTGAACAGTCCTGGTTATTATGTTTTACCATTATATGAATGGATGGATGGCACCCTTGTAAAACCTCTCAATAGTAATGACATGTTGTGTAAAGGTTCAATCAATAATATTTAGACATTTAGGCAGTTTCTCGTATGTGTTTACAAAGCCTTACATATTCAGACAGGTAGTAAAATATCTTTACTAAACATTGTTTCTTTGAATGGAGTTGAGTGAAATGATGGATGTTACTTTTACCTTAAACTGTAATTACCCTATTATTGATGAGCATTAATGTGGGGGGGGGGGGCAGAAGGGATATGATGGAATTTTCCTATATGTATTGCACTTTCTTTTGTGTTTTGTTTCAGAAATTGCTGTCTGGTTCAATATATTTTAAAGAAATTTCATTGATTAAAATCTTTGGGAAATTGCACCATATCCATTTAGAGTAGAGCAAAACGTTTGACTTTATAGACATATTACAATTATAATATTTAACAAACTCAATATGAAAAAATATAATACATTACTATATCATCACAACTTCTTGATTATCATTCAGACTTGCTTATCTCCTCTAATACCTCCCTCTGTTGTTTTTCTTAAATTTCTCCTACCTATCGTATACAGCACTCTTCTATCTGTAAAGTCTCAGTACAATGCTTATAAATGTAATGTTTTTTAATAGCAATACAAATTTTATTATACTGACTATTATGATATGCAGATGTTCTTCATCTCACATTGCTGCAGTCCTTACACTTGGGTAGTCCGCTGTCCTCGGTCGGCCCGAATATCAAAGTATTAGGCTGACGTCGGTCAAGGCGCTTAAGACTGACATCAGGACGTCAGGGTACAAATGCGCATGACCGACGTCATATCCTCAGTCTTTTTTGCCGCATGGTCCGATGCAGAAGCAGCGTTGCAAGTGCCGTTCGGCGTTCTGAAATTTTTCGAATTCGGAGTTTCAGACCGAGCCAAAGTTGGCTAAGTACCCCGTTGGGGAATATTTTAGTTTTTTCTTGCCTCAGTGGTTTACCGGATGTCAGAAAAAGTGAATAACTGTATTTCTTGTGGGAAGCAGATACCGCATAGAGATTATCATACTTTGTGTATTCCTTGTTTGGGGCCTGAGCACGACGTTGTTGGGTGTCGCTTTTGTGCTAGGTTCAATAAGCGCACTATTAAGTGAAGGTTAGATTGTGCCAGGTTGGTCTTCAGGAAGCGGTGCAATTATAATATGCCGTCGGATGCTCCGATGCCCGCTTCTTCGAAGAAGCGCAAAGACAAAGCAGCTAAACCCAGGCAAGAAGAGTCGTCCGTACCAGACGCTGGTTCTTTAGAGGCGTCAGTGGAACCGGTGGTTCCGCCGGAGGCTTCTCTGGAGTCCCAGGGGGAGACTTTGATATTGCAGGATGTGGCCTCTCAGGAGGTAGGTCAGGCTGAAGGGGCTTCTCAGGTTACTGTACTCCCCTCCCTTCCTAGGGTGGTTAGGCCCTCTCCTTCTGTTTCCAAGGCTTCTCCCAGAGGCAGGCCAGGTTTAGCTTCTGTTGGTGTCACTCCTAGTTCAACAGGATCTGTGCCCAAGCAGCACATGCTTAAAATGGCAGAAGATTTAATTACTTTGATTAGAGGTTCTTTGCCCCCTCCTGATAAGAAGCCTAGGGTGGAACCAGAGTTGGGGAGTTTTGAGCAGGCTTCGGATGTTTCAGAGTCTTCGGCTGAAGACTTGCAGGAGTACTCTCCTTATTCTGATTCTGATGCAGATGATTCCACTCCTTCTGCTTCTCCTCCAGAGGATTTTTCTTTTTCAGAGACTCTTCATTCCATGAGGGAACATTTTAAGTGGGAAGGTCAGGACTTCTCTGATTCCAGGAAAAGGCTTAGGGAATTTTTGCTTTTACCCCAGCATAGGCCTTTGGCTATACCACCTGTTCTGGATGTTGTGGAAGATGTGTTTGCAGAGGCTTCACTTAATCCTGATTCTTTGCCTCCTGCTCCTGTTAAACCGGATAGGTATTACAGGGTGCCTGAGGCTCATAAATATCTTTATAAGAGTCCTAGGGCGGACCCAGAAACTGTTAGTCAGGGACCTAAGGGTGTCAAGGCCTCTGTTGTAAAAAATCCGGTTCCTCCAGATAAAGAGGCCAGAGCTTTGGATAGATGGGGAAAGAAAGTCTATACTTCTTCCACCTTAGCTATGAGGGCTTTGAATTGCCAGTTTCACATGTTGAAATATCAAAACTATCTTCTTTCTCAATTGAAGTCTAAGGTAGATGCTCTGGCGGAAGGCATTGAGTGTAAAGAATTACAAGATTTGGTGCATGTCTCGGAACAGGTGGGTAAGCATTCTTTGCAATGTGGTTTTGATGCTGTACAGGCCTCGTCTAGGGTGGCTGCCACTCGTTCAGTTCTTCGCAGGCACGCCTGGCTGAGGGATCAGAATTTATCTGACCATGTTAAGACAAGGATTTTGGATGCTCCTTTACAGTCTGATGTGTTGTTTGGTTCACCTGTGGAGTCAGTCTTGAAGAAAATGGAAGACAAGGCTAAGTCTATGCAGGCTGTTAAGGATTTTTTGCAAGTTCAGCCTCCGAAGTTTAGTAGGAATTGGCCTGCTAAGGGGTGGACGTATCCTTCTTATGATTCTCAGTCTAAGGGTAGATCTAGACATGGTAGGGGCAGAGCTCAGAGTTCCTTTAGACCTAGAACGGGGAGTTCACCTGCACAGTCTTCGGGTGAGGGCAGGGGCCAGTCCTTTCGTAAACAGGCCCAATGACCTACCTTTTCAGCTGCCAGATCCTTTTTGCCTGGCAGCACCTTTGGGAGGGAGGTTGGCACTCTTCAAGGAAAATTGGAGTTTGATTACTCAAGACAGATGGGTATTGGATATCATACACCAAGGTTACAAGTTTTATTTCCATACCTTACCTCCTTTCAAAGGCATGCCAGACGTTCCTCCTCAGCAAAGACTAGAGGCTCACAAACAAATTTCTCTGCTACTTCAAATAGGGGCCATACAGCCGGTCCCTCTACCAGAAGTGGGCCTAGGATTTTATTCTCGCCTGTTCCTAGTACCAAAGAAGGGGAACACGTGGAGACCAATTTTGGATTTATCTATCCTCAACACATATCTGGACATTCCCAAGTTCAAAATGTTGATGTTACAACAGCTTTTGCCTCTGCTGGGCAAAGATCACTGGATGGTGACTCTGGATCTCAAGGAGGCTTATCTTCATGTTCCTATCAGGCTCAGTTGCAGGAAGTATCTGCGTTTTCGGGCTGGGACTTCTCATTATCAGTTCTCTGCATTGCCCTTTGGCTTATCTACTGCGCCCAGAGTGTTCACAAAAGTTCTGGCTCCAGTGATAGCTTTCTTCAGGCTAAGAGGAATACAGATCTATCCTTATTTGGACGATTGCCTGATTCTGGCCCAAGAAAAGGACGAACTTCTTCATCATTTACAGTATGTGATAGCAGTGCTAAGATGCCTGGGGTATTCTGTTTCTCTGGCAGACAAACGGAAACTTTTGGATTCAAAAACACTTAAACTCAGGAAAATGCAGCTGGAAACTGCTTACTTTAAACAATGCCTAAGTGAAGGCATTGTTCCGAAGGGACTTAGGTGTAATTTTGCACCATCTGGCTTGATTAATAGCGATGCTTTCCTAATTGACTTAAAGACACTTTTCCAGTCGCAGGGTTTACATCTTCTTGAGTTGTTAGTTAAACACTATTCTATTTGTATATCTGATTTGACTAAAGAGGTTTGTTTGCTTGATGAGGAAATCAGGTTGAATAACGCTTTTTCACAATTAAAATATGATCATTCACGGATTTTTTCCAGCATTGACACCTACATGGTCAAATTGAAAACAAATAAAGCCAAAAAATTACACAGGGATAGGTCATCCTATTCTAAAGATATGGCCTTCCCTAATTTACGTGTACAAATTGAGGGTAGTTTTGGGGTTAATCCATCTGAGTTACCTGAGACTGTTGGAGCAACTGGTCCTGGGTTTGTGGATAGTCAAAATGTACCAACACAAAATGACCAACCTTTACGTAGGAGTAACCATAATAAAAATAGACAGGATACCAGTAGGGGGTCGAATGAAACGATACCTACTGCTGGGTATGAAGGACCCCAAAATACCAGCAATAATTTTTTAGGGAACAGGAACAACAGGGGTCGCCGCAGGGGGAATGCGAATTGGAACAACTAATC
Source organism: Protopterus annectens (assembly GCF_019279795.1). Taxonomy (NCBI): domain Eukaryota; kingdom Metazoa; phylum Chordata; order Ceratodontiformes; family Protopteridae; genus Protopterus; species Protopterus annectens. The sequence goes on along the minus strand of NC_056748.1, from coordinate 1,062,121,383 downwards.
ACAAACCCCCTTTATATTCTGAACGCTCCTGTTAAGGTTGTTAAGAATATGAAAGGTGATTTTACAATTTATAATTTTTCACACGATCACACCTTACCCTTGAACCAGAAATTGTTGAACTGTTAGCCTTGGGTAATACATTTGTACCTTCTATCAAATGCGACTTGGCCAGGGTGTTACTGGATTTAAAATGTTATGTACGTAAACTAAATTTGAAACTTCTGTTTAACTTTTCCACAGACTCCCTGGTCTCGAAGCTGAAACTGCCTAGTACTTTCAACCCGCCCCTCCATGTGGTCCTAAAAATGTTTGAGAGTGCCTGTGAGTTGGACATCAGGTTTTTATTGAAGCGGCCTTGTGTTGGTACTAGCCACTTCAATATTTCCAAGGACCAACTTGAAGCATTACGTGACCTCCGCAATGTCGGGGTCAGGATCATCAAGCCTGATAAAGGTGGCGGTTTGGCCATCTTTGAGCAGGCTGACTATGTAGAAAGAATGCACAGGGTCCTTGATTCTGACTCATATGAAATCTCATCTGTCAACGAGATGAATATCAGTGCCAGTAGGATTAGGGGTTATCTGAGAGATTTTTTCATCAACGGCAGAATAGATGAGGAGACATATAAATATATAGACATTTTCCACGCCAAGACCCCTGTCATGTTTGGAATCCCCAAGATTCACAAAAACCTTGAGGATCCACCTATGAGGGCACTGATAGATGGTAGGCTTTCCCTCACCTACCCTTGTTCAAAATTCGTGGATACTTTACTGAACCAGTATGTTGACAGTGTACCTACTATTTGTAAAGACTCATGGTCTTTTCTTTCTGACCTAAATGGGCTTGAGTTGGATATGGATGTTAACATTTTGACCATAGACGTGGTCGATCTTTATACATCCATACCACACCAGGAGGCCATTGAGTGGATTGACTTGCTTTTGCGTGAGCTTCAGGCTCCTATTAATGTCATTAATAATGTTACTGAGTTGCTTAACATCATTTTGTCATCAAATTATTTCCTGTTTGAAAAAGACATTTACATTCAAAAAAGAGAGGGGTTGCCATGGGCTCCCCATGTGGGGCAGCCGTAGCCAACCTTTTATGTCCTATTGGGAAAGAAATTTTGTTTTAAACAACTCAGAGTGGAATGGTAAACTTTTCTACTATACTCGTTACCTTGATGACATTTTTATTCTTTTTAGGGGTGATTATTTAACAGCACAGAGTTTTGTCGATTACATCAATAGTACAACACCGTTTCTTAAATTCACTTTCCAGTTTGATGGTGTTAGTATGAATTACCTTGATGTAAAACTGACTAGGGACGGTATTACAGGAAGGTTAATTTCCACAATTTATAGGAAAGATACATATGTGAATTCCTTCCTTCATTATACCAGTTCTCACCCCTTTAAACTTAGAAAAGCAATAGTCAAAGGGCAGCTTGTGAGGGCCGTGAGAATTTGTAGTCAATTGTCAGACTTTAACGTTGAATGTCAATTTTTGACAAACCTCTTTGTCAACCGTGGCTATCCAGCTACTCTTGTGTCTGAACTAATAGAAGAGGTCTTGAATAAAAGAAATAGTGGGTTTTACAGACCTCTCTTGCTTCAAGAAGAGTCGCCTTGCACTGTGGCGGTTCGTAGATCTAGTGCCTCTGGCAACTTTTCCTATGCCACGTCTCCTATTGAACCTGCCTCTCATAGGGCCTCTACTTGTAGTTTCATTTCCACATTTGGGGTGAACTCGTATGCAATACAGAACATTTTGTTTAAAAACTGTTTTTTATCACCAGTAATGCACCTGTAGGTGAGAAGTTAGGTGATAGACCTGTTGTAGTGTTTAGAAGAGGTAGAAACATCAAAGAATTGTTACAGACTCCTTATGGCACTTGTAGTGCTAGAATTAATGGTTCTTTTGCCTGTGGCTTCTGTAACTTCTGCTCACATATTAAAACAGGTAGTAGTTTTTGCATTGAAGGAAGGAAATATTTTATACATCATCGTATTTCCTGTGATACGAAAACAGTAGTTTATATTGCTTTTGCACATGCTGTCCAGCATTCTACGTCGGAAAGACGGACAGAAGGCTTAAAGACAGATTGTATCAGCACTTATATGCCATCAGGAATAAGAGACTTGATAATGCCCTTGCCAAGCATATCTGTTCTTTTCCTGGGCATGCTTTCTCTTTCATGGGGATTGACCACCTCCCTGTTCATCCTCGTGGTGGACCTAGTGCTCTTATACTTGAGACAAATGAATTGCTTTGGCAACTTAAGCTTAACGCTTTCTACCCTCCGGGGTTGAATGAAAGCTGTAATATTGCACCTTATCTCAAATTAAAATCGTATATGAGATAGTTGTTCCCTTTTTACTTTAAGAATCACATTTGCCTTGACACTTTTGATTTAGTCCTTTTTGCATTAGCCCACTATGTGTGGGTACAGTGTCAAGCCACTTGGTGGCACTGTTTCCTACCTTTTTGTTGGTATTTGACCTAGCAAGGTTTGGCTTAGGCTGTTATATTTACACTTAGTACTTTTAATTAATTTTAAGGTCACACTTTAGATGTGGGTTGTCTACATCTTTGGAATTTATATTAACTTTTAGTAAAAAGTTACTCATTTGTTTTATTATGTCGTTCCCCTTTTTAAAATAATGTATACTTGGGAATGACTATTTAGCATTTTGCTTTTTAAATGTACATATAATTTTGTGACACTTTTTTCTTGTGTATTTCCATTTCTTAGGAAATATACTGAATTTTATTTGGGTTTGACTGTGTCAAAATATTGTGTCTTTTTGTATTGTCACAGTCTTTTAACTACATCAACAGTTTAGCATGTATTTAAACTATGCCCGAGGCTTTTTGCATTTTACTTTTTCAGTTTAATGCAGGCATCTTGTTGCATAATTTGTGGTTAATTGATAGCAGTTGACTTCAATTAACTTTTAGTATTTAACTGCTTGTGTTTGGTTGCCTTTGTATCCTCTGAAGAAGCCACCATATGTGTGTGGCGAAAACGCTGTGATTTTCTGTTTCAATAAATTGCGTTTAGGACTGTGAGGGCTTCTGCCTTGTTCTTTGGTTTCCTTGCTTTCAAAATGTCTGGTAAAGCAAAATCTTGACTGAGTGACAACATGCTTCCAAAAAATGCCTCCATGATTAGTGAGAGTTTTAATCTGTCCTTACATCATCAAAACTGATTTAAGTAGAAGAGACTCTGGTTAAAAATGCATAAAATAGTGCAAAAAATATGTGTTTTGTTCATTTAGTCTTTGAATAACGGTGTGCAAGGGATAGATAGAAGGAAGCCTTCGTTTGCTAATGGATTATAACTCTGCTGACAGAATTATTTATGGGAATCTAGAAATTTGCTTTCACAAACAAGATCCTTTTATTATTCACAATCTTTTGTAAACCTACAATTAACTACTTTGCAGTCTGTGTCACTGGGTAGTGCAGTATTTTAGTGGTTAGCATTGTTGCCTCACAGCAAGAGGTTTTCTGGTTTGATTCTCAGCTGGGGTGCCTTCTGTGCAGAGTCTGCATGCCCTCCCTGCATTGTCATGGTTTTCCTCCGGGTGCTTCAGTTTCCTCCCATATTCCAAAGACATGCAATAGGTGGATCGGACACTCTAAATTGGCACTAGGTGTGAGTGTGTGTGGTGCACCTTCTGAGGAGGGTTGGGCCTTAGTCTAACAACCTGAGCCCATAAAACCCATAACTGGTACAGAAACAATGAGGGCTGAAAGGTGTTCTTTGCCCAATGTACAACATGGTGCATAAATTGGAAAGAGAGAGAGAGATAATCTGTGTCACACTGCTAGCATAAGAAGTAACTGACCATGCAGATTAGGTGTGTTATTTTTAATGCAGCTGTATTATGCTTACAGTCAATAGATTTAGTTTAAGGTGCATCCACTTTGGTGAGGGATACCATAGCAGAGGAGCTGTGAAATTAATGGATCACTGTTAAATGTGTTTGCCCTGTATTTAGTAAACAACATTGGGAAGAATTAGACAAAGAACTGTAAGCATTAGAGTGTCAAATAAAAGCACTGCCTCAGAAATATTTACTAGATAAAATATGAGTAAATATGGCTTCATGGGTCAAATAGGTAGAATTAAAAGAGTGTAACTTATTGAAAAGATCTAAACTATTTGGGTCTATATTAGAAGACTGACTGTTGAGGTGATTGAACACCTAAACATCGATCTTCTAATATCGAACTGCACAATGTTGAACATCCAGGCAAACATTTCCCACGGCCACAACACAAAATACATTACTTTACATCTAAATTAAGTGGGAGGCTTAACCCCCCACACCCCCCTAACTAAATATGCCAACTCCAAGATCACTCAACAGTAGGGAAACAGCAAACTCTGGCGAATGGCCAAGGGAAATCTTTCCCTGCGTTAAATCGGCCGTTTACCGTTTTTTGCTTTTGATATTAGAAGATTGATGTTTAGGTGTTTGATCACCTAAATATTTGGTCTTCTAATATAGACCCAAACTATTTTACTGATTAAAGAGAGTGAGGTCTATCAAATGCCTGTCACACAGATTAAAAGAAAGGTACAGTGTGTTAACTGTATGGGATCTGGTGGTTTATGATGGTGTTATACAAATATATTCAAAATAAATGGAACAAACCAAGAAACATTTTATGAGATTATTTATCAAGACCAAAGGCAAAAGCAAGGCACTAAGATTCAGAACTTTTTCCAGGGAGCAGAATAATCAGTTTTGCAGAACCTCATAAATTATTTAATCCAATTAGAAGTAACAAGTGTAAATGTCAGAACAGGATAAGGTGAGACCTAAACACCCAACATCATGCAGATGTACTTCTGCTGTTTGCTAATCTCCTTAACAGATTAGAACAGAGTTTTTACTTGTTAGTCATACCTTCAGTAGTTGTGCTGGGTATTCCTGGAAACTACCACAAGTTACAGCTGCATTGTGCACATTAAGGAAGATATTAAAATATAACCTGCAATATGGCCTGACTGGAAAATTGCATTCATAAATTGAGCCATGAAGATCAAAGTGGTTGTGAAGGACGCAGTTAATGAAGAACTCCTTAGGACATAATGTAGCTTCATGCAGTGTGTAGAAATAACTCAGGATTCAATATCTGTTACCTTGTTTGGCTTTCAATAATGTGATATGGGCTTATCTTTTGGGAACTTCCACAATGAATTTTCAAAGGATTTTTTTTTTAATTCATTAGTGATTTTGTCAGTCAAATTGGGGTGAGATAGGTGAGGTGGTCTATTGCAATCATCAGGATTTGACAAAGTACACAAGAAAGGTAACGACATTCACTCTTCTACTTACTAACAAAATAACTAGCAATTGTCATTCAAGATCACAGAACCATAAGGAGAAGCAGGAGAAGAAATTAAGGTAAATGTTTTTGTTTATGATTGCTTAGTATTAGTCACGGACCCAGTAGCGTATTTATCTCATCTGCTGCCCCTAATAGAGGATCTTTAGAGAGTATGTTGTCCTTGCTTTTCCTAACTGGGGTAATCTGGTAGCCCATTTTCAATGGAGGCCCATCGGGAAAAGCTCCAGTTACAACATGTACAGTTTTATACAACAGACAAAATGTAAAACTTAAAGCTACAATACGAATATACAGTAACTGAAAAGCAACTATACTAGAGAAAATCTACAATCAGTAAAACATAGAGTGATTACATATTAATGCATGACAAATTGGCATACCCAGTGATGTTTAAAATGTAATTTACAATTTAACATTTATGGGTAGGGGAAATATGAGAAAGAAGGTGTGGGAGATATGAGTAAAAATCAGAGAGGCGGTAAAACAGGTGAATAGTATGTATATTTGTTAGATGATTCAGAGATAAAGTTGTAGGGATATTGGGGTAGATGGAAACGGTAGTAAGGTCGAGTCAGGGATAAGGAGAGACAATACAAGTAGCAGTAAAGGAAAGGGTAGAAGAAAGTGTAAGATGATATCGCACGTTTGCTTTGTTGAAGTATATATGGGTAAGGTAAGTGTGTAAGGAATGAGGTAGTATAGCCTAGGGAGGTACAAAAGCAAATCCACATGTTGTTAAAGTGTTAATGCAGCAAGTTGTTGAAGTTAGATAAGATGGTTTATTGTCTGTTGTTGGTAAACGTGAAATTCCAGATTTTGGAAACATAATTTCAGTACAAGGACAGACTAAAAGAGTTGTGGGTTTTAGTTATGCTTAATAGAATCTTGTTGATGCAGTGTAGTGATTGTACAAAAGTGTAAGGCTTGCAGTGTGCAACTGTTTTGTAATTTGGAAATGATATTATGAACAGCTGATAACTGGATGATAGAGAGATAGTCTGGGAGTTGTAGCTAAACTAATTGTTTTAAGGCCAAGCAACAACAGGACTTTGCTAACTGGTTAGAGGCAAATTTATCTTGTTATAGCTTTGTTCCATATATGTTAGTAGAGATTGCTGAATGTTGGTGTAGATGGCAGCAGCATGTAGGACTGAAGCTAGAGGATACAGATACTATTTTTGGGCATTGCTTGTTAGAAGGTGTTTACTACAATATAAAAGTCCAGTTTTTATATATGGGTTTTCTTGATAGTTTGTTGTATTTGAATATCAAACTTTAGGTGGTTATCTATAGTGAGTCATGTTTGACAAGGTAATGGAGAAGTTATTTTTTTGTACAGGATGCTGATGTTGGCGTGAAAAGCAAGATTTTACTAGTTGTTTGTTGCAAATTGAGCTAAATTGATCTACATGAGGTGTTCATCACAGCTGGGTAAATTCTTAGGACATCTCCTGATTCTTTCTCATCACATTTCTTCAAGCCAAAGGGTACAATAGGTCACACAGGCAACATGCAAGAAATACTGAGCCATGCTAGAGTCTTCATTGAATAATACTTTTAATCTCATGTAGTAGAGGACCATGTGATATATGCAAATGATTCCTTAAGGGAATTCCATTGGTTCAGCTACATAGCTTCTGAATACCCATGAAGTTTTACTTTTTACATTTTAGGTCTTTATGGGTACATTAAGGCCAAGAAAGCCAAACTCCACTAGCTGTATACATGCATGTTTTTGTCTTCTTCTCACCTTGTTAATACAGCATAAGCAGACTGTTTGGCTATACTTTGGAAAGGCTAAGATTAAAATCAAGCCTAATGTCCATAAACATTGACTCTAGCTTGGATGGGGCTTTCCAGAAGTTTCGTCATAACACTCAGGAACTCAGCAGCAACCTATCTATCTAATGGGTAATTCAACATTTAATCTTTAACATCCTCAGGTAGATTTTGTGTACATAATCAAGCAAACCTTCTCATAAGAGTACCAGTAGCAGCTGTTTTGTAAGAGGTATTAGCCGATTCATAAGCACATTTCAAAGAATGCTTATTCACTTCAGACACAGAAGCAATATAGCATTCACAGAAGATTCTTCTTTAGATGAGGGGAAAGTAGATAAAATGTTCCCCATATTCTGAAAAGATGCAACTCAGTTAACATGACAGTTTGACAATTAAGAATTCTAATATAAGTATGGCAGAAGAAAACACTTTTCCCTAAATCTATCAAAGGCTTTCCCATAATTATCGGGGGAGATTAACTTTTATCAGATGTTTAGCAGCAGCATAAGAATTTACTAAAAAAATCAATGCATGGTCAGATCTAGGGTTAGAAAATAAAAGTTTGTAATATGTGGAACTTTGTACAATACATCTGCTTTTTCAAAAGCATTAATAAGAAGATGATTATTTGGAATACAATTACTTGTTTTCTTAAACACTTCATTGTTAGGATCACCTTTACCTTTGAAGTGAACATCTAAGTACAATTTCCTACTACATAACTTAAGTTCAGTTAAAACATCCATCATTTTTTTACTGGGAATAAAAGTGAATCCTTCAAAAACAAATTAAAATGAGACTCATTAATATCCAAAGAACTATAATTAAAAATGCTGAAACCTCTGTGCATTAACATAAGACCATTGTATTCAGTAGTAATATTTAAATCTGTGTTAGTTAATGTCATGTCCTCCCTCCATAACCTCTTCATTTGTTGTAATGCCTGTGGGAATTCCTACGTACTCTGTCCTATTGCCTCGATTTGCAATTTTTTTCTGATCTTTGGGGGGGGGGGGTCTAAAGGTTCAGAAATACAAGGAATTTCAGTGTCCTTGTCCTGAACCATTGTCTTCTGGACCATATTCAAAATCACGTGAAGCTTCTCCAGTTGAAAATGGATCCAAGCTGAACATAAAGTAATTCCTTTATTGTGTACAAAAATACAGTTTAGTACATGTAGGTGGCATGCTCCTTTATCAAGTACTTCTGTCCTGAATATCCTCGGTTTTTCATTTCTTTCTGTGTTTCAACAGCTGATGCTAAAATCTGGGTTTTTTTCTTGGTGTGTACCAGTGAAGGAGGTTTTAGAGAGATAGTACCAATTCAGGTTGATCTAAGAATATAAAAGTTAATTTCAACTTGGCCATATTGAAGTAGGTTTGGAAATTCTAACTACTGCAGTTTCATGAAAGCTGTATAATGATGGCTCCCATTGTCACAACTGAACACTTTTTTGTAACGTAGCTTTAATTTCATAAATTGCCCTGTTTGCAGACTCCATTAATATATTAATGTATATAAATAGATGAATCTCCTTCAAATTTACTCCGGAACTTCAAGCTACTAGGTAGCACCTTTTGCCATAATTTTAAGTTTCGAAACCACATCTCCAAAGCAGCACATCGGAGCAACCATGTATTTGTCATGCTAAAGTAGATTACACAATTTAAGACCCCTCATACGTACCTTTGTCTATTACCCTAAATTGTACTGATGTAACTTAATCACAGTTTATATTTCCAACCTGACAACCAAAATGCAAACGGCATATGACTAAGTCTCTAGATTTTATATCATCATCCATCAAAATAATATCACTGCCTCCCATCAAAGATAATAATAACACAAAGTGAATACAAATCTGTTTTGTTTTACTGCTTAAGAAGAAATTGATTTACTTTAATCCACCCTGACAAATGCTGTTGCCTTACTTGACTCATACATGTTAAGCCAATCTCTAAAATCTGAATCTATACTCTGGGTATCTACTTTAAATCTGAAAATCAGCTATAGCTGCACCAGCTTATTGGGGAATATAATAACATGGAACATGATAAGCCAATTAGTCTGACTTACATATTATGCAAATGCTGTGAAATGGCATTGTTAAACTCCACTAAGGTAAGTGCTGTATAAATGGAATTAAGATGCACAAAATAGTCAATAAAGCCTTAAGTAACACTCAATTTGATAACAATTGCTTAAAAGTATTCTTATTTCTGCATTTAAATGCTTTGAAGTCCACATGTTACAGACCACAGTATCATTTAATTTTCTTCCCCACCTTCATTAAAAGAAATAACTGTCTGTCATTAATGATGCATATTATGGAGTCAAAAAGAAAAGCTTGTAAACTGCAGTTTCCAAGACATAAAAAACATTCTTCTATTACCAGTTATGAAGTCCTTAGTTACTGATGCTCACTTGGTAGACAAATATATAAGATGTACACAACTAGGAAGAGGGCTCATTATGACCTCTTACGAGGAACCAAACCATTCAATTAACATTGTAATAAATTGCTAAATTTCATACAATGTTCAGCCTGTGTGGTGGGTATTGTGATAATGTGAGGTATTGCCAGCTATGCCAAGAGAAGTAGGGCAGTGGATGTGTAACATATGCCAGCACAGCTATCTGGAATTTAGTAAAGAATTATATGCTATTTGAATATCAAACTGATTTGCACAGATGCTTGTGCTGAAAATGGATTTGTAAAGTTGTCTGTGTTAAAAATGCACAAACAGTTGGTAATGACTGTATTTTAACAGAATAAAATATATACATGTTAACAGAGGATGCTGGAAGAGAAGAGGTTAAGCTCAGCTCCAGCTAACTTTGCAAAGTAGTAAGAAATTAAATTACTGGGCCTAGGCCAGAAAGATGTTATCTCACAGTTTTGAATGAAGCCAGAGATGCAATGTCTGTAAGAAGCATGGTTTGTTAGTCTCTGTAGGAGGAGTAGAAGTTTGTAATTGTTTTATGACTTCCAGAAGTTGCACCAGAGCTGGGCAATGCTCTTGTGTGTGTATTATTGAAAAGTAGGTGCTAAATCCTGGCAGTTTCTAGCAATGGGGGATTACATGGGAACCAGAAGTCAAATAACCAGATGTATGTGATGGCATTCTTTACAGAAATAATGTTTTAATATTAGGTGAGACAGAAGTCTGAGGGCAGTCTGTTTCTTGGAATCTTACACAGAAGGATCCCTCACCTACTTTATCTCACCATGCTCTATTAAGAAGGAACAGCAATTCTCTAGATCAGGCAGGAAAAAAGTGAGAACAGTTAAATAATGTTTTTCTACAACTGTGTGAATCTTTACCAGTTGTGTTATTTTTAATATTCCCTGTAACTGAAATGCTGGTGTTTACTGTACATAGATATTTTGTATTGTCATGTTCTTTTATTATTTATTATTAAATGTATTTAAACTTTTCATTGTGGCTGGTCCTTTGGAAAATATTTTAACTTTGTGAGTACTTATATCTATTGGTGACACTGTGGCCACTCCTGAAGTCTGGTTATTTGGTCAGCATTACCATTGGTATTAATATTGATTTCACTCAGCATAACTGGATACCCTTGCAAGGGCATTAGGTACCTGGCTTTGTAGTGGTAGTGTCTGGTGGCAGTGATAACTACCTTATAGTCTGGGCAGAAGGGGGCACAGCAGGTAAATCTGTGCCAGCCTTTCCAAGTGATTGTGTGTGTGTGTGTATGTCAGCTACTTGGATCAGGGACACGAAGCACAAATTTCACAGAGAGGCTGCTTGAGAACTTGGCTTGGATGCTCAGCTGAGGACTTAACCCTAGTCTATATTACTTACTTGAACTATCAGAATGTCGAGTACCCTTCCATCGACACCTAATCTCAAAAGTCTTCTTCATTGAACGGCCACATCATCTATTTCTGTCCAAGGGAAAGAAATCGGTAGCCCAAATATGAATGACACAATTTAGCAAACACTACGAAGTGGGGGGCTTTGACCCCCACACCCCCGCTAACTAAATATACTAACTCAGAGATCACACTACAGTGGGGAAAAGGGCAGATTTCAAACAACACCCTTGGAAAGAAATTGATAATGTGGCCATTCACTGAAGAGGATGTTCGACACTTAGGTATCGATGGAAGGGTACTCGACATTCTGACACTTTGAGTAAGTAATATAGTCTCCCTTAACCCTATAGCTGTGCTAGTGGGAAGCCTTACTGGGGCCTGGAGGGAGAGAGATATAAAGAAATCCAGAACCCAGGCTGACTGTGTTCCATGTATGCTCTTAAGGGAAATTGTGCTTGACATAGGGAGGTCTGCATCTGGAAATGCTGACTGCATCCATTTTTGTTCCATGTGAACATCCTTCTCCAGTGCCAGTGGTGAGGATTTGGGCTCCTTGATTACTGGCCCAGAGTAGGGACATCACAGTTATCACCAAGGTGCAATTGGTATCTGGATTTACTCACCTTCAAACTCCTATGAACTTATGACATATTCTCAAACAATTAGAAACAATGAAATTGCTTTAAATATTGTCTGTTCAGTATAATCAATGTATTAGACAGTATTTATTCTCTTATTTTCTCCCTCATAAAAATACTGGGGAAAAAAGAAATAATTCTATTACTGTAGTCAGTATAAAAAGGATTCAAGACATTGCACCGATTTACATTCCAGGTTATTGAAGTATTACAAAACATATGTGTATTAGAGCTGATCAGTGGAACCTGAGACAGACAGATCTCCTGCATAAACAAATGTTAACTGTAACCAATGTATACACTTCTGGTAAAAAGAAACTATGTGTTCCAATCACAAAAATGTACTCCTATCATAGCAGATGAATTAAAATTTGATTGGAATAGCTTATTCTCAAGACTGTGTATACTATTTTTGATAAAAGGATGGATGACTCTGGACTAAGACTTTCAAAGCATTTTATTTTACACACATATGCAGTTGGCTATGAGCATTCCTCTGTCTGTTGGCACTGCGGTAATGTGGACACAGATATAATGCATCGCTGATGGAAATGCCAACACAGAGAATTCTTACAAATGTTAATAAACAAACAACTTTCTGAGTTATTGGTGACTTATGTTGATTTTGAAGAACTGTGGTTGCTGAAAACTGTAGGTGATTTTATTTATAATGTACAAACTGTACAGAAAAGATCTACTTTAGAAAATACATAATTTCTATCATAACATCTAACATCAAAAATACAAGATATTATAAAAAACTGTATGTTCTTTTCTCATCTCTAACTGTTCTAGCTTCTTAACAAAATATTGAAAAAAGCATCACATTTATTGCCTTATTTTTAAGAAATTCCATATGCCATATTTTCCATTGTAATGAGCTATTTGTTAATTTACATGCATTGAAAATTAAAGGAGTTGATGATTATGAATGGTGTGTGTAGTTAAAAGAGTTGATGATTATGAAGAGTGCTTTTGTCAGTAGTATAGAGACTGCAATTCGGAATCAGCACTTAAAAATAATAATTTTTTATTTAAAAAAAATAAATAAATAATAATAATTTTGATGACAGGCTTAGCAGACAGGTGAGGGGAGTATATTCCTGTCTGGTCTGATAGCACAAGTAGTTCACATTGATCGTTTATGAGATGGATTATATCCATATTAAAAACAGTGAATTAGTTAACCAAATTAATGCATTACAAGGTGAAGCAAACTGCCTGAAAGAAGGAGTCAAGTTCCTGGAAGAGAAATCAGATAAGAATGCAACAATCCATGGGATTTTCCGAATTTTACTCCTCCACTCCCCCGCCAAAAAATGTTGCCATGCCTGAATGTTCCCAAAGAATTAATGGGCAACTGATTGGTTTCATATCTTTGTGGATAAAAATGATAATAGCTTCTTGCTTCTGTAGGTACTGTACAAGTGCCATGTATTGGCAACAAAGAGAAAATAAGTAAAGGCCTAATTTTTAAGTGTGTCAAAACTAATTACAATAGAGAGTCGATTATCCAAACGTCAATTATCCAAAACATCAATTATCCAAAAGCAGTCTTCCAAAGTTTTCAGGTAGGAAAAATCATAAAGTCTGAATATGTAAACATTATATGTATTCTCTTGTGTGGGCTTTTTGAGTTTGTAGCTCAGTCTTTATTGTCCACTGGAATCATTGAATGGGTGGAAAGTATATTCCCTGCATGCAGAAAAAAAAACAAGATTTTAGAAGTTTTTTTATCTGGTTCAATGTATGTTTGATTATCCGAACAGTTTGATTATCTGAACTACCCTAGGTCCCAATTAGTTCAGATAATCAACTCTCTACTGTACCAGGATTTTGTGTTTTACAAGTGGCAGATAAAGGACCTGACGCTGATACAGGTATGACATTTCACCAAAATTTCTAAAACTCAAAACACTCGAAATGGTCAATCATGACAGCAGTCATTCCAAATACTGCCAGCCACTCTGGTCATAGGGGATTTCAATTATTGCACCATCAGCTGGGAAACCTACTCTAGCTCTAATTCACTTGTGCAAAAGTTCCTTGACTTTATTAACTCAAATGCCCCGGAACAAATTGTTCAAACCCCAACAAGAGGAACAAATATACTACATCTGGTCCTCACTAACATGACAAACAGATGCACCACCACAACTCTCAGACCCTCATTAGTTAAATCTGACCACAAATCAGTCACCTTTGAACTGGCACTAACACTAGAACTCACAAAGGGTGAAGTCAGACAAAAAAAATTCACCAAGGCAAACTACAAGCTCCTAGGGCAGGAGTCTGCAACCTGCGGTTCTGGAGCCACATGTGGCTCTTTCACCCCTCTGCAGTGTCTCCCTGTAGCTTTGAAAAATAATGGTCACGCTGCCGCACAACACACACACACACACACACACACACGCACACACACGCACACACACGCACACACACACACACACACACACACACACACACACACACACACACACACACACACACACACACACACATACCTCTCAATTGTGCAGATTTCCGCAGAATGTCCTGATTTTGCTTCATATGTTTGGTCTGTTTCTCATAAAATTGTGGTTATCTGGCAAATCATTGAGGGCTGAAGTCAGAAAAAATAGATAGGCATTTGAGTTTCAGACTTCATACCCCTCAGAAAATTAATGCCAATGCAAAATTTGTTATTCTGTTATCTTTCTAAGTTTGTAAGAGCAATATTTAAAAAGTGTCCCTATTTTTGGGACTTTGTGCCCCATTATTTATGGCTTTGACCAGATTTCTTGTTCTAAGAGGTCGAGAGATATGACACATACAAACACACATGCACACGCACATGCACGCACACACACGCACATGCATGCGCACAGACACAGACACACAGAGAGATTGAGCAATCCCAACAAAGGAACAAAAATAGGGACAGATTTTAAATATTGCTCTTAAAACTTAGTTCTTTTATCTTTACTATAATACTATATATAAAACTTTATATGCTGTATTATCTTCATTTTAGGGGTCAAATAGGTTTTGTAGCTCTCGAAGAATTTTATTTGGTAGGAGAGGGGCCAAAATGGCTCTTTTGATAGTGAAGGTTGCAGACCCTGTTCTAGGGGAAGGTATAAATGCATTCCAAGCTGCACCCCAAACTGGAAGTAGTAACAATGGCAAAGTTTACACTGAAGCCCTGTACAATCACTTGTAGAAGTGAAAAGATTTGGCTGCTCCAGAGAGAATCAAAGCCTGAGCCCCAAACAAAAACAAGCCACCTTGGTGGACATTCAGAGTCAGTATACTTTATAACAAATGCAAAAAGTTGCTGTATAGGAAAACTAAGGTGAGTTCCCAACAAGGGTAAAGCCCCCTCCTCAGCATCAACAGGCTAATAAGACAACATGTCAAATCCTCTAAGGGTAACTTTGAGAAAAATCTAGTAACATATCCAAAGATAACCATAGGGCCTTTTACAGCTATGTATGTAGCCAAAAAGGTACGATCCAAATGTGTGCCAAATAAGTGACTAGCGGTATCACACACACACCAATCCCATAGAGATAGCAAACCTTCTAGCGTACAGATTTGGTGAAAATTTCACTCTACTATCCAAACTTATCGCAAACCTTGCCCTGAACTCCCCCAACCCTACATATCCAAGGAGCAGGTCATTAAAGCCTTGTCCAAAGCAAAAAATACAACCTCTATATGGCCAGACAGCATCCCAGACTGTCTTCTAAATAAACTAAAACATGAACTAGCATTGCCATCATGTACCCTATTCAATCACAGCCTATCCACAGGGTTTGTTCCTGCAGAAAGTAGAACAACAACAGTTATTCCCTTCCACAAAAGTGTCTTAGCAACAGACCTGGGAATTATAGGGTGTGTGGGGGGGCACCGCCTCCCACATTGGGGGGTGTGGGGGGCATAGTTTGGATATATATCAAGTTTAGAAAAGAGTAATGTATTGAAATTGCAAGTATCCATATGTATAGTTCAAAATATTTAAAATAGGTGGGGGGCTATGCCCCCCACACCCCCTCCTTACTACATATTCTAACTCCAGGGTCACACTTCAGTGGGGAAAATGCCATATATAACTTTCAGTGAAATGTGTTTCAGTGAATTGTGTTTTCAGTGAAATGTGTCTCAGTGAAATGTGCTTTCAGTGAATAGTCCTAGACCCCATATATATGGCTCTATGTTGTTTTACCGAAATAACACTAATGAATGTCACATAGCCAAACCCCAGTTTAATGAATGTACACTTAACCAAAAACAGGCTATCATAGAATTCATGTCACATAAACACAAAAAGAAACACTACAAACACATATTTGCAGGGGGGCAAGCCCCCCTGCACCCCCCCACATCCCCACTACTTATATATACTAACTCCAAAATCACACTACAGTGAGGAAAAGGATATATAACTTTATCTTCACTGTACTGCAATCTATAACAACAACCCCTCTCAGCATTTTAAGTACCCCTCCCATTACAAAGCTTAAAAATAAAATAAAAAAATGCCACACCTGTAGTACTAGACAATGCCAACCATTATTTCTGTAAATGTAGTCCACAATAATCTATTTTTGGTTAAGTGTACCTTCTTTAAACTGGCATTCGTTAAAGTATTATTTCGGTAAAACATAGTAGACGCATAACTATATATATATATATATATATATATATATATGTGTGTGTGTGTGTGTGTGTGTGTGTGTTTGTGTGTGTGTGTGTGTGTTTGTATTTACACACACACAAATATTTTCTGTCTACAATGCAATGAGCACAAGATGAAGGTTGATATTACAGAGAAGTTGAGTGACTTTGGTTTGGTCTTGACTGAAGTTCTTTGACATTAGAGGACTTAATAATGTAGGAGACCTATGAAGTTTATAAGTACTCATGGGGCTATTAAGGCATAAAAATATACTAGTAAAATGTTCTAGTTAGACACATTGGTAAAAGTATTATATTAAATGGAAAAGAAAAATATGTTACCATAATCTAATAAGGAATGCTGAAGTATCTGAGACAGTGCATGCAGTAGAGGTTTACTAGGAACTGAATACATAGAGACTGGCACACTTCAGCATGCCACAACTGGACTAGGTATAAGTTGAGATATGGCACAAAGGCTACACTGGTGTTGAGTGGGACTGGGACAAGATGCTGTCCATGGGGGACTAAAGTTGCAATATTAGTGAAATGTATATATTGAAGAATTTTTAAAGGCTAGAATAAGTGGAACATAATGATTAGGTAGAAGATGAAGCTCTAGACCTTTCAAATATACTATGGGCTGTCATGGGAATCAGGCAACTGGTTAGCTGGTGGTTAATAGGGTGAAGTAAAAGAAAAAGGTTATCATAAGACTAAGGCCACTATAGCTGAAAATAGGTAATGAGTGAAACAAGAAAATATAATAGGATCAGGGGCTCATGGGAAGTTACTAGGCTATTGGCCATGAGACCCCTACAAGCCCAGCAAAGAATTTAGCCCATGTTCTGACAAATCAGCACCCGGTGCCCCAGTTCAGCAGGGACACAGGTGGAATCCCAGGCATGTATTTCTCCATCCAGTTATCCAGGTTGTGCTCAAAAGGGGTTAATGAGATACTCTGCTTGATGTGGAGAGGGAGTCTATTCCACTGAAGGGGGAGTCTCTGGGACACAAATCTGTCCTGCCAACAAGTCCTATTGATGTTACAGACCAGGTTGAGGTTGGGCATGCAGGTTACTTGAGTGGAGCTTTACTTGTGGATATGCAGCAGTCCCATCAAGGCGGTGTCTGGAATTGCTTTGTATGCCAGACAGAGGTCACCTCTGAGGAGTCTGTATGAGACTGAGTAGACAGACAGGGCTTTTAGCCTATCTGTTTATTGTAGATGTTTGAGGTCTTGGATTCTGCTGGTGAAGAATCTCTGTTGTGTCTCCAGCTGCTGCATGTGCTTTGTGAGATACATGCAGAAAGGGGTATTGTACTCAACAATGAGTCTTATAAGGGAAGAATACAGGGAAATTATGACCTCCTTGTCCCTGGATGAGATACCCTTACTAATGAGGCAGGCCATGTAGAAAGCTTTCTGTACAGTGGAGACAATATGGTGGTCAATTTGCTATCAACTGGGTGCCCAAGTCCCTCACGACTGATTGCATGCTTAGGACCTTGTTATTAATATGATAATTTGTGGGGACGTCACTCTCCCCAAATTGATGATGCGTTTTTTTGGCATTCAGTTTGAGCCCATGTTTCTGGCACCAGTCATTTGTTTGGGTGAGACCCTCTTGAAGGATGTCCACTTCACTAGGGGAATTGATGACAGGGCTAGCTTCCAGTCATCTGCAAACTTGGTCAGCAATAGCCCACTGGTTTTGGCCTACACCTCAGAAAAGTATATCCCAAACAATAGAGGCCCCAAGACTGATCCCTGGGGTACACCACTCATTATGGGTCTACTGCTTGAGGTGGCTTCCCCTATTTTGACTAGGTGGGTTCTATCAGAGAGCCAGTTTGCTACCCATCTGATAAATGCCTAGCTGAGAGAGTTTCTCTATTATACTCGAGTCGGGAATAGTATTGAAGGCTTTGGCGAGGTCAAGGTAGGTGGTGTGCACCATCTTCCCCTCATCCATGGCTTTGATGACTGTCAAAGAAGTCAACCAAATTTAACAGGCATGACCTCTCCTTGACGAAACCATACTGTGTGGGATTGAGTGTTTGGAAGTCGCCAATGTCCTTGTTAATGAGGTCCATAATAATCCATTCAATGGCCTTGCAGATCAGGCTAGTTAAGCTGATGGTTTTATAATTTCCTGGATCGGTGGATGCTCCACGTTTGTGCAGAGAGATGACAGTGGCTATCCTCCACTCAGATGTGATTAAGTCTGTACTCAGGCTTTAATTGAATAAGGTGACTAATGGTGCTGCAAGTTCCTGCCTGAGTTCATGTAGGTGATGCAAGTTCCTGCCTGAGTTCATGTAGGATGCAGCCTGGGGTGTTATTGGATCCCATGGAGGCTGTATTTTTTGCTTTGAGATGGCAGTGGTGACTTTCTCCCTAGAGATAAGTGAAGGGGGGCAGGTGCAGGGGTTATCCTAATTTACTGATAGGGGACAGAGGGGTGAAGTTTTCACTGAACCTGTCTGCTAGCAGGTTGGCTATATCTACAGCATGTGTATATGTGGTGTCCTTGACAACCAGTTCTGAGCAGATCTGAGTGCTTCCTTTGAGATTGTGGACATATGTGAAGATGACCTTATGCTTATCTTTAGTAGATGTGGTCAGTTTGGACTCAAAGTTTACTTTGGAGGAGTTCACTAGTGCTCTTGTTTGCTTCTTCAGGCTAAGGAGAGATTGCTTCCAATTAGGCACCTGTGCCTTAGGGTAGGAGTAGCCTATGTCTATGGTTCACACAATGTTGTAGAGGTTAGGATAGAACATTTGATGGTACATTTATGGCAGGCTATACAGTAGACATTGCTGAGATGTAATACTACTGTGGGATTGTTATAACCCCTTCAATACTGAGTGTAAATGCTCATGTCAAAGGCACTCACTTTAATTGACTTAGTAGAGGGGAGTTACTATTAGTTTGAAAGGAAATTTACTTGCCATGGCATTAGGGAGTTTTGGGCAGTTCATATCTGATAAAAGTTGTCACATTACTAGGGACCTAAGAAAAGGGAGTTTTGATGTGGTTGTTCTGCAAGTTAATTTGTTGGAGAAAGAGGTGAAAACATAGGGTTAGTCACTGGTGGATGACGTAGGGGAGTCATAATCATGGTTAGAACATTGGGGAAGCAGGATGGGACTGATGATCATGTTAGGTCATGGGAGATGAGGAAGAGAACTGGCATTTCCTGACACATTGGGGAAATGGTGGAGGAGACCAGTGATCATATATACATCACTGGGAGATGAAGCAGGAGACTGATGTTCATAGGACTGGTGGATGGAGTAGGGGACAAGTGTTCATGATTAGATCACTGTGGTCATGGAGAGGATGTGATGTTCATGGGGCATTGCTGATTGCAAGAAAGGACTGATGATCACAGTTACATCACTGGGATGAAGTGGTAAGTGTTTGACTTTCATAGGACATTTGTGGATAGAAAAGGAAACTGATGATCATGGTTATATCACTGTGGTGATAGAGGAGGCGCCTGATGTTCATAGGACATCAGTAGATGAAGGAGGAGACTATTCATCATAGTTATATCACAGGGGTGATAGAGGAGGGTTAGATGTTTATAGATTCATGGGTTGGTACTAGGCTATCGTCTTTAGGGCCTATACAAGCCTAGCCATAACAATTCCCTGACTATTTCTTCTCACAGTATTCACTTCCCTGGACCCTTGTCTAGCAGGGTGACTGACATGATCCCCAGGGTGAATTTCCTATCTCCCATCCAATCATCAAGGTTCCTTTTGAAGAGGGCCAAAGAGGCGATCTGCTTGACATGTATGGGCAGTCTATTCCAGAGTCTGGGGAATCTGTGGGTCAGGAATCTATCCCTCCAGCATGTTTTGTTCATTGTGATGACAAGGTTTAGATCCCTGGAATGTGTGTGTGGGAAGGAGTGAGTGGGCATTATCCACATGTTCTGGAAGTTTTCGCTCCCTAGGGATGATTGGGTAGGGAATATGGGAGAATAAGATGGCACTTTGTAGAGTCAGCATTGCTTAACTAACCCTTATGAAGGATTTCTTAACTAATCCTCATGGTGATGTAATTTACAAATCTCTGAACTCATCCTCAACCCATGTCTAGTTCTCTGGATAGGTAATTTGCCACCTGATGGAAGACATACTGCTAAGGTGAAACATACTTGCTCAACAAAGAAAAAGGTCAGAAATGGTCATAGGGCTCACTTCTCACCCCCCCCCCCCATTTCTTTGCAATGAAGTTGCCTGACATGATATGAAAGGAATATGTATTATCAAATCCCATTCTGATACTTAACATTTTCAGCAAGGGCTTGACCAAAGAAATACCTGGTGTATTTGTCATTGTCATGACCTCAATCCCAATACATGCAGCATAGTTTGTTTTGTTAAAGCTAGCATCACTTTTATTTCTCCCATAATAGGTCCATAATTGAATATAATACTCCATTCAGTATGTGCATAACAAAACATCTAAACCATTTTGACAGACTTCAGTGTTTTTTAACCAAAAAGATGTAAGTATCCTTAGTGACTCTGACAGATGAAAAGTCATGTCTCTATCTTCATTGTTGTACAGCATTTTGAGCGGTGATCTCTATTTAGCCTTCTGTGCTGTAAAGGATGTAGCATTTATTGAACTCTTTCAAATAAATAGAACCAATAACAAGTCAAGCACCTACTATAGAGACCTAAACCTACTCAGTCACATCAAGAATACCAGATGGAGAAACATCTACCTAACTTCACATCTACCTAACTTAACATCTACCTAACTAAATGTCTACCTAACTTGATGTCAACCTAACATAATGTCTACGTAACTTAATGTCTACGTAACTTAATGTCTACCTAACATAACATATACCTAACTTAACATCTACCTAACTTAATGTCTACTTACCTAACCTAACAGCTACGTAATTTAACATATCCTCTATTTGTTTGGAATTGCTGGTCCTTGTATATCAAGAAGAATTCCATAGTGACTTTTAAAACCAATGTGCATGACTGGATGGTTGATCACATCTTTTTCCCTGGCATGTATGTGGAAAATACTTCATGGGGGACATTGGTAGTCTCCCACCAGAATTGGGTGATGTGGTTCAGCTTCACAATGGTGTACTTGGCTTTAAGCTTACTTCTTATAAATATTTGTGAAGATATAAAAGGCATCAAATAAGTATGGTAAAACAAGGCTGAGGGTGTTGCTGTGGGAGCAAATGACTGACATCCATTTTTCCCCAGTTAGATCAGCTGTCATTTTTTTAACTGTTGCACCTTTTGGATTGTGCATATAATATTACACATTATTCTTAAATAAATCCTGATCTGTAAACACAGGCACACATACACACACCAGTCCAAGCCTAATGTGTCTTTAAAATATGTGCTGCAATTTGGAGTGTGGAATAGTCTCACAACAATTAATCTGGTAAGTACTATGTAATAGTGAGCTCAATGCGATACTGACTGACAATTAACATGATGTTAGGAAGTACCATATAATGTTAGAATCAGGAAGTCTCTTCCTCATCTGAAGGCTCAGAGTAGGTGAGTTGAATCTTGTGTGGAAGGCAGAGGAAGAGAGCTCATTAGACCTTGACAGGAGATTCCCCTCGAGATAATTGTCAAAGAACAGCTGAAAGTTTACAGTGGGTGTGCTGGAACTTGCCTGGAAAACCATGGAAGAGTGGAGTGCAACACCCCAGTTGTAGCTAACTTATTGACAGAAATATCTGAAGTTTATAACTGCTTTTAGATCAAACCAAGGCCTGCAGCTTGAGACTTTCTTAAGACAGTTTGGACTTGGAAAGTCTGTGAGATACAATATTTCTGTTTGATGGAAAAGCAGCCAAAGGTACAGCCTTGTTTTGGTTTCCAAACAAGTGGGCTATTTATTTTTCTTTTTCTTGTGACCTTACAAAAAACAAACACGTTTTGTAGAAGCCCTGCCTTAGGTCACTCTGAGATTTACAACATATACTTATACGGATTCCTGATTTTTGTTTGCATGCCCATTTTGCTGAAAGTCAAATCATGGAATGCAAATGGTTGAAAGCCTATTTAGCTGAATGAGCAATTGGTTTAAAGTCCATTTCACCGCATGTGACATAGTTACACATAGATCTGTAATACAGAAATTAAAATTTGTAGAAGTATATGAAGACGCTTTATTTTACACTTTAGCGTACCTGTACATAAACCCTGCTACTTTCTGTTGCAGCTCTGGTTTCCTATGCATTTTATTTTCACATCCCCTCCATTTATTCTCCCATAAATATAACATTTAATCTGTTTCCAATATTTTGCAGTCAATGTACCCTGTTTTAAAATAAAATGTATTCAGAATATGCAGTAATCTACATTTAAAAATTTTCAGTCCTAGTACAGCTGTCTTATTTATCTCTGATTTTTAGTAGCTCACCAGCAAGTCATAAATACTCATGCAATAGTATTTAAACCAAGAGTTATGTTTTATTAATTTAATTACTGTTGTTGTATTACTCTATTTGTAAAATAGAAATGTGAGATGACTATTGGCTGAATGTGTTCTATCTTTTCTCATCAGATTTAATGCTGTGGGGTATTTTAGTGTATTTGATTTAATGTACTTTGGTGGTTACATGCTGATTTTGTGCATAAATCCACCAAATCATTTATCAAGGATATCAAGATGAGACTGCCTTCTATTTACATTACACACACTGAAACTTATTAATTCCAGTTCTTCATATTTCTTTAGAAAATTTGAAACTTTAAGTATTTCTAATTTCAAAATGTAAGCCATCAGTACTGGTACTTTATAAATGTAAATAAATCAAGGCTTTTAACCCATTCTATTGATACTTCCAAACACACAATCCCATTGTTCCAAACAGTCATACCTATTTATCTGTGTGAGATGAAAATGAAAGCACACAGCATGTTGTTTTGCAGGAAGCTGTCCCTACCCCCACTGACTTTATTATACCTGGGCAAACATTGTGCCTTCTTGCATAGATGGATTTTCACATGCTCATCCTATCATCTTGTGGCTAGCATTTCCTTTAAATTCCATAATTGTATTTTCTGTATAAACATGACAGTTTCCTAATCCTACAGAATATATTTTTCAGATTATTTTAACATGTGCTCCCATAACCCATTTTACCCTCTCCCTGATGTCCTATGACATTACTTCAGTACTGCAATGATGTTTTGGGTTTAGAAAGGAGGAGATGAATTTTCCATATGTCCATGCAGTATTTCTCCCAGTTACTGTAAGTAGTACCTTAGGTTTATCCTTCAAATTAAGCGTAGTATTAATGGGAATAAATCTTGTTATAGGTGCATGGTTAAATGCTAGCCTAATGGCCCCCATGAAGCCTTTTTAAGCATAACCATGTTTTGTAAATGACAAGATAAGTTACTCAGGGGGATCTACATTTAGGTTTAACTTATTTAAGTTGAAGTGGCAAAACATTTAAAACCTGTCTCCTTCCAGCAGAAGCATATGTGGCAGTCCAGGGTTAAATTTCTGGTTCTCCATGCACTGGTCCAGGTTGTGTTTGAGTAAGGTGAAGGATGAACTCTGTTTCACATGGATGAGAACCTGTTCCAGAGTAGGGGTAGCCTCTTAGATGCCCATCCCTCCAACATGTTTTATTTATGTTGCAAATAAGGTATATGTCCTTGGATCAGGTTTTTCTAATGCTATTAGACTTGCAAATAAACAGCAAGTCTGTCAGTACTGGGCCAGACAATGCCTTCGAGCATAGATAATCTGTCAGTAGTCTGTGGGAGACTGAGTATAAAGATAAGGCTTTGAAGCAGTCTGCATATTCCATGTGGTTTTGTATTCTTTTTGTGAAGAACACCCGTGGGCATTCCAGTTGTTCTTTATGCTTGGCCGAGTACATACAGAATGTTCCATTGTACTTGATGACTGGCCTAATGAGGGCTGGGTACAGTGGGACAATGACATCCTTCGACCTGGAAGCCATAACCTTGCATATAAATTGTGCAATATAAAATTATATCCTTACAACAATAAGCACATGATGGTCAAAAGCCAATTCATTAACCACATATGTCCCCACATCCCAAACCAATGTGTCTGCTCTTAGGCATGGGTGCATTGTCTATGTGGTAATTCCCTGGGTTTCTGACTTTTCATGGGATACTATTACACATTTTGGCATTCAGTTTTAGACCATGACTCTGTCACCAAATTTTAGTTTTGGATAAGCTCTCTTGGATGATGATAGTGTATTGGGGGGATTCTATGATTGTGCTTAACTTGCAGTTATGCTCAAATGTGGTCAACCAGTGGCCTTTCATATTAGCTTTTACTTTGAAAAGGTAGATGCCAAAAGTGAGCAGCCATGGCACAAAGCCCTGTGGGGCTCCACTACTAACTGACCTGTTTGTGGAGGTAGAAACTTCTATTTTGATTCCATGTGTCCTATCTGTGAGGCAGTTGTCTAGCCAGTGGGTGGCATAGAGGTTCACTCCAATTTTCATGAGTTTGTCAACAATCAGTGAATAAGGAACAGTCCTGAATGCTGTGGGCAGGTCAGAATAGGTAGCATGTACCTTTCTGCCCTTTTTTCATAACTTTGGTGACTTTCTCAAAAAAATTCACCAGGTTGAGAAGGCACAATCTGGCTTTGACAAAACCACTGCTGTGGATCCAGTGTCTGAAGATTTCATATGTCTTTATTATTCATAATATCCATGATAACACTTTTCATGATCTCTATATATCAGACTAGTCAGACTTATGGGTCTGTAGCTACCCAACTTAGTAGACATCCTGCCCTTGTGTAGAGGAATAACTGTTGCAGTCCTCCTTCTGCCAGACATGAAGGCAGTTAGGAGACTGAGATTGAACAGTGATTTTACAGGGCTCAGTAACTCATATTTCATGCTATTAGTAGCATTCCAAGATATTATCTGGGCCTATAGACGCAGTAAGTTTTGCCTTCTAGTTATCGCTAGAGGGTGGGGGATTATGGTCAAGGGTATCTCTCTTGAGAGGTGTTGGGGATGGAAAATGGGATGAAATTGAAGCTACATTTATCAGCTATTTGGTTTGCAATATCCTGAGACTCCATATAAGTAGTTCTGTGTACAACTGGTTCAGCACACTCTTGTGTATTATCTTTGAGGTTGTTTGCATAGCTGTAAAAGTCCTATGCCTGCAAGGCTACCTTCACTTTGATTTTGGCTTTCATGGACTAGCTACGACTCCTGAGTTGCTTATTTAGTCTGATGAGGGACTTACTGCCATGCTGGGAGTTATGCTTCTTGGCCTTGGCTGTGGTTTTCTTCCTTTAGTTATTTAACTTCTGACATAGCAAATCAAAACCAAGAAAATCTAAATGTGTTTCTGCTCAATGGTAGGAGTCCAAACAAGAAACTCCACTCCATAAGATCTCTCCTCACGCTATAGAATGCTGACATCTGGATGGTCACTGAAACATAGTTTAAAGCCATGAAAAGCATATCAGCTGTGCAAGGCTATAATATCTTCCACAAATTTACATCAGCTACTGCACAGACAGGGACTAAAGGTGGAGGTGTCTCAGTTTGCATCAAAAATAAATATACCCCAAGGCTGGTCAAACAGTACAATGCATTTTAGTTTCTCCATGTCCAAATCACCATAGGCAAAATCACATACAATTTTTTGCTAGCTATAAGTCCCCCTCTATGACCCAGGAAACTCATAACATGTATTTAAACTTACTGGAAACAGACATCATCCAACTCAATACCATATTCATGAGTGACTTTAATTGTTTCCCTGTTAACTCTAAATCATATACATCAAAAGTGCAGGAACAGAGATTCCTGGATTTTTAAGCACAAACTCCCTGGACCAGATTGTCAGTATGCTGATCAGGAGGGTGCAAACATGCTGGACCTGGTCCTCACTAATATGGGGAGAGTGCTGCACACCCCCTAGTCTAATGTCTTCTCTCACAAAGCACAAACTGAAGCAGATAAACACAAAAGCCAGAAGAAGTAGCTGAATTGAACCCACTCAAAGTATTGCAGGCTGCAAATCACCACACAGTTGTAGAATGCAGAATCCACTTTATTAACTTCAGACAAAAAATCCAAGGATGAGCGCTTTCGTCCAGAAAGATCTAGACTTCATTAGACAATTTACCCCACATAGTTACTTCCTTCTTATACAGTCCAAACAGGAAGTTCCACCCAGTTATAAACTAATCAGTTATGTCATTAAAAGCACAATATTTACAGTCACTGAATTTAAAAAGCAGACAAACTATACAAACTGAAAAGGTTCATGGAACACACCACCCTAAAAACACACTATATATAAACACTGCTTCATAAAAATGACAATTTACAATAAATATTTAAATATGCTGAATGTGTTAAAACAATAAATATGTGTGATTAAATACTATAAACTAGATATAGTAGAAAATGTTAAGAGAAATAAATACACAACATAAATACTGAACATGTGATATTAAAATGTTAAAATGCATAATGGAGAAATATATATATATATATATATATATATATATATATATATATATATATGTGCATATATATATATATATATATATATATATATATATATATATACACACAGACACAAACATTTTATCTTTCTAGTGCCTTTAGTTTTAAAATTGGGCTAATTGAAATATGCTCATTCAGGCCTGGCCAGTTCCCGGCATTCAAACGTAATTGCCAGTATAATTCTCTTTTCTCAAGTAATAGTGACCATGCACCACCCCTCATGTTGGTACTGATATTGTCCATAATAAAAAATTGGAACTTATGGTCCTTATACTCCAAAACATGTTTGCTAAGAGAATTTGTTTCTTTTTTATTCCTTATGTCATATAGGTGTTCGTATATGCAATTTTTTAACTTTCTGTCAGTCTTGCCTATGTAAAAGCAAGAACAGGTGGTACACATGGCACAGTAAATCACTTTCTCTGAATTACAGTTGTATTTCTGATTGATTCTGATTTCAATATTGTTAATGTCAAAAATATTGCCTTCGTTAATGTAACTGCAATAGTTACATGTGCCACATTTGTTCACAGAACCTGATCTGTGGTTTGGGTAAGAATTATTACTCTCAAATATGTTTTTCATATTCTTGCCTTTCCTATATACCATAATAGGGTGCGGTCCTATTAGTGGTCTGATGTTCTTGTCATGTCTCAAAACAGAGCAGTTTTTTGTTACGATGTTTCTTGCTATGTAACTATCTTGAGTGAATACAGTGATGAAAGAAGTCTTATAATCATTCTTACTTGCAACATTGTCAGTTTCCTGATTACTGGTGAAAGGCCCACTGTCAGTCATACTACAAGAAAGTAAAGGTACATAAAACCCAGGCTCTCTCTTGTTAACCACCTCAATCATTATATCACTAACGAACTTACAAGGATAGCCTCTTTTTTGAAACATATTTTTCAAGTTGTCACATTCATGTAAAAATTAATCAATACCAGATACCATACGAGCTGCACGCACAAACTGCCCCTTAACTATTGCTTTCTTTTGTGTGACTGGATGTGTGCTAGAAAAATGCAATAGTGAGTTTGAATACGTGCTTTTCCTAAAAGATTTTTGAAACAAACCTCTTATTTTCATAATCCTTTTCCAGAAAGACTTCTAAAATGGAAATTTTCTCAAGGTCTCTGGTATAGGTAAACTTTAGAAATTCTGTGGTGGTTCCAATATAGTTTATAAAATCATCAATAGCATCAGCAGGTCCATCCCACAGGACAAACATGTCATCCAAAAACCTGGTGTAAAATCTGATGTGATCAAAATAACATGAAGAAAAAATAAGTTTCTTCTCCCATTGCCTAACTACAATATTTGCATATAAACCACCACATGCAGACCCCATAGCCACCCCTTCTTGTTGTAAGTAAATTTCTTTGTTAAACAAAATTAAATTGTTTTTAAGGACAATTTCCATCAGTTGTGAAAAGACCAAGGTCTGGAAGTGTGAGATATCTTTTTCATATAAGAAATCAGTAAACCACTCCAAATCAATTGTGTGAGGTATGAATGAATAAAGGTCTTTAATATCAATAGTAATAAAAACAAAAGTGTCCTTGAAAGGTATCTCATCCATAGCTTGTAAGAAACTCCATGAATCCTTGCAGATATGTGTCTCACTCAATATGTATTCTTTTAACTTATTGTCCAGATATCTTGCAAGGGGGTGGGTAATGGACCTCTTGGAGTCTACTATGGGTTGCATGGGTGGTTGGCTAAGATTTTTATGCAATTTTGGCAGCCCAAACATGACTGATATTTTAGGGCAGGGAACAGAGAGAAAATTAAGCACATCAATAGAAATTGAACCCTCTATACATAAATTTTGGAGTTCATTCCTTATATGCTGGTAAGAAGTGTTCAATTCATTAATGGATTACTTTAAATATGCTTTTCCTTCTAGAATACAAAACATTTTCTTGTTATAGTCCTCATAGTCCATCAAGACAACACCTCCACCTTTATCAGGTTTCATAATTCTAACATTTTGTGAAAAGATTTTTATTTCATCCATTACCTTTCTCTCATTCATGTCAGAGTTCCTACTAGAAAGCTTAGAGTTACGTATATCCAACTTACACATATTCTCAAAATGTTGGACAATGGGATGAAGTGGGGGGTTGTATGTACTAGAGATGGCTAAAGGGTTGACAAGCAAACCAGGCGCAGAGTTTTTAAAATGAATGTTCAAGTTCAGCTTACGTGTATACATTCTTAAATCCATAAGAGTATTAGAAACATTTAGGGGCTGTGGGGGTACAAAGGTGAATCCTTTGGCAAATAAATCACAGTGTTCAGAATTAACAGCAATACTGGAAAAATTGTACACATTAAAGTCACCTAAAGTGTTGGTAACTATGTGGCAAGGTGGGAGTAAATGGTCCATATCATCACCTAAATTGTTTGGTGGTGAATGCAACAAGTTAATTAAAGTCACATTTACATCCTGTTGTTCCAGGACTGGTACCTCTTCCCCCCTCTGTTCACCATCCCTCCCCTGTTCCAATGGTTGTTCCTGTTCATCGGGGCCATATCCCAATTGTTGTTCCCCTGGGGACCTTTGTTCCTCAGACGCTCTGAGCGTCTTGGGGGGGGGGACTCTTCTGTGTCTAAAAAAAACTGACCAGCGTCACTAGTTGAAGGATTGTCAGTGTCAATAACATTGCTGTTACTGTTTCCAAAATTCCCATTAGAATTAATATATTTTTTTCCCCATTCCTGGGAAGCGGGAGGTCTGGGATATGCCAGGCCATTACTATAATCATTTCTGCCCCTATTCAGTTTCTTATTTTTACGAAGTTTAATAGAACTTACTAGATTCTCCATACTCTTAAAAATTCTCACATGCTCAAATTTGTGTTGTTCATAATGCAAATGTTCACAAATGCTTTTATCAATATCAGAAACAGAAACAGATAATTCATTAATTAAAACATCATTATGTTCTACTATCAAACGCATATATTCTATGCCATGTCTATCAAATAAAGCAACTAGCTCTTTAAATAGTTCAGAATTGTACTGTAACCCATTAGGGTAGCGTCACTTTCTTAAACCTTTTGGCACTATATTGTCCTTAATACATTCTATAAAATAAGCATTGTCAAGCTGACGTCTCTTAATTTTAGAAAGCTTGTAATCAAACTGATCAAAAAGAGATGGTAAATCATTGTTACCAGTGTCCATTGTGGTTCTCTCAGCTTCACCAAAGGAAAAAGTTTCTGCAAGGCAGTCTTTTAATGCTGGAACTGTGCCTGCTGATGAATTAATGTTCACAGACTGGTTAATGCATTGTCCACAAGGTATAGATGCATTAATACTGTCCTCTCCATTAGAAACATTCGAAAAATGTCCATTAGAAGGTTGTTGAGAGTTATTTGAAAGAGAAACATCACTTAAAACATGCTGCAGGCTTGTGGAAGCCATTACAACCCCATCAGCTGCCTGCTGCTGATGCATGATGATGTCAGAAGGGGGTGTGTTCAACAAGGAATCCACTTTGAGTGACAGGGACTGTACTACTGAATTCAAGGCAAGTACAGTTTGTTGTAGAGTCTCCAAATCAGTGTTCTGAGAAGAAGGTGGTCTCGATGAATCCCTGCTATCTTCACTGGCCATCTCAAACTCAAAAAAGTCACAAAACACAAACTGAAGCAGATAAACACAAACTTCAGTCAAAAAATCCAAGGATGAGCGCTTTTGTCCAGAAAGATCTAGACTTCATCAGACAATTTACCCCACATAGTTACTTCCTTCTTATACAGTCCAAACAGGAAGTTCCATCCAGTTAAAACTAATCAATTATGTCATTAAAAGCACAATATTTACAGTCACTGAATTTAAAAAGCAGACAAACTATACAAACTGAAAAAGTTCATGGAACACCACTAAAACACACTATATATAAACAGTGCTTCATAAAAATGACAATTTACAATAAATATTTAAATATGTTGAATGTGTTAAAACAATAAATATGTGTGATTAAATACTAAAAACTAGATATAGTAGAAAATGTTAAGAGAAATAAATACACTTATAATAAATACTGAACATTTATTAGAAGTGCATTTATTTCTCTTAACATTTTTTACTATATCTAGTTATTAGTATTTAATCACACATATTTATTGTTTTAACACATTCAACATATTTAAATATTTATTGTAAATTGTAATTTTTATGAAGCACTGTTTATATATAGTGTGTTTTTAGGGTGGTGTGTTCCATGAACTTTTTCAGTTTGTATAGTTTGTCTGCTTTTTAAATTCAGTGACTGTAAATATTGTGCTTTTAATGACATCACTGATTAGTTTTAACTGGGTGGAACTTCCTGTTTGGACTGTATAGGAAGGAAGTAACTATGTGGGGTAAATTGTCTGATGAAGTCTAGATCTTTCTGGATGAAAACGCTCATCCTTGGATTTTTTGACTGAAGTTAATAAAGTGGATTCTGCATTCTACAACTGTGTGGTGATTTGCAGCCTGCAATACTTTGAGTGGGTTCAATTCAGCTACTTCTTCTGGCTTTTGTGTTTATCTTCTCTGGAAAGGTCAGGCTATAAAATGGTCTCCCTTGAAGTAAAAATAAATCCTGGAACCACAGCTATCCCTAGAATATTCAGGAAATACACTAGCCTAATGTCTTACTATTAAGTGATAACCGGACAAAATTTTAAGCCTCTCCTACAAATACAAGTACACTGCTGCATACACAAAACTGTTCAGAGAAACTCTATACAAGCAAGGTAATAGCTGTATAGAGGTAACTGTACCCACCTGGAAGAAGTACAGAACTAACTCAAAAAACAAACCACCCTGGTGGAATCACCAAATCAATAATCTGTATAACAGAAAGAAAGAAAATCATGGCAAAAATTAGGAGGTGCAGCACCCAGCAGGATAAAAGATCTCTCATCAAATTAAACAAACAACTCAGAGCACAAACAAAGTGTTCCAAATCCAAATCTGAGATAAGTTTGGCCTTGCCAAAGACAACCACAAGGCATTCTTTAGCTAAGAGAGCAACTTCAAAGGCAATACATAATTGTGTGTGGAGCTCATTGTTAATGGAGTCACATATATTGACCCAGAAGATGCAGCAAACCTACTGGTAGACAAATTCAGCTCTGAATTTTCCCATCTCTCCCCTTCAACCTCCTACCATCAAATGTAACTCTTTTCTACTATCACTAGGGAGCAGTTCCTCAATGCTCTCTCTAAGGCCACGAACACTGTATCAATAGGCCCAGACAATATCCCAGAATGCCTTCTAAATAATATGGGACCAACCAGGCCTTCTGGAGTTGCTATTTAACTATAGCCTCCAAACAGGCTTCATGTCTCACGAATGGAGAACAACAACAGTCATCCCTCTGCACAAAGGTTGCCATTTGCAGACCCTGGAAACTGCAAAACCATGTCACTAGCCTCATATGCAAAGCCATGGAAAGAATTATTGTGGAAATGATCAATAATGACATAGTAAACCTCCAGAAACTAGACCCAGCCAAATTTGGTTTTGTGAAGGGCAGTTCATGTCCTCGTTGACTTCTTTAAAAAGGTCACTATAGCAATGGATAACGGCAAAATGATTCAAACTGCCTCCCTAAACCTGGCCAAGGCATTTGACACAACACCCCACTCAGACATTGGTGACAAACTCTAAAGGTTAGATATAAACCATTATGTCACCCTGTGGATAGCCAGTTGGCTGACAGACAGGACCCAGGAAGTTAAACAAAAGAGGCCAGTCACAAGTATAGTCGCTCAGGAATTTTCCCTGGGACCGCTCCCTTTTGGCATTTACTTCTCCAAAGTCAAGGTCAATGTCAAGACCCTCTGGCTGAATACATTTGCAAATAATTGTAAATTAGGAGCAGTTATAGAATCCACCCATAACACAAATGTTTTCCAGGAGGGGCTGACACAGGCAAATGACTTGTGTCAGAGCCATGGACTAAAACTATATGCCAAGAAATGCATCATAGTATCCTTCCTGAAGTCATGCACCCTGGTAATAATCACATTGACAACACACCCGTAACAGTCAACACAGCAGTCAGGGACTCTGGGACACACACAGACAATGATCTAGCCTTTGACCATCATGTGTCTGCAGTAGTGAGGAAATCATTCTATGTTGTGCAACTTATAAACAAAGGAATGGCATCTAAGTCCAAGGAAGTCATTGTCCCACTGCATTCGGCATTCATCAGATCTATCATTGAGTACAATGCCCCCTTTGGTATGTACCTAATCAGGCACATGCAACAACTGGAGTGGGTGTATAGACTAAGCTGGTCCAGAGTGATTGTGTCCAGGAATATTTGGATATTTGCATATTGGAAGTTCTGTATGTTTTCCACTTTATATCAGTGTAGTTGAAATCACACAGGAACATAATATTGAGTTCAGTGCAGAACGACTCTACTTTGTTTAGGTATGCAATATTGATGTCCTGGCTAATAGAAAAGGACCTATAGCTTGCAATGATATCATATGATATGGGACTTTTTTTTTTGTGAGTTGGACATGGAGAATTCAAGTATATCTTACTCCTTGACCAGTCGAGGTATGACTGTTTTTGGTAAGTATCGACACACGTCCACCTTTTGCCCCTTCCTGTGCAATAGCTGGTCTAAACATATGGAAGGCATTATATATTTTATAGCATTGCACTGCCAGGGTATTCTCCACTGCTTTGAAGCATGTCTCCATAATGACAAAAATTTCTACATTCTCCATGGTGTTGAGAGCTTGCATGAAGGGAAGTCTTTTGTTCAGACTCCTGGCATTGAAAAGTAATAACTTTTGATTATCCCAGGTATTGATATTGCTACATTGGAAGGTTTCTCAGGATGGCATTGCCTAGAAAAGCCACTACTGGTGTTGACAATGTTTTAGCCAGTATTAGAAACCCTTAAGGGGCAGGTGCAGACCATCCCTAGTGAAGCAGTGTGGTCTGTCAACCATATCCTCCCAAGCTAACAAATATTTTACCCCTTTTGAATGACACTAAAAACTAAGCCGTTGCTCAATTCAATTATCTTCACTCATATTTAATGCATAAATCTCAGACAAGGTAGAATGCTGCTCAGTGCTAGGCTCATACCAGCCTGGGACACACAGTTTGTGAGCTCCATTGTGACTTTGTTCATATAGTCTGGAGAGGTATGTCTCAGGTCATTTACACCCACATGTACAATGACAGAGTTGTACTGGTAGTTTGGTTCAGTGACCTAAGTGTCTGTGTGTGCATGTGACCTGGAGAATCCTGGACACTGATAGGCAGCTAACCATGACCCTCTCCTTTCTCAGTATAGTAAGTGGAACATCTTCGTGTCTCACAGTGAGATCACTTATGGCTAGAGCAATAGCTTGTCTGGAGGTTTGCCTTATGGGCTTTTGAGTTAAGACAATTAAGCTACTGGGTGCTATTTTGAATTTTGCTTTGGTGGAATGTTTGTGGAGTTGCTGATGATCCCTAATCTTATCTAGGAGGCCTTTGAGGATTAGTAGATTACTTTTAAGCACCTCCGCATACAGGAGTATATGTACTTGGTTATGGTCATAGTAGGCAGAATGTGGTGCTGTGTATAACAACCTGATTTGTAATAGAGGTGTCTGTATACAGTGATGGGAGTAATATATTACAATATGTAATACATTACAATTTCTAGTAATTAGTTATATAACTAGTTACTTTTTCAAAATAGTAACTAGTAATAGTAATTATTACTTTTTTTAGTAACTAGTAACTTAAATGTGAGTTACTTTTGAATGACTTTTGCTTAAACCAGTGGTTCTCAATGTGGGAGATATAGCCTCCTAAAAACTAATGGAAAACTTCTGGGGTGCCTATATAGTATGGCTAATAATGTGTTGTTGCTGTGTTTGCTATAAATGCTCAAACCATTATAACATTGCACACGTGGAGCACCTACTCTTACTGTTTGAACTTTAACATAGTCGCTAGCCAAGGCTCATTCAATGCAACTTGTACCAGTTGCTTAAATTTAGCCTGTTAATTAAATATTGTCTGCTCATTTCAACTAACTCTGTGCACTAGGAACTGTTTAATCACAGTTTCACCTATCTGTGTTTAGTTAGTTGCTTAAATTTAGTCTGCTAATTAATTGTCTGCTCATTTAAATTAACTCTGTGCACTAGGAACTGTTTAATCATAGTTTTACCTATCTGTGTTTTGTCTGTGACATTAAGGTATTTGAAAGAGTGTAACTTATTATTTCATCTTAGCTGCTATATCCATTCATTTGCAAACTTAACAGTACATGCTTAAAAACTGTCTGCTTGTGAACTCTTGACTTCTATACTGCCTGCTTATTACATTTTTCTCTCTCCTTGCTTGTTCCAGCTTGGGCTCCTGCCTATCCTGCTCTAACGTCCTGAATGTACCCTACAGGACGTGCTTGATAAGAACCCACAAAAAAAAGGAAAATTAAATCAAAATAACTGAACTCCCATCTGCTCCCTGAGTGTCTTTCCCAGCAAGGAATTTTAGTGAAAGTATGTGTACGGCTTTAACATTTTGTAATAATTAAAGATAGTAATTAAGTTCTTCTAGGTCGCAGAGCGCATCCCTGCCAGGTTAGCAAGCAGCCAAAACTCCCCTTTCTTTGTCACTTAATAACCCTATTCCCCCTTTATATTTATACCCCTTATCCTGAACTATGATAGCCCCCTCCTTTCCCTAACCTGATATCTCCCTCAGGGGACTTTGCTACTTCCAACTGACTGGCCACTAGGTGGCGCTTCTCTACCAGCTTGCTGTCTCTACTACTTCACCCACGCTTTACCTTATCTCCCCTACACAGTTCCTTGACATCTCTTCCTCTGCTCACTCCCCCACTACTGTCCCAGGACTACCTATCCACATTTTACTCCACAAACTCCCCTTCTCTAGCCTTCATAAAGCCTCTTACCTTCTTCTAGTGTCTTCCATCCAGATATCTACCCACTATTCCACTTCTCTGTAAGTCTTTCAACCTCCTACACATCACTCCAAACTTACCTTCTGGTTCTCACACTCTACTGATTGTTTTCCTCACATTCTCCTTTCTTTGGCTCTACCCGCTCCATTCTCTCTGTGGGCTAACTCCGCTCCCCTACCCTGCCCCCAAAATCTCACCCGCCCCCAGCACCTCTACATTTATTCTTCACATTCTCCTCGCACCCATATCAATTAACTAATCACAATCCTCTCCTTATTACCCCTCCCACCTATATCAATTAACTAATCATAGTCCTCTTCTTATCACCCCTCCCACTCTTACTCCTCCCACTCCACTATCCTACACCCTCTCTACACATAATCTCCTCCTCTCCTCTCTGCAATTTAATATAACCCCTTCTACTTCTTTACCA
This sequence comes from Protopterus annectens, assembly GCF_019279795.1. Classification (NCBI taxonomy): domain Eukaryota; kingdom Metazoa; phylum Chordata; order Ceratodontiformes; family Protopteridae; genus Protopterus; species Protopterus annectens. The sequence goes on along the minus strand of NC_056748.1, from coordinate 1,062,085,142 downwards.
CTCCTCCTGAAATAGCATGTTCTTTTCCACTACATTTCTCCCTTCTTTTCTGCCCATTCTAAACATGCCCTCCCAAATCCTCTATACTATCCAGGTCTGTTGCTCCCATCTTGTACTACTAATTCCTCTTTATCATGCTACCTCTTACTCTTCCAAAGCTCCCCCAAGCCTTCCTTCTTGTCAAACTATCCCTTGCACTCACCTGCAACCTCTTCTATTCACTCACTTCCATTCCATACCCCCCTCTCTTATTCCTCCTAACCTACTGCACCTATTCCATCCTAAACTCTTCTCCACCTCAACAAAAACTTTCACTCTTAAACTACTGCTAGCCCCAAACAACTTCCTACTATACAAACCTAAAAGGCTAAAAGTTATCCCCAGTAATGTCCTAGCCATATCTGGAGATATCCATCCTAACCCCAGCCCCTGCCTTATTACAAATAACTCCTTCCCCCCACCCCCTACTTCTCCTACTACAAGTAACCCTTTCCCCCCTTCCCCTTCTTCTTCTGCTTTCTCTCTTAACACTCTTAAGTTCTTCACTATCAATGCCCAGAGCCTTAACAACAAAGTGCACCAAGTACAAGCATGGATTAACCACAACCAACCTGACATCCTAGCCATCTCCGAAACCTGGCTAAAACCCCATATTGCTGACTCTGAAATCTTACCTCCTGGTTTCCACATCCTCAGAAGCAACCAATTAAATAAAACAGGTGGAGGCTCTGCTCTAATCTACTCTAACCTTCTCTCCCTAATCCCTCTTCAAATCACAACCCCACAATTCAAAAATTCTGAACTAACAGCAAGTCTCATACGATTGAATAAACACAAGAATATCTGCATTATTTCCTTATATATCTCCCCAGGAGACAACATCTCTACCCTTGAAAATATTCTTCACTGGGCTTCAACTGAAATAAAATATGAAACTTACATTCTAGGCGATGTTAATATTGATTGGAATAAAATCAACACGCCTTCCCCCTCCCTATCCATTAACCTCTACAACTTCACCCAAGTAATGCATTCAACAACTCGTCCTAACAAAAACCACCCCCAGGGTCCACCATAGACTGGAATCTAGTCTCCCATCCAAACAAAATAATTCTCTCTGGCACTATCCCTGACACCTTTAGTGACCATCTCCCTGCTTTCATTCATCGCTCAGCTAACTCCACTCATTATCAACACCACTACATTCAAACTCATAATCTTAGCAACTTTAACCCTACAATTTTCTCAAACATTTTTAAACAAATTAACTGGAAAATCCTAAATACTCTTCCCCTTGACAATGCTGTAGAACATTTCAACTCTGTCTTCCTAAATACTCTTAACTCCCTAGCCCCACTAAGAAACAAATGAGTCAAAGCCAATTCTGCTCCTTGGCTGACCAAAGAAACAAAACAAATCATGCGTCACAGGGACAAATCTTGGAAGCTTTATCAGAAAAATAAAATGTCTTCCACCTTGCTCCAATACAACCAACTCCGCAACCAAGTAAAAAAACTAATCAACTTGGACAAAAAAAACTGCTATAATAAACTTCAGTCCAACAATAATAAGAACCCAAAACAATTCTGGAAATCAGTTAATTCCCTTCTCCATCCAGGGTCCAGGAATAATCCCTGCCCTGACCCTAGTTGAACTGACATGGAGCTGAGCTCTCACTTCAACTCTTTCTTTACAGAATCCATAGCTAAGCTAACCAAAACATTCCCAAGCAATAATCCACCCAACTCTCTTTCCTCAACACCCAACAACCATAATAATTGTCCTTTTAATTTCCAGTTCAAACCAGTTTCAACCATTTTTATAAAAAGGCTCTTATCCAAACTAAAGCCATGCTCTAATGCCCCTGACAACATTCCCTCCTCCTTCCTCAAATGTGCTACCAAAGGTATTGCCCTCCCAATCTGTATCCTAATTAACAGATCCTTAAAAAAGTCATATGTACCCAAACTTTGGCGTTCAGCCTACATTCTACCTCTTCACAAAGAAGGCAAAAACACCACTATTTCCAACTTCCGCCCCACTGCCCAACTCTTTCCAATATCTAAAATTCTAGAAAAATGTGTCCACCACCAACTTTTGCCTTTCTTAACTCAGAATCACCCACTAACACCCACCCAACACGGCTTCCGCCCTGGCCACAACACCATAATTGCCTTACTATCCTTCCTAGAAACAGTCAATCGAGCCCAAGATTCTGGACTTCTAGTATCCACAGTACTGCTAGATCTCTCCAAAGCTTTTGACACCATCTCCCATACACACCTTCTCTTTCATCTCGCCAACCTTAATCTCTCCCCTACTACTCTATCCTGGTTCTCCAGTTACCTATCAGACAGATCTCAAGCTGTCAGATGGAAGAACTCTACCTCCTCCTTCTTGCCAACACCCACCGGCGTTCCCCAGGGGTCCATCCTCGGACCCATGCTCTTCAACATCTTTATTAATAACCTTCACACTGTCATCCCTGATACCACAGTTATCCAATATGCTGATGACTCTACCTTAGTCTGTGCCACCTCTAACCTTCCTGAGCTTCTGACTAAAACACAAATAGCTTTCTCCACTACGGAGAACTGGATGCACCAAAATCATCTCTCTCTCAACTCTAATAAATCTAAAATACTACTTTTCCCTCCCTCTAGGGCTTTCTCTTTTGACAAAAAATGCTTTCAAAGTCCTAAGCCAAACCAACACTGCTATAGAAGTGGTCTCTTCTGCAAAACTTCTTGGCATTACCATAGATGAACACCTTAAATTCGATATTCACATACAACAAAACATAAAGAAAACCCACCAAAAGTTAGGTATGCTCTACAGGAATAACCGCTTTCTCTCCAACTCCTCTAGGCATACCTTGGCAACTACCTACCTTCTACCCTCTCTACTATATGGAACCCCTCTTCTAACCAATCTGTCTGCTTCCAACACCTCAAAACTTGAAATTTGTTATAATAAGATCTCTAAATTTGCCACTAAATCCAAAACCTCAAATCACCACTGCCTTACCCTACAATCTCTGAACTGGCTCGAACTCCCCAACCACCTAGACTATCTCCAACTAACCACCGCTCACAAATTAACATTCTACCCAGATAAATGCCCAGCCTTAACAAACATCCTTTCACCATACATCCCAAATCGGTCTCTGAGATCTGAACACCAAAACCTAATCTCCATCCATAAACCCAAACATCCCACTGGCCAGCTTCTACTCTCCTTCTCTCTAGGTAAGAAATGGAACTCTCTCCCTCCCTCACTTAGGACTATACCTAACCCAGAATCCTTCAAGACCCAACTGTTCTTATACCTGTCATCCAAACGGAAATGTTCCTGCTTTCACCCTACATAAATTCTAGGGAATTTTCCCCACTGAGCTCTCTATACTCCTTGCTCCACTCTACCCTCAAGCTTTTATTTCTATTCTCCCAAAATAGACTTAGCTGACTGTCACAGATTAAGCAATTTCTCACTTGACTCCAGGTATGAAAATATTGTAAATATCAGTATTGCCATTGTAAAAAAAAAAAAAAAAAAAAAAGTGGAATCTATCTGTTAACTGTGTCTTATGATGTACATTTTATGCATTTGCATTTCCTGACTGTATGAATTTTACACTTGTATTTTACCTTTAACACTATGTAACCCTTATTGTATTGTATTTCTTTTGCATTTCCTGACTGTATGAATTTTACACTTATATTTACCTTCAACACTATGTAACCCTTATTGTATTGTATTGCTTATGGAGCTTTTCTCCCCGGGCCTCCACTGAAAATGGACACTTCATAGCCCAGTGGACTTCCCCGGTAATCAAACTGAAATAAATAAATAAATAAATAAATAAATAAATAATCAGATGTTAGGAGGTAATAGAAACTTTGAAGTGATAATTTGGATGAAAAATTACAACAAAATGTTGTCATAACACATAGGATTGTAGGATCATATGATTATAGGAAGTTACTAGGCTATTGGCCCTGAGGCCCTTATAAGCCTAGCCAAGAGTTTTGCCCATGTTTAAACAAGTCAGCACCCAAAGCCCCTATCCAGCAGGGACACAGATGGAATCCCAGGGGTGTATTTTCTGTTGCCCATTCAATTATCCAGGTTGCACTTAAAAAGCACAAAGCATTCATAATAGATCATTAGAATTAGTTTTGAGCAAAATTTACTTCATTTTTTTTAGCACTACAAGGAGGTGAAAGCTAATGATGACCAGACTCCAGCCCTGCCCTGGTACCATGGGACTCTCACCCACTAAAACATCCCCTAACACTGGGACAATTCTAGACTGCTAGAGATGATATTCTTACCTTGCAGTATAACAAATGGCATTGATTCTCCATACCACTGTCAATCAGAATCAAACTCATCACTCATCAGTTGAACACCCAATGCCCTAACCCAGTGCACCAATCAGGACTCTTTGGGTGGAGCCATGATCAACCAACTTTTGTCTTGACAATTTTTTGTTATGTTCTATTTAAAAATTATTTTCTGGTTTTGATTTTTAGTTGCTGAAAATAGACAAAATGTGATAGGCTTTTATAGGCCTTGTGCAGCTGGCTGGTTTGGTTTAATTATTATCTGTGACTCTAGCTATAAAGACTAGTCTTCTTCTTCTCCTTATGGCTGTGCCCATTAGGTATCAGCATAGGTTCATAGGTTCATAAGTTCATACTAGGCTATCTGCCCTAGGGCATTTATAAGCCTAGCCAGAGTGTGTTTGGCTTTCGCCACCCATTTTAAATTAATTTTGCTATGCCCTTTTTCGAAGTTAGTATACTGTGCCTCTGTCTAACAGTGACACAGAAGTGATACCCGGGGTAAACCTACGATCTCCCATCCACTCATCAAGATTCCTCTTGAAGAGAGTCAGTGAGGGACTCTGCCTAACCTGGACTGGGATTTTATTCCAGAGTGAAGGGAGCCTCTGGGTTATGAATCTGTCCCTCCAGCATGTCCTATTTATTTCAGTGCTGAGGTTCAAGTCTCTCGAGCGCGTGGCTCGATGGGATTTGGATTTTCTGAGGTGCAGCATGTCCATTAATTCCTGATTGGACATGGCTTTATACGTCAGGCACAGATTGCCTATGAGCAGGCGGTATGCCACTGAGTAGAGCTGGAGTTTCTTTAACCGGGCAGCATATGGCATCTGTTTGAGCCCTTTGATCCTCTTGTTGAGGTACTTTTGGGGTCTTTCCAGTTGCTGCAGGTATCTGGTAAGGTACATCCCAAAAGGGGCATTGTACTCAATTATGGGCCTGATGAGGGATGAGTAAAGAGGCACGATGACCTCCCCTGATCTAGATGTGAGTCCCTTCATGATTAGGTGGGCTATATAAAATGTTTTTCTAACCACTTTTGCCATGGTAGATCATCAGTCTGAAGAACAAGTGGCAGTGGAATTTTACATTGTTGAGTTGCCAGCCCAGCATTCAACCTTCTTCAGAAGGCACATGCATGCACACAATCACACCTAAAGCCAATTTATAATGTCTAATCCACCTGCAGTATGTCTTGGGAATGTGGGAGGAAACCGGAGCACCCTGAGGAAACTCACTCAAAAATAGGGAGTGTAGATCATAGTGTGTGTGTTGTACTTTTAAAGCCACTGTAGTTCATGGGCACATGTATAAGAAGTACTGAGCACGTGCATGCAGAGTGACATTTTGTGTAAGCAGCTGGAGTGAACGCATGTATGTGTGTAGCAGTCAGTCAGTTACCTAGTTTAACTTTAATGTTCCCGTCATCCCTCCTGATGTATTTTTGTGTAATAAATATCTTAAATGAACACCCATGCCTCATCACCTTATTTGAATACACAAAACAAGTGATACGGTGTCAGAATGGGATCCGAAATCAAAACTTCTTAAAATCATGAGGCACACAGTCAGAAATGGAGGAATATACAAGAGTGGCTCAAACGACTCATAAACAGGTCAGAAAATATTTCCAGGTACTTAAACCCATTTAAATGTTTTTCCCCTCAAGTAATATAAAGTGAAGCATTCCAAACCAATTACTGAATAAACAAAATGTTCAAAATTGCGACATATTGAAAAATGTACTTGAAATAATTACAAAAACAATTTAAACAATATCCAAATTGTATAAAATGTTCGAAAAAAAGAAAACAACTATATTTTTTTGCAATGTACTACTTTTTCGCATTAACTAAAGCTATTCAAAGTATCTAAAGTGTTCAAAGTGTTGGCAGTGTCTTCAATATTACAACACAATCTTTTCAAAAAGTACAGTTATTTCAAAGAGTCTGTTGTGCAGTTGAATATAATTACAAGTACCTGGTGTGTGTTTGATTCTTATTTGGCATGGCAGAAGGATTTCACAAACCTGGGTCCACTTGTGTTTGATAATAATATTGCTCAAAATGTAATGGTGTTTGAGCAAGAATATGATATTTTCATACAGGCTGTTGTTTCTGATAAAAACACATATAGAAAAGCATTTATTCTGCTCAATTTATCTGGTTCAGAAGCCATTGAGAGAGAACATTCATTTGTGTTTGCACCTGCTGTTTATGCATTGGAGGGGGAAGACCACCATATTGTGGTACAGACTGAAATGCGGGAAGCCCCTGAGTGCTTAAAATATAAATTTAGGAAAATATTCAACCCTCAAATGAATATTACAGTGGAAAGGCACATATTGTACACAAGAGATCGAAAGCCTTGTGAAACTTTTGCAGCATATATAACTGACTTGAGAAACAAGGCAAAAGCGTGCAGATTTCATGATCTGAGAGATGAGTTGATAATAATGATGCGGGGAGAAAGATTTTGCTTCAAGACAGTGATTTAACTTTAAGCAAAACCATAGAGATTTGTCAGATATATGAGCTTACAGAAGAGCACACAAATATGCTTACAAATGAGAAGAGCATGCTTGCAGCTTCTTCCAGCACGAATGTTGACAGCATGTAGCATGAGGTTAAGAGGTAGAGACCAAAGGGTGTGGCTACCACAATGAAACCCAGGGCAGCTTTAGTAAAACCCAGGGCACATGCAGCAAAACTGATGGGTGATTTAGCAAAATCCATGATAAACTTCATAATCAACTGTTGTAATTGTGGAGGAAGTCATGAACCTAAATGAGAAAAGTACTTAGCTTTTTGGTCAGCAATGCCACAAATGGAAAAAGTTGAATCATTCCAGAAAGCTTTGTAAATCTAAAGAGGCGCACTCTTTTATTAAGAGAGAGCATCCCAAGAAGCAAGTTGATCAAGTAGAAAGCTGTAACCCCACTTTTTCTGTTGATAGTGTCTCTGTGCTTGAGGAAAAGGTTAATGCTGTAAATTTGTTGGCAAAGAGCTAAGTATTTTATACTGTACTGATTAATGGGAGACCTGTAGAGCTCAAAGTTAATACTGGTTCAAAGTGCAATGTTATGTCAGCAGAAATGTTTGCTACAGTAAAAGCTGGTGAAAAACTTGATTTGGCAAAGTGTGCAACGTCTGTTGCTTATGATGATGAAGAGATTCATACTGAAGGCTCAGTAGTGTTTTCATGCTATCTGCTGGGAACAGCCATGACTTGCAGTTCTACATAGTCAAAAGACACATGCAGTCATTGTTAAGCCTCAAAGATAGTTTGAAATGGGACTGATTTCATTTAATAAGGAAGTCCATGTAAGCATCAACAACAATGGAGGTTTCACACAGAATATGTTTTTCTGAATATGCTGATATTTTCAAACATGGGCTTGGCAAACTCCCACTTGTGCACTCCATGAAGTTAGACCACTAGGTAAGCTCAGTTGTCAAACCAGCACAGAAAGTTCCAGTAGCAATGCAGGGCAAAATAAAAGCACAGCTAGACAGTATGGCACATTTAGGAGTAATTTTTCCAGTAGAAGAACTAACTGAATGGGTATCCTTCATGGTAGTAGCTCATAAGAAAAGCTCAAATGACATTTGAATATGAATGGATCCAAGAGATTTGAACAAAGCACTGAAACGACCTTATCATCCAATGTGTACAGTTGAAGAAGTTGCTGGTCTTATGCCAAATGCCACTCTTTTTTTCTGTCTTAGATGCAGAAAGTTCATTTTGGCAGATTTTACTTGATAAAAAATCGTCCTTGCTAACCACTTTCAGTACACCATTTAGAATATACAGATTTCTGAGAATGGCATTTGGGATAAATTCTGCCAGTGAAGTCTTCCAACGTGCGATGGGGCAAATTTTTTTCTGGTTATCCATGTGCTGTTATAGTAGATAATATTCTTGTAGGAGGCAATGGTGAAGTCGAACATGATAGAAACCTCAGAAAAGTTCTAGATTGTGCTCGTAAATCTTAAATGGAATCCTCAAAAATGTAAATTCTGGCTGAGAGAACTTACTTTTGTGGGTCAATTGTTTACCACTTCAGGCTTAAAAACAGATCCATCCAAGCATGCTGCAATTCTTGAGATGCCAGCTCCACTGTTACATGTTTACAATATTTTCTTGGCATGGTCAACTATTAAGGCAAGTTCATTCCTGATTTAAGTGAACTTTCAGCACTGCTACAGGAGCTGACGTACAAAAATGTTGCTTGGTACTGGGTGGAACAATAACAAACAGCATTTCATGTCCTGAAAAAGAAAATTGCCACTCCACCCATTTTGAGATATTATGATGTTCACAAACCTGTAAATCTTTCACGTGATGCTTCAAAATATGGTCTTGGTGCAGTAATTCTTCAAGAGGGCAGACCAGTAGCCAATGCATCTACAACTCTAACTCAAACTGAGATGCAGTATGTGCAAATTGAAAAAAGAGCTTTTGGCAATAGAGTCTGCATGTTCACAGTCCAATGCTTATATTTATGGCTGACATATCCAGAGTGAAACTGATCACCAACCTCTGGTAACTATTTTGAGAAAACCAATCCACACAACTCCAGCTAGGTTGCAACACATGTTAAAACTGCAAAAGTAAAATTTCAATATGATTTACACAAAAGGAAAACTTCTTTATCTTGCTGATACTTTATCCAGATCATTCAGACAATAACCAGCATGACAAAGAAAAAGTTGATTTTCAAGTTATGGAAGTGGGAAATTTTTCTTCCACACTTCTTGATGAGGTTACAAATCACGCAGCTTCCAATCCAATTTTCCAGAAACTGAACCATTTTATCAGTCATGGATGGCCAGCAAAACAATCTTGTGTACCACTAGATGTGCAGCAGTATTTGCCTTATTGAGACAAGATTTTCATGGAAGATGGTATCATCATAAAAGGTCCAAAAGTGGTAATTCCAAAATCCTTGCAACAAGAGTATATTAAAATCTTGCATCGAGATCACCCAGGAACTGATTCTGCCAAAAGAAGGGTGAGAGGACTAGTATTTTGGCCTTCTATGTCAAAAGATATTGAGAAGGAAATTTCAGCTTTCAATTTGTAATACTCCTAAACTGCACCAATAAAAAGAACCAGTTTAGCTGAACCAGATTCCTGAACTACCTTGGTCGACATATTTTCAAATGGAATGGTCAACATTATTTGGTATTAGTAGACTCTTATTCAAATTGGTTTGAGATTGACCTTCTTCCTAACCTAACATCCAGTGCTACCAAAAAAGATGACAGAATCCAAATATCTGGTGCAGTGTGAATAACAGAAGACTAGGAACCAAACAGAAAAATACCAAACAAGCCTAAATAAGAACTCAGTTTATTGCAGTAAAACACAGCAAGATTAAGCACTTTCATCTTTCACATAGAAGACTTCATCAGAATAAAGCACAAAGCACACTGATTCAAGAACCATTTTTATACCAGTACGTTACATAATAGATAAAACTGGGCCAATGGTATTATCAAAAAAGTCACATGTAAAATGGTCACATGAGCAATATTACATACACAGGATGTTAAAGAAAGAACAGATCCAGTTGAAGCAGTTTTAATAAAAAATAAACACTCACATAAATGCATATACTTTAAAACAACAGTGTTTTTCTTTCTACCAAGTAGACTTCATCAGATGTGGATGGACAACTACAATGATGCTTTTGTACCCTTCTAAAACACAAGTTAGCCAATAAAATTGAACAAATTATTAAAAAGCTGATTATCCTAAAATTCATGAATATTCATGACCTTGTGGAATTTCTAGACTGTGTAAAACTTTTACATTAAAAAATATGTGGAACATTTTATTAAAGAAATAAATATTCAAATCATGAACTCTAAAATAGTTTAAAAAACACTTCAAAATGTATAAAATATACTTAATTGATTTGTTTAATCTTAAAATAAAAAAGGTTTACATAAAAACTTTCTGCATGATGAAAAGCTGAAAAGCAGAATTATAATGATCAGATTCCCTCTAGTGGCCAAAGTTTTAATCATACTTTCAGTTAAAAACAACTTTAATCCTGCAAAAATCCAGTGTATCTCAAGTTTTGACATAAGTTTAAATAAAAATAAGTTTATTTAAAATTGAACTTCATAATTTAGCTGCTCTCATCTTCAATACAGTGGCTAGGGATATATTCTCATTTAAACCAGGTGGAGTGGTGGCTTGTAAAGTTATCTGCCAAAATGGCTCCCTATACTCCACCCTTTCTTCCCATTGCCCCCCCCCCCTTGCTTCTTTTTTTCATTCCTTCCAATACAAAAAAAATGTAAAGTTTGCTTTGGTGCATTGGAGTGAGTGCTTGGAGAGAGCATTCGTTTCTTTCTTATTCTGCATATCATAGCAGTGTTCATATATCCTGCTTTTCAATTTTCATTTAGTTTTGCCTATATAGAAGGACTGACACTCTTCACACACTGCTAAATATACTAATCCACTGGATTCCCAGTTAAAAAATTCCTTTCTGGTTAACACTATATTTCTACTACTTAAAAACAATTCTTCTTTATTAATAATGTACCTACATTGTTGGCAGGGGTCACACCTGTAGGTGCCCTTCTTTCTTGAGCTGTATGATTCAAAATAATTTTCTATAACATTGTTCAGGTTTGGGCAGTTCTTATGCACAAATTTTAATCCATCTTTTGAATTCGATCTAAATCCGTGAGGTTATAAACTTCTCCCATTCAAATTTAATAATATTTCTTACAGTGGTCACACTAGCATTATACTCCAAAACCATAGCTTTACCAACATTTTTGCTGTGGTTTTGCTCAATCTCTAGGCCCTCAACTAGGGGCTCCCCTAGTATGGGTTTAAATCTCCCATGTCTGTCATCATCTACATGTTTTTTCACTTGCTCTATTAGCTCATTTGGATAACCTCTTGCTCTGAATAAACCTTCCAAGAAATTACTTTCATTTTCAAATTCAGTGTTACTAGCGGTCATCGTGCTAGGTCTTATAAATTGTCCTTTGACAATGTTCTTTTTATAACGGCAAGGATGTGTGCTGTTGAAATGTAAATATGAATTTGAAAAGGTACTTTTTCTATGCACCTTGGAATTAAACCTACTATTCTCCTTATAAATTTCAATATCAAGATACTGAAGTTTCCACTGGCAGATGTTGTAAGTAAATCTCAGAAAAGGTGTGGTTTTGTTCAAGAAGTTTAAAAATTCATCTATTTTATCAGTGTTGTCAGTCCACAGGACACAAATGTTGTCCAAAACTCTCCTGAAAATAATCCAGCAGTCCCTATGTATGGAACCCGGGACATATTTTTCTTCCTATTTTGCAAACACTAAGTTTGCATAAGTTGGGATGAATGCTGCGCCCATTGCTACCCCCTTAATTTGATGGTATAGTTCACCTTTAAAATAAATGAAGTTGTATTTCAACACCAATTCCATTAAACTTAAGCAGACTAATTTCTCATTCTGTGTTAGCTCTCCATCCTCAAACAGCATCTCCTCTACCATTTGCATCCCTTCTCTATGGGGTGCTGAAGAATAAATCTATTACATCTATTGTAACAAGCACCAAATCTTCTCTATACAAATCATTGTTTATATCTCTCAAGAAATCCCAGGAATCGCTCAGTATATTCCTCCTTTTTAACCATAACCTCTATAATTTCAAATCCACATATTTCACTAGAGGTAACATTTTTGAACCCTTAGCAGAGACTGTTGGTCTAAGAGGGAGATCTGTTTTATTTTTGTGGATTTTCGGTATTCCAAAAATCAAGGGTATTCTGAGTTTCTCCACTTTAAGATAGGTGTAGGTATTACTATCTATCAAACCTTCCATAAACATGTCTGTGAGAGCTGAATCCACTCTTCTGTATGATATGTTAACCTCATTTCTTGATACACTTAGATATTTGTTAATATCCATCAATATTTCATTCATTTTACCTTCATAAATTAAGGTATACATTAGCATGGTCCTCCATTCCTTATCTGGCTTCATAACCCTTGTTTCTCTGTCATTTCTAAGTTATTCAAGAACACTTCTCTCTTTAAGGTTTAGCTTAGCTTTATCATTAACCTTAGAGAATTCCTTTCTAATTTCACCTTCTACAATGCGTTCAATTTTTTTTATTTGAGGGTGTAGGGTGGGTTAAAAGTGCTTTTTTTCTTTATTTCTTTGTTATTTATAATGTTCTCCTCGTGGAGCAATAAACCCAAATTAATTTTCCTGGTAAATAGCTTAACATCTATTAAAGTTTTAGTTAAATCTCCTTTCTTCAAGGGTATAAATGTCATCCCTTTGGACAGGAGGCTAAAGTGTTCATCCTATAGTACTATTTTACTAAAGGTGTAAATACTATAACCTTCCTTAACATACTTGTTTGTTGGTTTCATCCTGCTTAACACGTTCTCCATCACTATCCAAGTTGGGGTGGGGTATAATGTCAACATTTAATATCTCCCCCTTCTCCCTCCCCTCCAGAAAAAATTCTGCTGTTGATATTGAATTCCTGCCTTATTCCTGATTCTTTCTGACCTCTGCAGGGGTAGGTGTTCAACAAATCACCCAGTTTATTTACCTGCTCTCCTATCTGCAAATTTTCATCTCTATTATTTTCCTAATTCTCACTAAAATTAACATCATAATTGTAATTTCTCTCTTGCCCAAACCTATCATTTGAGTTGGGTTTAGGGTAACTTGTGTTGTTTTTATATTCATTAATATCTCTTTCTAACTTTCTTAACTTACTTTTAAACAGTTCATCACTTTTAACATCAATTTCCTTTCTGATACTATAATATTTTTTTCTTTTTCAGAGGGAATAGTATGACTCAAGTCATTCTTAACTGGCTCATTTAACATTTCTATTTCATTTTGTATGACTTCCTTTATTCTACCATTCTCTTTCACAATGGGTTTCTGTATGTCCAATCCACATCTGTTAAAAATTTCTAGCAATTCTTTGTGAAACAAACTACCAGAAATTATATTGTTAGGATATTTATATATTGTTAAACCCTTTGGTACAATCCCTTCTATAATACATTATTTTAAATAGGAATTTTCAATGTCCAAAGTTCTAAATTTAAGCATAAGCTTAGATAACTTGTCTATTTTGGGTTATATGAGTCAGTTACTTAGGTTCATAGGTTCATAGATTAGTACTAAGCTAACTGCCCTTGTGAGCCATTTTAAGCCTAGCCAATTATCCCTTGTGAGACTCAAACCCTGCACCTTGTGTTTGTAAGGCAAACACCTTAACCATTAGGCCACCCTCTTGGGGAGCTTCACCAATATTGTCTCTAAATTTAGAAGTACAGCTTAAATGTAACCAGTCCTTTAGTTCCACTCTTCCATTTTGGGTTATGGCAACATAGGTCTCTTAGTCTTGACCAGGAGGAATTGAAGAAACTGCAGTTCCATCCGAGTACTAATTACTTGTTAAAACTGCAGGTGTCTGAAAACATTCATTTTCAATGACTCCATTGTTGTTTTTAGGACCAGGAATGTCTGCTTTACTTAATTCACTATTCATTCCATTATTTTCATGCCGTTTGGATGCATTTCCATGGATAGCTTCCTGGTTACACCCTCCTTGCACTCTAGTCATCATTCCCACCATTGATTGGCTCAGTGGGGTAAGGAGTACGATCAACTGTGATAGCTGACCAATCAACTTACGGGTCTGACCAATGTCATATTTCCACCCCTTCCTGCAGTCTCTGTACTGGTTTCTCCTTCCATAGCCAAGATAAATCCAATAATCCACAAAAAAAAAATGGCAAAAGCATAACAATTTCACTAAAACCAAGCCCAAGGTACTCAGGAAATATATCACCAGCAACACAGATCCAGTTAAAGCAGTTTTAATAAAAAAACACTCACATAAATGCATACACTTTAAAACAACAGTGTTTTCATTTCTATCAAGCAGACTTTATCAGATGTGGATGGACAACTACAATGATGCTTTTGTACCTTTCTAAAACACAAATTAGCCAATAAAATAACATTGAAAGAATTATTTTTCCTGCATTCCTAAGCAAGAAGGACTAGAATTATTTGAAGAGACACTCTTTACATGTTCCACCTTGAACCATGATAAAGTAAACCTGGTGTGTGAAATCATGGCACTTATCTTAGAGAATATTTTTTTATTCTTTGAGGGCCAATATTTCCAACAAACAAGAGGAGTTGCCATGGGGGCTGCCTGCACTCCTATATATGCAAATATAGTACTATTAGGTTGGGAATTAAGACATATATTCCACAAAGAATTTTGGAACAACATCCAGTTATATTGCAGGTTTTTGGATGACATGTTTATTTTGTGGAAGGGAAAAGTAGAAGATATCCCTGGCTTTATTAACCATCTGGAGAAAACTACCTAATTTTTGGAATTTACTTATAATTACAACACTAGAGGTATACATTACTTGGACACGGCAATTTCCCATACACTTACAGGTTTCAAATCTAATATATTTCATAAGAGTACTTTTTGTAATTCTTACCTTCATTATACGAACAACCATCCACTTTCACAGAAAAAGAGCTTAGTCAAAGGACAGGCTATAAGAACTGCACACATGACTTCAGAATTGAGTGATGTGAGGCAGGAATTTTTCACATTAAGAGATCTGTTTTTAGAAAGGGGATACCTCAAACAGGTGGTGGAACAAATTATTGAGGAGGTTTATGCAGGTTGTGGAGAAAAATATAAGCCCCTCTTGGGAAACTACCCATTAACTAATATAGCCCCCACAGATCATGGTGAAACGAAGATTTATGAGCATGCATGTATAGTGCAATACAGTCCTATATCATATGAGGTGAAAAACATATTAAAAAAGAAATGGAGTATATTTAGGGTAAATAATAATGTGATAACTGCAGTGGGAGATAAACCAGTATTTATCAGCAAGGTGGGCATGAATATTAAACATTTTATGGAAAACAAGTTGAATTTACCAATAGAAGGTGGTTGCAGTACAACACCTTGTGGGAGGTGCTCCCAATGTACTAATATTTTCAAAGCACCTCAAACCCACCTAGCTAATATGATGGCATCTAAGGTTATATTCAAGAAAGGAAATTGCTTTGCCACCAGAGTGGTGTACCTTACTCTATGTGATACGTGCAGTGGATTCTATGTAGGGGAAAAGGAGAGGGTGTTGAAAAGCAGAATCTATGAGCACGTATATGATGTTAAAACAAGAAGGATACATGTGCATTATAAAGGCATTCCCTCACTTGTTCTAATTTTAAAGGGTTTAAATTTGGTATTTTGGATACTGTGGACATAGATTTGAGGGGGGGGGGGGTGACTGTAAGAATTTATTAAGTCAAAAAGAGCTGGTTTGGCAACTCAGACTAGCAGCTAATTTTCCACCAGGTATAAATCATTTCTTGAAAATCCTTCCAGCCCTGAGAGAAAAATCTGTGAAACTTTAAGTATTTTAAAATTTTAGCTAAAAAAGGAAAGCAAACTCTCCGCTTAGTAGACTTCTCACCAAAAAGTCAAAAAGATGAATAAAAAACAGTGAGAGTTCTAGCCACGATGTGTATCTTCTTCCAATAACGTAAATACTCAAACAGCAGACACGATATAAAAACCAATGCCAGTTTATTAAAATAAAAGAATGATGAGCGCTTTCGCGTAGTACTAACTACGCTTCTTCAGACAATTTTTACAAACACAAAAACGCGTTTAAATATCTGATAAGGCGGGAACATTCAACTATTAACAACAATTATTCAATTATGTTAAAGTGCTAGCACCAAAAAACTTGGTTATTTGCATTCTATTAAAAACTTATTCAAAAATCTATTCAACTACATGTTTTAAAAACCAACAATGAATATAAATAAATGTAAATGGCTATGTATAGCACAATTTATTTTCAAACAGCTTACAAGGCTATAGTACTTGTATAGTGAATAGATATATATGTGTGTATTCACAGCTTAATACGCACAGTTGGCAAACAATTATATATTTCTAGCTGTATGATATTTAATATACATTAATGTTTAATACATAGACTGGTCATATTTCTAAATGGTTTATAACTTATAATTTATAGTTTATGTTCTAAGCTAAGCATCTATTATAACTCATTTATTTCTTTCAATTCTTTAATTCACTTCAGATTATGTAACTAGCATGAGCAATATGTTGTCTGATAACACTACTTATAAAAGTATAAATCATTATGAGGTAATCAGAATTATACAGACAGTGAAAGATACTTTACATGATCTTTTGATGTGTCGACAAATAAGTGTAGAAATATTTGAATATCTTTTGATACAGCATCCTGTTATACCTATTATCAAAGGTATACCTAAGATACACAAGCATATTCATCCCATTCCAATGAGACCCATTGTATCGGGGGATAGCTGGGTAACTTCACATATATCTATTTTCCTGGAGAATATTCTGCGACCTATAGTAAATAAGTATCCGTCCATCCTAACAGATACATATCATCTATTAGAAAGTTTAAAAACTGTACAACTCAATCAAACATCAGCACAGTATTTCCTTGTCACATTAGATGTAAAAAGTCTATTTACATCAATTCCTAATGACATAGGTATACAATACATCAGAGAACTCTTGGCTAAGGAGACTTCATTTACCAATGCAAGAACTATATTGGTTTTCCAGTTACTAGAAACTATACTTACAAACAACGTTTTTCTATTTGGCGACTTATGTTATTTGCAACAATGGGGGGTGGCCATGGGCACCCCCTGTGCAAATACATACGCCAATCTCGTAGTATATTGGTGGGAGAAGTTGTATCTGTTCAACCATGAGATGTTTAAGTCAGTTAGATACTACAAACGTTTCGTGGATGATGTACTTATCATTTGGGAAGGTCCTATTGATGTGTTTGACCTATTCCTAGAGTTTCTAGAGACTACTACCAACTTTCTTAGGTTTACCAAAGAGTATTCACCTAAAGAAATACACTTTCTGGATGTTACACTCAAATTAACATGTAAAGGTACTGTTACATCATCACTGTATAGGAAACCAGTTTGGAAGAATGCTATCCTGACATACGATAGCATGCACCCCAGGCACACCTTCCAGGTAATAGTAAGAAGCCAATTCACCAGGATCTCTAGAATATGTGTAGAACCGGATGATTTAAAGAAGGAAGCAGACTTTATGGAAGCACTATTTAAAAATAGAGGATATGATCTTAAAATGGCTAGAAGTATAAGACAAGATGTCTTGGGTGATCTATATCCTATACATATTGACCATAATACACTACATATAGGTCAACGATACTACAAAAAGTTTGATAGGACTAGGAATAGAGATGACATGATCAATTATACTATAAAATATACTAGTGATATAAACAACATACAGCAGGTTGTTTCTAGTAATTGGAATGTTCTTACTATGCACACACATATTAGGGACATCGTAAGTAATAAACCCAGGTTTCAATATAGAAACAGTGATAACTTAAAATTGATCTTATGCAACGATCACTATGTTAAAAATAATGAAGGTAAGGTAACAATGAACAAACTTTTGACCCAGGGAACTTACCCATGTTACCATTGCAATAGATGTAGTTACATCACAAAAATACGGATATATAAACATCCTTATATAGATTACACTTTCTATCCCTATTTTTATGCCACTTGTAATACTACAAATCTAATATACCTAGCAACCTGCATGGCCTGTCATGCCTTTTACATAGGAGTGACGAAAAGGAGATTACGTGATCGCATATATGATCATCAGTATGACATCCATAAGAAAGACGAAACAAATGCGTTAGCAAAACATATCCTAGATTGTCCTACTCATAGCTTCAGCTTTAGAGTGTTGCAGGTGGTACAACAAAACAAAAGAGGGGGCAATGCAGAAAATGAGCTAGCTCTGGCAGAACTTAACTGGATAATAAAATTAGCTGCACATTTACCCCCTGGCATCAACAATTATCTTTCTATTAAACCAGTATTAATAGGGAGAAAGTGATTATTTTTCGTTTCTATATCATGTTTTGATACATATTCATTGGAATTGGTTTATATATTAGAGTTCATTAGTGGAAGTATATTTACTTATTATTATTTGTCTATATATATATTCAGGCTTTATTTAGCATCATTATATATATACATGATTTTACTGTTGATCATTCGTCTGATAGTACCCGACATGTTTATTATATTTTTACAGCAGGGCAGTACTATATCTGAGTGTTCATTTTTTGTCTTGTTCTGATTCCTTCAGGTATGTATATACACTTTACCTTAGATTGACGTTCTATCACTGAACATCTTAATTCTTAATTTTAATAATAGCACTAAATATATTATTTGCGCTTGATATTTTTCACATTTTTATATTTTTATATTTTTATACTTTTCATATTCCCTGTGTTTCTTCATACTTTACTCTTGAGTTCAGCATATGTTTATATATAATACAATTTTAAATATAAATAATCTCTATATGCAAGTAATATATATATATTTTTAAATGACCAAGAAATAAATGAGTTATAATAGATGCTTAGCTTAGAACATAAACTATAAATTATAAGTTATAAACCATTTAGAAATATGACCAGTCTATGTATTAAACATTAATGTATATTAAATATCATACAGCTAGAAATATATAATTGTTTGACAACTGTGCGTATTAAGCTGTGAATACACACATATATATCTATTCACTATACAAGTACTATAGCCTTGTAAGCTGTTTGAAAATAAATTGTGCTATACATAGCCATTTACATTTATTTATATTCATTGTTGGTTTTTAAAACATGTAGTTGAATAGATTTTTGAATAAGTTTTTAATAGAATGCAAATAACCAAGTTTTTTGGTGCTAGCACTTTAACATAATTGAATAATTGTTGTTAATAGTTGAATGTTCCCGCCTTATCAGATATTTAAACGCGTTTTTGTGTTTGTAAAAATTATCTGAAGAAGCGTAGCTAGTACTACGAGAAAGCGCTCATCATTCTTTTATTTTAATAAACTGGCATTGGTTTTTATATCGTGTCTGCTGTTTGAGTATTTACGTTATTGGAAGAAGATACACATCGTGGCTAGAACTCTCACTGTTTTTTATTCATATTTTAACATTTTTACATGCATTACTGTGCCTACATTTTAAACATATGCTGAAGATATCTAATATATTTCAGTTTCCTATTTGTAAAAAGCTAAGTTAGCTTGAATATTAACGTCCTGTGTATTTAATATTGCTCATGTGACCATTTTACATGTGACTTTTTTTGACAATACCATTGGCTCAATTTTATCTATTATGTAACACGTACTGGTATAAAAATGGTTCTTAAATTACTGTGCTTTATTCTGATGAAGTCTTCTATGTTTATAGGTTCATAGGTTCATAGGTAGGTACTGGGCTATCGGCCCTAGGGCCCATACAAGCCTAGTCAAAAAATGTACCCTGGCTTTCACCACCCAAGAAAATTATTTTCCTGTGCCCCTGTTGAGCAGAGCCACAGAAGTGATCCCCGGGGTGAATTTCCCATTTCCCATCCAATCATCAAGATTTTTCTTGAAGAGTTCTAATGAGGAGCTCTGTTTGACATAGATAGGTAGCCTGTTCCAGAGTATGGGAAGTCTCTGGGACAGGAACCTATCCCTCCAGCATGTTCTGTTTATTGTGGTGACAAGGTTTAGGTCCCTAGAGCGTGTAGCTCGCAGGGATTGGGATTTCTTTAAGTGGAGCATGTCCAACAGCTCTGGGTTTGACATAGCTTTGTATGTTAGGCAGAGATCGCCCCTGAGTAGGCGATATGCGATGGAGTAAAGCTGTAGTTTTTTGAGACGGTCTGCATAGGAATCTGTTTGAGGCCAGTAATCCTCTTTGTGAGGTATTTCTGTGGTCTTTCCAGTTGTTATAGATGTCTTGTGAGGTACATACCAAAAGTGGCATTGTACTCTATAATGGGTCTTATGAGTGATGAGTAGAGGGGAACAATGACCTCTTTTTTTCTGGATGAGAATCCTTTTGTGATGAGATGAGCCACGTAGAAGGATTTCCTGACCACTGTGGTGATGTGATTATCAAAGGAGAGACTACTATCCACCTGTATTCCAAGGTCTCTTATCACATTTTCAGCATTAAGTAGATTACCAGCTATGTTAAAGACGAAAGCGCTTAATCTTGGTGTGTTTTACTGCACTAAACGGAGTTTGTATTCTGGGTTGTTTGGTGTGTTTTCTATTTGGTTCCTAACTTCCAGTATTGTCATTACAAAACTGAAGAGACATTTTTCTGTCCATGGTAGCCAACACAAAGTCATTTCTGACAATGCTGCACAGTTTAGATTCATGTTACTAGTAGTCCTGAATATCCACAATCTAATGGCTTGGCTGAACATGCAGCTCAAAGTATGAAACAGTTGGATATATCCAAAAGACAAAACCAATATTTTTCTCAATTTGCTTAATCTCAGAAACATTCCTTGAGAATATTTTCTTGGTTCTCCTCTTCAGACTGATGTCGAGATAAGCCAGAACTACACTACCAATCAGGAAGAATTTGTTGAATCCAAGTGCTGAAAACAACAAAGTAGTAAAAGCTCAACTCATGAAAAAGCGTTTGTCACAGAAATTCCATTATGACAAAACCAACAAACCTCTCAAACCATTAAAATAAGGAGAGATAGTGATGATGCAGAGAGCAAAAGGGTTTGATTGAGTAGGACTTGTGAAACATCTATGTGTGGAACCGAGCTTGTATATCGAGTCACAAGGAAAGGAATTTGTGTGGAATCAGAAACATTTATTGCTGGTGTCTGAGCCAGTGTTACAGCATCTTGTCTGTAATTGAGACTAATTTTCAGAGTATGCTATTGAATGTTCCTGTTCCAGAGAGCAATTCATCTCCTGGTCCTGTTCCTGAAAGTGTCCCTGAAGTTCTTAAAGAAGAGCATTCCCCAGTAACTGTCCCTTTTGCTAACACCACTACTGATTATTATATAATGAGGTCAGGCCATATCTCAAGACCTAATGCTAGAAACATGGCAACCTGGACAAGATTCTTATTATGTGTTTATATACTTTTTATGTGTATCTGATTGTAATGTTTCATTTGCATGACAAAATTATCAATGAGGAAAGATGTAGATAATATTGTGTTTGTTGTACCTTTAAAGCCACTGTTGTTTGTGGCTACATGCATATAAGTACTGAGCACGTGCAAGCAGAGTGCCATTTTGTGTAAGCAGCCGGAGTGAAAGCATGTATGTGTGTAGCAGTCAGTTAGCTAGTTCGTTTAAATTTTATTTTCCAGTCATCCATCCTGATGTGTTTGTATGTAATAAATATCTTAAACAAACACCCAAGCCTCATCATCTTATTAGAATACACAAGACAGACTCTTCACAGAAGACACCCCAGCTGAGAAACAAACCAGAGACCTTCTTGCTATGAGTTGACAATACTAACCACTGTGCCACCCAGCTATAAAGATTAATCTGCGAGAGATTTTCAACTGTTAAATGCTATTCATCATCATTGTAACATCGTGTCTACAACTTTAATAATACACTTATATGCATCTGCTTACTTGTGTGAGTAAATCCCAATATTATAATTCATAAACTACACTTATGTAAAAGTAATGCGTTACTTCAGTTAGCAACTAGTAATAGTAACATATTACTTTTTTAGAAAACTAATAAGTAATAGTAATATATTAAGTTAATAGTAATAGTAACTTATTACGTTTATAAGTAATTAGCACAATACTGTCTGTACGTGAGAGCCTTGCGGCCACTTATAATGAATCTCTCACACACTGTATCCAACTGTTTAAGAACTTGGCTGCTGTCAGCAAACATGTGAGAATTGTTACATTGTCTAAGGATGTCCAGCTCCACCAGTCTGGATGTAGACACAGGTGGAAAATGTGTGTATCCATGGTTACAATTATTTATTCAATGGATTACAAGGAGAATTATTCCGCCGGGGGGTGGGGTAGAATAGGCTTATTTGAATCCTATTTAACTGAAACTAAAATGTTTAAGAAGTGACTGCTGGAGCAATGCCCTTCTGTGTACAAATCCAAGAAATGGACAGGCAGATTGTTCTTGACAAAGCCTGGGAGAGCCCGGGTGAAAGCGCTTGAGGTACTGTGAATTTGTTATGGTTGAACTGTTTCGTTTTACATCGTGTTTTAAAGTGCAAGTTGAAATTGGTGTGAGGCACAAATAAATTTTATTTCAAGCTGCCTGTCCATTTCTTGGATTACTACGATTTACCTGGTTGGTAAAAACTGTCCTGTTTTTGGTTTGCTTCTGTGTACAAACCCAAACCACAGTAGCAGGGTAATCTAGAGGTTCACAGCAGGTTTGTTTGGGTGCTCTTTGCCTAAGAAGTACAGTTTTAGTGAAATCTCACAGAGCAGTGCTCCACCACACACATGCCAGATGCTCTATGCACAAACCAGTTGCTCTACGTACAAACTAGGGACACGTCATTCAACCACATACTCAGGGAAATATCTCAGGTTGTCTTTTACAGAGAAGGAGGACATAGGATGAAGGGAGTGTTTGTTAATGAATATTTATGGATATTGTGGGATTGTTTGTTAGTGACTTTGGCTGACATAGACAGAAGATTAGGAGAGGATATTTACTGATGAGTTGAGACATCACCCAGGTAGAGATGCACAGTGACAAATCCATTTGTTGAGAAGGTAATGATTTAATTGTGATTTAAGTTGCTGAGGGATTGTAGTTTCCTGTAGAGGCAATGGACAGGAGTATCGCACTTTGGCTACTTGAGATGAGTAAAGGGCATCCTGTTTGAGTTATTGGAGAAACTGATGGTGGAGAGAAGTTTGTCAGATGATCTAAGGGCTCATTAGGTCGATTATTAGATATAATGCCCCCTTTGGCATGTATTTGTCCAGACACATGAAATAACTAGAACACCCATAGAGATACTTTACTAAAAGGATACAAGACCTAAACATGTCCTACATGGACTGACCCCAAAGCCCTGTTACTATATTCAGGTCTCCTCAAATTATCTGTGATATGATCCCAATTTTTCTCATTATGGGTAGTATATAATTATCAACTATGGGATGGGTAAGGCCAATCTATAACAAATGGGATTAATTAATTAAGGTTAAGTTCGGTACAAAAAGGGAAACTGGCTAGGCTTAAAATGACCTGCAAGGGCAGCTAGCCTAGTATGTACCTATGACCCTATGAGAAGGGGAGTGCCATGACATAGGTGAAGATAGTAAGGGGCACTTATGGGGAAAGCACAATATTTTATTACACTCTTTTAACTGGCAGAGCTTAACAGTACTAGGGAGTTCAAGCCAATATAACTGAGAGCTTAACAGTGGTGGGTGTAGGATAGTGAAATGGATGTGAATTTTGTTATTTTGTTATAACTTTGTTCCAGAGTTTAGAATTAGAAATCGTGAAGCCAGCTGTAATTGTCAGCAACATAGAGGAGGGTAAAGAGAAGTAAAGTCGTTGCAATGTGTTTTTTTCTGATGGATTTAGCGAGATAGATTTTAGTTTCAACCAACATTATTTTCAGATTCTCTGTTGTAAGTAGTGTTCTGTTTCATTGTATTAAGGCTTGTACATTTACTTATATTCAGCGATACAACCAAGTGTGTAGGATAAATTAATTTTCTTATGACATTTTCTGTCATTGTTTCTTTTAATGTTTATTGCATTTATTGAGGTACACTTTAATTCATTTGTAAATAATGATCTCAGAATAAAGCAGATTTATGAAGTAGTAGCACAGACTTGTCAACACTGTTTGTGTAAATTTTACTGGTTCAAGCAAATGTTAGTTACTCCAGTATTAATTGGGCAACATCTTTCTGGCAGTTGGCACAAACGATTAAGGCTGTGAGCTGTAGTTCCTGTGGTACAGGGTTTGATGCCCTTAGTACTCATCTCAATATTGTCTGAGAAAGCCATATAATCAGACATTGCTTTGATGCAACTGCAAATTTGGGCTATTCTTTCTAGATATAATTATCATTGATTGGATATGTTATCAGTCAGTATTATGATAGGGAAATTGCTGTCTGGATTTATTAGACATGTACACAGCAACCACTAAATCTGAATCTTTTATATGGAAAATAATGTGGTGGATAAGATGATAATAGTTTCATCACTGAGTAATTAAATTTAGAGCAGTATGGTCCTTCAGGCTGTGGAAATGCAAATATTTTGACCACCCCATAGTTGACCAACAGCTACCACCAGCTCCTGTCCTCATTCACCAAGTCAACTGGACCCATGTTATTCTCCCACCCTTCTAGGACCACCTCGGCCCATACCTGATGCTTGTACAAAGATTATAGATGCATATGCAGCATCATGTTCCCACCAGGGGTTTCTGCTACCTCGACATTAGTGTTGCAAGCTCTGCTATTGCTGCCTTTAAGAAGGTGCATGCATGCATGCTTCAACATGCTGACTAAGCGGAACACTGCTTATGCAGCAAGGCCCATAATGCTGTTTTACTGCAGTGAACCTGGACTCCATCCTCCTGTTGTGGCCCTTCCAGAGTCTGTGCCACTAAATGAACATGACTGTTCTGAAGGCACAGTAAGGGTTTTATTCCTTTGTGACTTGGAAGTGCAAAGTTTGCGGGGGGGGGGGGGTTGTCGCATATGATTGGAGTTATTCTGTCCTGTGCTGACAAGCTTTATAATATAATAGACTAGCATACATATATCTCATTAAGTACTTGGAAGGGAAGTATTTCAGGGCTAATACAAGTGATGCAGCTCAAGATCAAGATATAAGAAGATATTTGCCTGATGTGGGTGCTACATATTTCTGGAAAAGACTAGATAACAAATCTTTTATATGTTTGCTTTTCATAACAACAGACTGACCATGCATGAAGCTAGACTATAAGATTTAAGGAACACAAACAAGTATGCAGGGATTTGTAAGAAATACAAGGTAACTGGGTCCTGCAGATATTTACGCCTTGCCAGACAGTACCAAACTGGTCATAAATGAAGATGGACTATAAGGTTTAAGGAAATACAATAAACACATGCAGACGACTGCTTACAGAAAATCATAGAGTCATGGGAAGTATAAAGCAGCTGGGCCTGAGACCATTTATACCTTGCTAATATCACCTCAGACCTTACCTCCTTTTTTAAAGAATAACAGACCAGTCATACCTGGAATGAATTTGGAAATATCCACCCAGTTGTTAAACTCCTTTTTGAAAGAAAATGCTGTGTCACATTGCATTGTTGGCATGAAAATGTGTTCCAGAGAAGGGGTTAGTGTTGCATGACACATCGGACTTTCCACCATGTTTTGTTTATTTGTTAAAGCAGGTATAGATCCCTGGCTTTAATGCTCTAGAGTTAGTGGGACTGCTTGATTTGTGCAAGTATAAGAAAGGATTGATTACTCTAAGCAATGATATTTCACATTTTAATATTTAGTTTACCCATTTTTTGAGCACTAGTTGCTGACGTGTGTAAGAACGTCTGGGAGCTGCTGCATATAAGATGGGTACTTGAGGATGATACAAATTTTACAGTCGTCAACAAATTAGTTAGCCAGATATCGCCATTTCCAATCTGGAGATGTGTGAAATAGATGCCTAGAATGGAGTCTTGAGGAACACCACTAGTCATCTTCATGATTACTGATGCACTTGCCACCCTCACCACATAGGCTTTATTCCTAAGCCAAAATGCTATTAATCTATTATGTTAGTATGTGTTATGGTAGAAAAAGCTTTGTTCAGGTCAAGGTAGGTTGTATGCATAGCATGTCCACCATCCATGGCTTGAGTACTCTTTCAGAGAGATTGACCAGATTCATTAAACTGGCTTTACCCATAGCAAAGCTGAGCTGCTGAGGACTAAGCCTTATAAAATTTTTGATATCATTACTAAATATGTCATTTGTGATGCATTTCATGGCTTTGCAGATGAGACTAGTTGGCCGAATGGCTCTGTAATTTCCAGCATTAGTGGTGGTTCTACATTTGTGAAGCTGGGCGCTATACTTCAGGAGCAAAACCAGTTGCTAAGCTTAGATTGAATAACTTTAGGAGTGGGTCTACTAGGGCATGTGTTATGCAGTTTAACAGGAAAATGGGTATGTTACAAGGCACCGTAGATGATGGATTTTTCATTTTGGAGAGTACCTTTAGCATTATCATGTGGGGAAATCTATAAGACGTGTGGGCTTTGTATAATTGTTTTTAGGGTAAAATTTGTTTTAAATTTGTTTACTACAATGTTGGCCCTTTCTACTGTCTCTGAGCAGGTAGTACCATGTTAGATAATCTCTGAACTAATTTTGGTATTATTCCTTGGTTTCCTAAGGGTTTGCAATTGCTTTTAACTTTGGATGCTTGCCTGAGTTCATGGGATGCCTTCATATTCCCAATGCTGTTTTTAGTTCCTTCAATAGCTTTTTAATGATAAAGTTCATTTGAGGTTTTTTTTTTTTTTTTTGCTTTACTGTTTAATGGGATAAGGAGCTTTTCTATTGCATTTGCTTTTTTCTATATATGTTATCACCAGGCTAGTTTATATGTAAACTTTCCAGTTTGTTCTGATCTGATAAGAACTGCCAGGGCAATTCACGCATCTAGGAGTACAAATATCATTTATTTGCAGAACTGCTTGCTGAATCAGTGTGATAAATTGAGAGGTTTCCAGCCCAGCTTGATAGAATTGAATTTTTTTAAATAATTTGTTGTCATTTCTAAATATTAATATGATCCAAAGGCTTGTTTCACAAATTTAAAGAAAACTGTGTTATGTGCTAAGCTTCGAAATTGTAACCACAGTGCACCCTGCTGAAAGAAAGCAGAAATGTGTATAAACTCTATGCCTATGTAATGCATGTTTTATGGTAGAAATCAGAGTTAACTTGCAAACTCTAAGAAAATAAGCTGATAAGTAAATAATTTTATGACTGTGTGTGATCTCAAGTTAAGAGACAGGATGTCTGGGCTAGGAGTTTCTTTCTATTGTCTAAAGACAGAGATAATTACTAGGTTTCATATATAAAGTGTTTTTTATTGCTCTGTGCCTTCCTGGCAGCTGCAGATCACAAGGAAATGTTACATTTTAAGTTCTTTTAGCCAGGGAACTTAAGCAGAAGCTGACAAGAATGATATAATCTGAACTGATTCAGCAGTAATATGCATTATCAATTTAAGGACTATCTCAAAGGGAAAGAGGGTGCATTCTGTATTTTGTTCTGAATCTGACAACTCACCAGCACTTGCTTTGCTCTGTAAGACATAAATCTTTGTATTTCTCTTAGAGATAGATAGGAAAATAGTCAGATCAGTCTAGATGTTTTCTGTATTTATGAGAGAGTCCTACAATGTTGTTTTAAAGTATTTCCTGTGATTTCTGAATCTCTATTGTCATTGTGTTGAATTAACGAGTATTGCCTTATGTTTTTATTATTTATTATTAAATATTTTTAAACCTTTCAACTGTGGCTGTTTTGTGTAGAGATATTTAAACTCTTAGTTTACTTGCATGTATTTGGTGATACTGTACAAGCCACTCCTAAATAGCCTTCAACGCTGAGTTGCACTGACCAATTGGATAATAATAACATTGCACAGTAGAATTGGACACCCTTTGGTAAGGGCCTACAGAGTGGCTGATAAGAGTAGTTGGTGGCAGTGATTACTGCCTTATAGCCTGGGCAGAAGTGGGCATAGCTAGTGAACCTGTGCCAGCCTTCCCCAGGAGTGTCTGTGTGTTTGTATATAAATCAAATCTCAAAGTGTGTGTGTCAGCTACTTGGGCAGGGACACGAAGCACTGGTTGGACAGAGAGGGTACTGAAGGTTTTGGCTGTGAATACTCGGCTGAGATCTGAACCCTATAGCTGTGCCAGTGGGGAGTGTTATTGGGGATCTGGAGAGATAGGGAGAAACCAGCCCCCGAATGTCTGCGATCTCTGTGTGCTCTTAAGGGAAATTGTACTTGATATCCTCCCAATGTGGATGCCCCTCACTGGTGCTAGTGGTGAGGATTGAGGTTCCTTGATTACTGGGCTAGTGCGTGGGCATCACATATTAATTATTTGGCTGTGATGGGATATCCACATCAAATATTAATTGTTTGATAGTGGTGAGTTAGCCGCATCACATATTTATTGGCTTGTAGTGGTGTGGGTAGGGAATTCCTGTGGTTTGTGTACAGTGATCACTGAAGGTGTTTTTGTACTCTAAATCAGCAACACAGTGAACATTCAGACTTCAGATCACAATTATTTTATTTCTTTTGTTAGCTTAGTCAGGGAGAGCAGGCAAGCATGTCAGCAGAGGAGTATGGCAAGCTGACAAGGAGCCAGTTGGCTGAGATGTGCCAGGCTAAAGGACTGGTTCATGGAAACCTGACTAAAGCAGACATGATTGCAGCTTTGGTCACAGCTGCATCAGAAAATAGCAACCAGGAGGATGCTCAGACTAGCTGTGGAGATGTACAACTCTCAGAGAATGGACAGCTCAACCTTTCTACAGAGGACTTAAAAATCCATCTAGAGCTAAAGAGACTTGAGTTGTAGGCCTGGCATTTGGAAATGGAAGCTGAGGAGAAGAAGAAGCAGAGGCAACATGAAAACAAGATACTGACTCTTCGCCAGAGTCATGGAGGTAATGGGGAAGGGAGTAACTGGACCCCAAAAGCACAAAATGTCAGTAAATGTCTTCCACAATTTAAAGAGGGGGATAACGTTGATAGCTTCATTCATATGCTTGAGAGGGTATGTAAACAGTATGATGTTGACCAAAGGCTCTGGGTACAGTTCCTGATCCTCATACTCCATTGTAAAGCTGTAAATGTTCTATGCAACTCTCTGATGTTGACTTTTTAAACTATAATGTTGCAAAGAACTGTTTGCTAGAATTTTTTAGGCTAACACCTGAACCTTATAAGAAAAGGTTTTGTGAGCATAGATGCAAGGCAAATGAATGTGTGTGTGAATATCTTGCTGAACTAAGCACTTATTTTCATAGGTGGGTGAGCGGATGTCAGGTCACCACTTTTGAAGGCCTGGCAGACCTTTTGGTGGGGGAACAAGCCCTTGGCACTTTTCTTGAGGACATGAGGATCTGGTTAGCTGATAAACAATGCCTTACTGTAGATGAGTTGGGTAAGAAAGGAGACCTATACCTTGCAAGCAGGGCATCCCTGCACAGGAAAAGGGACACCCAGTGAACAGAATCTGACAGTGGCAGGGGAAGCCACTAGTCCTGGTTCATATCTCAGACCTAGAGATAAATGTTTTGAATGCAACCAGTGGGGCCATGCAGCATATAGATGTCCATGGAGGCAAGGTGGGGAACAAAAGGTGAAGGAGCCAGTAAGTGGAAAAAACAAAATGCCAATAGTAGGTTGTCTTGAGACAACAGGGGTGCCAAACAACCATCCTGCAGATGTCCTGATATGGAAGGATTTTGATGATGCAGTACCATGTGTTTTCAGTTACACGCAGTCAGGCTTGGAGACAAGAATGTAGGACTAGTAGCCTGGGGGAGACCCAGACAGACTACACACTAGCAGCCAGGACTGGTGATGTGGCTACTTCAGGGAGGGAGCTACACTGTAGCAGTGAGACTGAAGGTGGGCCACAGCTGCTTGTGGGTACTGATGTTCCCTTGGACAGAGTGACTGCAAAGGTAGAGGTGTGTTGTAGTACCCAGGCTGACAGTGAGGCGCTGTTGTCAGAGGATACCAGACTTTCTGTGGAAGGGGAGCTGGGAAGGGTTACAAAGAGAGAATTGAGATAGGCTCAGCTCTTAGACCCTACTTTACAAGGCCTGAGGCAGGTAGCTAGTGAGGCATCTGATTCTCTAGGAAAGGGGGAATCTGTATACTGGGGCAAAGGGTTACTGTATAGAGAGTGGACCACTGAGGGAGGGCTAGAAGGTGAGAGAATACAGCAGTTGGTAGTGTCTAGAGCATACTGTCTGGCACTTCTAGGCATATCCCATGATATTCCCTTTGCAGGTCATATGGGCATAAAACATACAAAGAGACGTAGTATGCAGAACTTCTATTGGCCTGAAATTTCCAGAGATGTAACAGGGTACTGCAGGACCTGTGAGCAATGCCCAATGGTAGGCAAGGCAGGAGACAAGGTGAAAGTTCCTTTGATGTCTTTGCCTGTGATTGAGGAGCCATTTCAGAGGATAGCTATGGAAATTGTGGGGCCTCTGAGCACCCCAAGTTCCACAGGGAAAACGTATATCCTAGTGGTAGTAGGTTATGCTACAAGATAACCCGAGGCAGTGACGTTGTCCTCGATTGAGGTAGAAAAGGTGGCAAATGCTTTGTTAGAGATTTTCAGCAGGGTAGGATTCCCAAAAGACTGACAGAGGTGCCTATTTCATGTCAGACCTGCTAGGTTGTCTGTGGAGGTACTGTGGGGTGAAGCACTTAAAGACCACCCCTTACCATCCCCAGACTAATGGTCTTGTTGAGAGTTTAAACTCTACACTCAATTACATGCTACAAGCATTTGCAGACCTGATTAAGAGGGATTGCAATATTTGCCCCATCTGTTGTTTGCTTACAGAGAGGTTCCCCAGGAATCCACACGTTTTTCACCCTTTGAGTTGTATGGGCATAGGGTGATGGGGACTCTAGATTTAATTTGGGATGAATGGGAAGGTGAGTGTGAATCCCACAAGGAGTCTGTTGTGGCATATGTTCTAAACCTCAGGACAAGACTCAGGGAACTCGTGGGCTTGACCCAGGAGAACCTAGCAGAAGTCCAACAGCAGAAAAGGTTTGGTATGAAAGGAATGCTCGAGCTTGAGAGCATGCTTTAGGGCAGCAGGTAATTGTTCTCATTCCTGTCAGACACAACAAGCTGCAGGCAGCTTGGGAGGGACCCGACAAGGTGGTAAGGAAGGTCAGTGATGTTAACTACATGGTGGAACTGCAAGGCAGGAGTCAGGGGAAGAAACTGTACCGTGTTAACATGATGAAACCTTATCATGATAGGGAGGCCCTTCTGCTGAGTATTTGCAGTGGATTGCAAGAGGAGTCTGAAGGAGATCTGGTGACTGATCTCCTCAGTGAGGCTTGGCCTGACACCTCAGTGGAAGGGGTAGCAATGTCCCAGTAGCTATCTCCTACCCAGGTTTGAGAAATCTGAGCAGTGTTACAGGTGTTTGGGGACATGTTCACTGGGAAACCAGGGTGCACCAACCTGGTGCAGCACCAGGTGGATACAGGACCCCAAAGGCCTGTTAGGCAGGCCCCTTATAGGGTGCCTGACAGAGTCTAACAGATGCTGAGGGAAGAGATACAGGAAATGTTGTAACTAGGGGTAATTCAGGAGTCGAACAGTCCCTCGGCCTCCATAGTGGTGCTGGTGCCAAAGAGAGTCAGATGCTTATCCCATGCCTAGGAAAGATGAAGCCCTAGAGCAGCTGGGTGGGGATAAGTTTCTTACCACCATTGATCTTACCAAGGGTTACTGGCAGGTGCCCTTGACTCCCAGTGCTAGAGAGAGGTCAGCCTTTCTGACTGCTTTCATCTTGTATGAGCTCACAAAGATGCCCTTTGGGATGAAAAATGACCCAGTGACTTTCTCCAGAGACTGATAGATCATATCCTAGCAGGAGCAGGAGATTTTGCCCTTGCTTACCTAGATGATATTGCCATCTACAGCCATTCCTGCCAATAGCACCTTCAACATGTCAGGGAGGAGCTGGGCAGACTACAGAGGACATGGTTGACCATTAAGCCCAGTAAATGTCAGATGGGTAAGGCAGAGTTCTCCTACCTGGACATAGAGTGGTGAGTGGTAAGATCAGGCCAGATCCGGACAAAGTGGAAGCTATTCAGGCACGTTACCAAAAAGCAGGTGAGGGCATTCTTAGGGACAGCAGGGTACTACAGAAATTTCGTACCATAGCTGCTCCCCTCACATACCTGACAAGGAAAATCAGGCCAGATAAGGTAGTGTGGACCACAGCATATGAGCAGGCATTCTAGAAGTTTAATGAAACCATTCCAGATTACAGCAAAGAATTTGTTGTGCAGGTGGATACTTCAAACCATGGGGTGGGTGCTGTACTTAGCCAGATTTCTTCAGAGGGAGAAGAGCACCCAGTGGTTTATCTCAGTCATAGATTCCAACTTGAGGAGGAATGCTATGCAGCTGTAGAAAAGGAATGTTTAGTCATAGTGTGTGCACTACATAAACTTCAGCCTTATCTGTATGGAAGGAAATTCACGGTAGTTACAGATCACAATCCCCTAATATGGTTGCATCGAGCCAGCCAGCAAAATGCCAAGTTACTAAGGTGGAGCCTAGGGTTGCAAGCATATAAGTCAGTGCAGCACTGCAGTGGGATTAGCAAGACAGGGAATGGGGTAAGGTATACCCAGATAAACTCAACCCTCTAAAGTAAAGTTTCCTCAAGGGTCACTTGAAAAACTAGCTTGAGTTCTCAGGGGGAAAGAAATGTGATAAACTGAGAGGCTGCCAGTGCAGCTAGATAGAATTTTGTAAATAATTCTATGTCATTTGTAAATATTAATATGATCCACAGGCTTGTTTCACAATTGTAAAGAAAACTATGTTATGTGCTAACCTTCAAGACTGCAACCACAGTGCACCCTGCTGGAAGAAAGCAGAAATATCTATAAACTCTATGCCTATGTAATGCATGTTTTATGGTAGAAATCAGGACATACAGAGGTAACTTGGAAACTCTAAGAAAATAAGCTGATAAGTAAAGAAGTTTATGACTGTATATGAACTCAAGCTAAGAGACAGGATGTTCGGGCTAGGAGTTTCTTTCTATTGTCTCAAGACCAAGATGATTACTAAGTTTCATGTATAAAGTCTCTTTTATTGTTCTGTGACTGCCCTTGCAGCTGCAGATCACAGGGAAATGTTACATTTTAAGTTCTGTTAGCCTGGGAACTTAAGCAGGAGGTGGCAAGAATGATGTAATCTGAAATGATTCAGCAGTAATGTGTATTATCAATGTAAGAACTATCTAAGAGGGAGAGAGGGTGCATTCTGTATTTTGTTCTGAATCTGACAACAACTCATCAGCACTTGCTTTGCTCTGTATTTGTATTTCTCTTAGAGATAGGAAAATAGTCAGATCAGTCTAGATGTTTTCTGTATTTATGTGAGACTGTCCTGAAATGTTGTTTTAAAGTATTTCCAGTGATTTCTGAACTCCCTATTGTCATTGTGCTGAATTAATGAGTATTGTCTTGTGTTTTTATTATTTATTATTAAATATTTTTAAACATTTCAACTGTGGCTGTTTTGTGTAGAGATATTTAAGCTCTTAGATTACTTGCATGTATTTGGCGATACTGTACAAGCCACTCCTAAATAGCCTTCAAGGCTCAGTCACACTGACCAATTGGATAATAATAACATTGCACAGTAGAATTGGACACCCTTTGGTAAGGGCCTTTAGAGTAGCTGATCAGAGTAATTGGTGGCAGTGATTACTACCATATAGCCTGGGCAGAAGAGGGCATAGCTAGTGAACCGGTGCCAGCCTTCCTCAGGAGTGTCTCTGTATTTGTATATAAATCAAATCTCAAAATTTGTGTGTGTCAGCTACTTGGGCAGGGACATGAAGCACTGTTTTGACAGAGAGGGTACTGGAGGTTTTGGCTTGACTACTTGGCTGAGATCTGAACCCTATAGCTGTGCCAGTGTTGAGTGTTATTTGGGATCTGGAGAGACAGGGAGAAACCAGCCCCATACTTATTCTGATCTCTGTGTGTTCTTAAGGGAAATGGTACTTTACTGTGTGTGTACTTGTTATCCTGTCAGTGTGGATGTCCCTCACTGGTGCTAGTGGTGAGATTTGAGGCTCATTGATTGCTTGGCCACTGCACAGGTGTCACACTCAGTATCTTGAGTAACAACGTAAACTTGAATTTTGAGACTTTATCATAGAACATGTAATGGTTTGTATGTTTGAAGTCTGAATTTTGTGATCTTTGCAACTGGTAAGTCTCACTATGTGTATGTGTAAAGGGACTGTGTGATTGGCCTTAACTCAATAAACTGGACAGTGGTGACAATTCACCTCCTGAAATGAGTACTAGTATAAAATGGGCTTATACAGTCTATGAGTGATGTCAAAATGTCAAGTAAATATTTTTTCTTTTTACATCTGCATTATAATAAACAAGACTGATGGATTCCTGGAGAATTCAATAAACTTGCAAATCCAGAACTCCAGTAATCACAAGGCAGTCCAGCCATGCTTTAAAAAGAATTCCCAGCAAGTTTAACAGATAGTAATTTATTCCACAAAATGATAAACTGCAACAAGTAAGCAAGAAATAGCAAGGATGTTAGTGCTTTCATCTCCTTACAGGAGTCTTCATCAAAGTAATTACCTCACTCATGCTCTTAAACAATTACTAAAACGTTCTCATTGGTTAAATTTCAAATAATTAGTTTTTA
This sequence comes from Protopterus annectens, assembly GCF_019279795.1. Lineage (NCBI taxonomy): Eukaryota > Metazoa > Chordata > Ceratodontiformes > Protopteridae > Protopterus > Protopterus annectens. The sequence goes on along the minus strand of NC_056748.1, from coordinate 1,062,050,267 downwards.
AAAATCACCCCTCCTATTGACACAGTCAAGTTCAAATTCCTTTTAAAAAAGATTCAATAGTGTTACAATATAATTATAACATATAAGAACACATAAAACATGCTGTGTGTATATATCCTTGTACACCCCTAGGAAAATATACATACAAAATTGTAAAAGAATGTATATGTAAATATAGATAATTGCAGTTATGTAAAAATATATTTAAGAAACTTTAAAAAGTACTGGATTTAAAATTTTGTAGTATACTTGAGATATTTCAATTTTTAGCTCTTAAGTTCAGGGTTGGGGCAAAAGAAATATGGTAATTTAACCTTGGGAAAACACAGGTGTCCAAACGTAACTGCCAAATCAGTTCCCTATATTCTAGTCTAGCTTCCCAGTTCCCACCCCGATCATTTGGTTTCACTGCTTCCAATACCCAAAATTTAAAATCTGCTGTATTACATTTTAAGGTCTGCCTATACAAGGCATTCATTTCCTTCTTCCGACCGATTTTGTACGTGCTCATATATCCTTTGCCTCAAATTACGCTCAGTTTTGCCTACATAAAATGCCCAACAGAACATACAGTAGGTAATGTACACAACCCCTTTTGTTGAACAACTGTAATAACCCAGAATGATACCACAGTATAAGGACAAAATGATTGACTTCAACAATTGGCTAAGCTTCTGGTGTCACTCAGAGGGGATCCAGTATTTGTCTGCCTGGGAAGACATGATCGACAAGCCATGATGCTTTGCCAGAGATGGTTTGCACCTGTCACCCCTGGGATTCAGGCTACTGGCTAAAGCTCTTGCCACCCCTATAGTGCCTTTTTTAGGCAAGGTTCAAAGGATAAAACCACCACCATAACAGATACAAGCATGCAAAATCTGAAGGTAATGCTACTCAATGCAAGAAGTCTAAACTTCAAAATGCACTCTCTCGAGGCACTCCTAAAAATGGAGAACATCGATATCTGTGCAGTAACTGAGACCTGGTTCAAGGCTCCAGAGAGCACCCCTGCAATACCAGGCTACAATTCTTACCACACTTTCCGGCCACACAACCAAGACTGAAACACTAAAGGTGGAGGAGTGTCCATATTCACCAAGGATATTCACACCTCCAGGCTAGTTGCCCAACACAATGCATCTGAAATTCTCCAGGTGCAACTAACACTAGGTAAGACTGCAATCCAAATTGTAGCTTGCTAGAGATCCCCCACCATGCCCCAAGATTCTCACTACACCTTTCTAAACATACTGGAAAATATTAAGATACAGTCAAACACCCTAATACTGGGTGATTTCAACTACCCTGCCATTAATTGGGAAAAGTACTCGGGTACCAACTCCTTTTCCCAACGGTTCTTGGAATTCATAAATTCCAATGCCCTGGATCAACTAATCCATTGTCCCACCAGGGGCTCCAATATCCTAGACCTGGTTATTACCAACATGGGAGATAGATGCTCCACACCAGTGGTCACCCACTCATTGGTCAGGTCTGACCATAAGCAAATCACCTTTGACATCCACATCCCACCCCCACCCCATAGTAAGGAAACCTCCTTAAAAAACTTCTCCAAAGCCAACTTCATGCTACTGAAGTCAGAAGTGACAAACTTCATGACACTCACGCAGACGGGATCTGGAAGTTCGACTGCAGAATCTTACACTAAGGTACTGTACGAGCACATCCACTTGTGCATGAATCGTGCCATCCCAAATAGAACCAAGATGCTCTTCTCCAAAAAAAGGAAGCCAATCTGGTGGTCCCCTGCTATAATCAAACTATACAACAGAAGAAAGAAAAGAGGAAAATCCCAGGATGCAAAAAACTCCCTCACCAACCTCAGTAAGAAGCTGAGATTCCTCATAAAATCCTCAAAAGCTAGTTACGAAAATAAAATTGCCAAAGATTCCAAAGACAACCACAAGGCATTCTATAGTTATGGAGCAAATTTCCCCAGCGTGTGAACAGACAGTATGGAGCAAAGGAGCCTGGTTGGAATGGCAGCAAGATTTGTGGCTGGATGTACATCGTTGGTCTCTTTATGGATTTTCCATGTTTATTGCACCATTTGATTATTGAAGGATTCTGGGCTTATGAAGGTGACTTTTTTCTGATACTGTTGGCCAGTGGTGGAATTTTGTTAGATCTGTACTGAGTTACCTTCGAGTATGCTGGTTTTCGTTTGCACTAATATTGTGATTTATTCTTACATCTACTACTGATGTGACCACCAGGTTCGAACTTTTGTGCTTTCTATTTGAGCTATATTCAATTTTTTTGGGCTTCTATTACATTCATAAACGACGTTATACGCCATTTTGAGCCTTTTTTTGTCGAGTCACTCATTTTCACAAGCTCAATATTTTTGCGATCTATGTGACTGGGACTATTTAGTTGACTTATTTGAAAGCCTATCGATCATTTTGGGTTTGGATTTATGTTCGTGATTTGAATGGTGAAATGGATATTTAATATTGAAGCTCGTCCTACTGGGTGACTTTATTCTGCTCGGTTGGGCCCACAAACGTTTGCTAATTTTCTACAGATTGTCTTGGGACATGGATGCGTTCATTTAACATCGGATTACCTCATTGATTGGGGCTGTGCCTTAGACATTATTTATCATCATTATTATTTTCTACAGCACTTGCGATATTGTTTTGACAATGTTTTGATTTGTGCTGTCTTTTATTTAGGGACATATATATTATTTTTTGATTTATTTGCAAACATCTAGCTGTTCTTTTGTAGGGATTGCATTACTGTTTTATTAACCTTCCAGTTAGTTATTATACTTAGGTAGTTTATGCTGTTTTGTCAATGGGATTGGTCTTAGGGAATTGAATATGAATCGCATCAAGCTTTGAACCTTTTTGTTTTTTTGGCACTTACCTCTAACTGGTATGTTTGAATTCAGAACATATATATATATATATATATATTATAAACAAAGACATTGGCAACCTTCAAAAACTGGACCCCACCCAGTTTGGGTTTGTGAAGGGCAGATCTTGTCTCCTGAATCTGATTGACTTCTTCAAATCAGTCTCCAGAGCTGTGGATGAGGGTAAGGTGGTCCACACAGCCTATCTGGACCTCGCCAAGGTCTTCGACACCATCCCCCACTCTGGAATCATAGATAAACTTACTAAGCTGGGCATAAATCCCTATGTCACTCGATGGGTTGCCAACTGGCTTACTGACAAAACCCAGACTGTAAAAGTAGCCAACTCCAAATCCAGATCCAGACAAGTGACAAGTGGAGTACCTCAGGGTTCAGTCCTGGGATCACTCTTGTTTGGCATCTACTTCTCTGAAGTACAGGCCAACACTAAGGGACTCTAGCTAACAAAGTTTGCAGATGACTGCAAACTTGGAGCCATTATTGAATCCACAAATTATGTGGATATTCTACAAAAGGGCCTTACAGAAACAGAAGCCTGGTGCCAGAGCCATGGGCTCAAGCTTAATGCCAAGAAATGTATAGATATCCCCTTTGGAAAAAAACATGCACCCATGAATTACCACATAGGTGGCAGGACACTAAACATCGAAAGTGTGATGAGAGACTTAGGGACACAGGTGGACAGTGGTCTCACGTTCGATAACCACATCGCCACAACAGTCAGAAAATCCTTCTATGTGGCACACCTCATCACTAAGGGCTTTTTATCCAGAAAAAAGGAGGTCATTGTCCCACTGTACTCATCCCTCATTAGACCCATTATAGAGTATAATGCCCCATTTGGTATGTACCTCACAAGACATCTGCAACAGCTGGAAAGGCCACAGAAATACCTCACTAAAAAAATGACAGGCCTAAAGCAGATACCATATGCTGACCATCTAAAAAAACTCCAGCTATACTCTGTGGCATATCGTCTACTCAGAGGCGATCTCTGCTTAACATACAAGGCCACGTAAGAAGAGGCCTCTGGTATTCCACCACAGCAGAAATTTCACCATGATAAAGTCCTGTATCAGACAACAGACAAGTTTAATGGATAAAATTAAAACAGCTGTAAAATTCTAAAAATGTAAAACGATAAGCGCTTTCGGCTGTTTAGCCTTCTTCAGATCGTTAAAATTTGGTAATAATACTTTATATTTATACTAAAATCTAACCAACAAGGTTTAAAGTTAATTAACTTCTTAGCCAATCATATCAGTTCATTCTCATTCATTATTAGAATAACCAATAATCTTTCTTTTACATTACTAAGTAGCCTATAGCTGTAATTTAAAATTGGCACCAAAATTATGCTAATATACTATCTTTTTTATCAGTCTCTATTGGCTATGAATCTCATAACGCTAATCATTGGCACTTTTCTTTTGATTAAAATAGCTAGCAATATGCTAATATGCAGTTCTCTGCCTGTTTTATTACTGGCTATAGCTGTAATTTAAAATTGGCACCAAAATTATGCTAATATGCTATCTTTTTTATCAGTCTCTATTGGTTATGAATCTCATAGCTCTGATCATTGGCACTTTTCTTCTGATTAAAATAGCTAGTATTGGCCCATCATATGTGTCCTACTTCAGCAACTTTCAGATCAGAGCATTCACTGAGGATGCACGCATGTGTGCGCCTTACAACAGTGATAATTTAATGTGTAGTTATGGAACTTTGTGTTAGCGGTTTATATTTGATAAGCAAGGAAGAATAATTAAATAAATGCTTTTGAAAAAATAATATTATACTTTGGCCACTGGATGGCAGCAAAGTGGAAGCAAGGAAGCAATGGAAAATAAAACCTATTGGAACGACACATTCGGCACCTATAGCCAGTAATAAAACAGGCAGAGAACTGCATATTAGCATATTGCTAGCTATTTTAATTAAAAGAAAAGCGCCAATGATTAGCGCTATGAGATTCATAACCAATAGAGACTGATAAAAAAGATAGCATATTAGCATAATTTTGGCGCCAATTTTAATTTACAACTATAGGCTACTTAGCAATGTAAAAGAAAGATTATTGGACATTCTAATAATGAATCAGAACAAACTGATATGATTGGCTAAGAAGTTAATTAACTTTAAACCTTATTGGTTAGTTTTTAGTATAAATATAAAGTATTATTATCAAAAGTTAACGATCTGAAGAAGGCTAAACAGCCGAAAGTGCTTATCGTTTTACATTTTTGGAATTTTACAGCTGTTTTTATTTTATCCATTAAACTTGTCTGTTGTCTGATACAGGACTTTATCGTGGTGAAATTTCTGCTGTGGTGGAATACCAGAGGTTTCTTCTTACGTTGCTTTATTTTTTCCACTGGTAAACCTTCAACAAGTGTAAGATAGTTTTTTTGAACATACAAGGCCATGTCAAACCCTGAGCTGTTGGACATGCTCCACTTAAAGAAATCCCAATCCCTCAGAGCCACATGCTCCAAGGATCTAAACCTTGTCATCACAATGAACAAAACATGCTGGAGGGATAGGTTCCTGACCCAGAGACTTCCCATACTCTGGAATAGACTGCCTATACATGTCAAGCAGAGCACCTCATTGGCCCCCTTCAAAAGGAACCTTGTTGATTGGATGGGAGATAAGAAATTCACCCCGGGGATCATGTCAGTTGCCCTGCTAGACAGGGGGCCAGAGAAGTAAATATTGCGGGAAGAAATATCCAGGGAATTGTTATGGCTAGGCTTGCATAGGCCCTACGGCTGATAGCCTAGTACCAACCTATGAACCAGTGGATGTAAGTCTATGTGACGGTATATAGACCTGTAATGATTCCAAATTTGCTATAAAAGTATATTGGGAGCATCTACCACACTTTTAGGTTCCCTTCTTAGTAACTGTCCTGTTTTCTTCATCAACTTTCCTCTTTTCCAAGATGTTCTTTAGGTTAACATTCCTCCTATAACTGTATATTAAAGGTCTGTTGAATGTTTCCAATTTATTTGGTATTTTACAAAACATTTCCCAATAGCTGTTGATGGTATTTTTACCCATCTTGTATCTTGATTGTATGTTATCACTAAGTAGGGTGTCCCAGGATCTACAGGAACTGATGTCACTGTTGATATCTCTCTACTCTGGTTATCATCGTTGGATGTTACTATCCCCTTTAATAATGGTAGGTATTTTGGTCCCCCACCCTGTTAAAATTTCTTCCTTTAAAGGTTTAGTAAGGTTCTCCAGATAACCCCACTCCAAAAAAAAGTGATTGCACGTGTTCTAATTCCTTAATCAGATCTTCCTTTTCTGATGTCATCCAGGCAACCCTCACCATTTGACCCTTAACTATATTTCTTTTCTGAAATGGCGGATGGTTGCTATCAAAATGTAAATAGGAGTTGGAAAAACAATTCTTTCTATAAATCTGGGAGATAAATGTACAATTGGGAAAGTCTTTCCTGATGCTTACATCTAGATAGTGTAGTGTAGAGTGTTCATCCCGATCTCATGGGTAAAATTCAAAAATTCTGTTGTATTGTTTAAAAATTCCAAAAAGGGGGGACCATGTTCTGAGGTCCCTCACAGACAATAAAAATGTCATCCAGGAAATGAAAATATTTTCTTATATAACCATTGTAACAAGATTCAAAACAAAATGTTTTTCCCAATATAACATGACAATGTTGGCAAATATGGATGCACATGAGGCATCAAAATACATTTGTTTTTTATATAGATCTTTCTGTGAAAACATAAAATAATGCCTAAATATGTCAAAGTTGTTTTAAATTAAAATATAAATAACTTTCTTTATGTAAAATAATTTGAAAATATACTATTTCCATGTAGCTGTAATATATGGCACTGGCTTTTCATGTTGATACACACACACACACACACACACACACATATATATATATATATATATATATATATATATATATATATATATATATATATATATATATATATATATATATATATATATATATATGGATTCACTTCAGAAGCTCGAAATACTGAAATCTCAAATTTCTGTATCTCGAGCCCAAGAAGCCGAATCCACACAACAACAAAAACTGAAAACTGTGAAATTCAAAACCTCGAATACCGGAGGTTTTGAATTTCATGGTATTACTACACACACACATAGACACACACACACACACACACACACACACACTCACACACACACACACACACACACACACACACACACACACACACACACATACACACACACCATCCTCCACACACACACACACACACACACACACACACACACACACACACACACACAATCTCAATACTACATGAAAGCAGGGGGGGCAAGCCCCCATGCACCCCCCACACCCCCTACTTAAATATTCTCATTCCGATGTCGCACTACATACAAACACACACAAAACACTACCACACAAGCTACATTCTCCTCGCACACACACATCACAGCAACAAACACACTGACACACACCACAGCCCCTATCCAAACCCCTTAACGCACGCACACTTACCTGAATACATGACCATAGCGGAAGTTTAGAAGCATGAAATTCAACACTTCCGCTATTTGTGGTTTTGAATTTCGGGATTGTAAACTTTCGCTGTTCTGTGGATTCGGCTTCTTGGGCTCAAGATACTGAAATTCGAGATTTCAGTATTTCGAGCTTCTGAAGGGAACCTATATATATATAAAAAGATAAAGTCAGTGCTGTATATTTTAAAATGAACATATTCCTAGATATAGAAAAGAATATTGATTGAGATAAACAGTTATGTGTTATTGATAAAAATGGAGAACAGTGTCTTAAGAATATTTCAGCTACTTCGGTTAAAGCAGTATGACACAGTGTCTGTTCCATTATTGAAATTCATCATTTGATTTGGATGTTAAATGAAAAGTAAAAAAAAGAAAATAGCCTGAGTTTTGATGATCCTGTTATGTACAGTGAGGACCTGACTTCCATATTATCCTCCCACAACATCCTGAGTAGGCCATGTCAGACTTCTAATGTTACTCAGAGTTAATTAAATACAGTCTTGCAATGAACAGAGGCAGAAAAATTCAACTCAACTTTTATTACTACTTTAAAATGTTAACATTTCAAAAGAAACAATATATAGACATATTCATTTCAACTTTTTAATTTAAACACTAATCTGATATATCAGCAGCTGCAAAGAGCTATTTAATAGATGGATGAAAAGAATTGTTAAATTAAGATATGAACAAGCAAATTTAAATTCAAAGTAAAATGATCAGAATAAAATAGCATCACTGAAAATTCTGCTAAGAGTAATGAAACACTTGATGACTGGCAACAGAAAACTACAATCTGTTCAATGATTTGTACAATATGAAAGTGAATGAAACAACCCACACAATTTTAAATTACTGTACCTTGCTGAAAAGCAGTCCTTAATGATAACCAAACATTATTAACTGTTTACTAATAAGTCAAGATACACATACTGACTGCTCCCAGTTGAAAAGCAGTTGTCACTGTTAACCACCAGTTATTAACTGTATACCAAGTTAGTATGCAAATGCTAATTCCGCATTGTTGAAAAGCAGTCCTCAGTGATAACCACTAATTGCTAACTGTATACTATCCAGTTAGCATTCACATGCTGGTAGCAAAAAAACAATTCATTGCTGTTAACTAGCAATCATTCTCTGTATACTAACTAGTTGGCATACATATGTTGCTTGCACAAACCACCAATCAGTAACCATATACTAACAAGTCAGTATACACACGCAAGGATAACAGTAAAGTATGTCTGCTGAATAATTCCTATAAGAAATATTACTTTTGACTGCACCAAAATATTTGTATACCTAGGCCTGAGCTAGGATAGCCAGCAGCCTTTGCTTTTTCCCCCATATATTACCTTTCTATCTATCCTTCCTACCAGTATACATACCCTCCTTTCATTGCTTTTACTCACTCTCCTATTGTAGGCTACCATTCTTACTCACTCCCACCTAGCCTGCAATACTAGAATTGTCCACTAGGTGTTGCCCTATCTCCAGATATTGTACTACTCCCCCCTTTCTTTTTCTCTCTCTTTTGTCTCCTTTCCCCAGCTCAGAACTTCAGCAGTCCCCGAAGTGCTACTTAGCTGTTACTGTTTTCTTCCTTCATTTCTACTGCCCACCGACACCTTTCCAGTTCTCTCTCCTCTGTTTTTTTTTCCTTTCCATCTCTAACCTCCTGACTAGAGACTCCCTTAGCCCTATTTCTACTCCATTCTGCCACTAGACTCAGCCTAGCTGATTGTATTTCTTTGACGGTTTCAGTATCTGTTACTACCCACTCCGTTTGCCCTGCAGGCTCACTTCGCTCTCCTCCCTACCCCCAATTCCCACCCACCCCAAGGGCCCTACCTTTATACTTCCAAGACCACACTTCTTCCTCCTCCACTTACTCCCAAACCACACCTCTACCTCTCTCATCTCTCTCCTAACTCATATCCTCCTTTCCCCACTTCTATCCTATCATACCTCGTGTTCCTACATTTCCTCTTCACAGACACTCTTCTCTCTATCCTTTCACCCTACACACTCTCCTGTTACCTATTTCTACTAATATTACCCTTTCACTTCTCCCTTCCATCCACAACAGACTCTACCCACTCTCCCATCTCCTCCCAATACATTTCAAGCTTTTAGCATCAAATAGCCAGTATCTACTCATAAAATGAAGAATCAACACACCCCACCCTTTATCACACTTTTACTAACTATCTCACTACTACCTCCTTTAATCCTCACCCATCTATTCACCTTCATTGAAAAACCACTAGACCCAATCCAAAACTATCCCAAGAAAGAAACCATCTCTCCAAACTCACATCTACAATTTACACATGCTAATATAACATTATCATCTAACTACATACTTCCTAAATATCATAGAACACAACACACAAAATACAACAACCTAAACCCAAGGAAATGTCTATCTCAGTATAGTAGAATCCATAACCAATACTATCTAAACCTACTACTCTCTTTAAAGGATGGTGACATCCACCCTAACCCAGGGCCCCCAACTACTCCTTTTTCTCCTTTCAACTCCAAAATATGTCCTACCCAAGCCTTTTTCAAACAATCTAACTCCATTTTTATTGCTCATCTTAATATACGCAGTATAAACAATAAAGTAACTCAACTCCAAGCCCTAACTGAAATCTACTCCTTCGATATACTCTGCTTAACAGAAACTTGGTTAAAACCTACAACCAAAGACAATGAGATCATCCCACCTGGATATAATATCCTAAGACTAGACTTAACTTCCAAAAAAGTTGGAGGAGTTGCTATCCTATATAAACCTAGCTTACAATTAACCACTCATAACTGCAAATCACCTCTAGACTCCAATGCAGAAATTCTTATATCCAAACTTCTTATTAACAATGCCAAATCCATCTATATCGTTTGTATATATCTACCTCCTGGTAATAACATAGCAACCATGGAAAATATTCTTTGCTGGCTATCCCAAAACCTGCCTCAAGAAACCATCATTCTAGGTGACACAAATATTGACTGGACCTGCTTCTGCAGCAATCTCCCCTCAAGCCATATAAACCTATATGGGTATTCCCAAACCATTACCTCCCCTACCAGGATAAATAAATCCAACAAGAAATCAAGCTTATTAGACTGGATTCTCATTAACCATCTTCCTCATACTTATGACTCAGGAACCCTCCCTGATGATTTAAGTGACCACTCTCTTACCTATATCATCAGATATAAAACCAACTTTCCCTCTCCAACATCCATTAAAAACATCAGATCTAAAAAGAACTTTAACCCTGAACTTTTCCAGATGGAACTAAAAGCATGTAACTGGTCACCCTTACAAAACCTACCTTTAGATGAAGCCGTTAGTTACTTTAACTCCAACTTCCTTGCCATCCTGAACCACCATGCCCCTACCAGACAAATTAGAGCTAAAAACAAACATGCTCCATGGCTCTCTAAAGAAACCAAACAAAAAAATCAATGATAGAAACAAACATTGGGCAAAATGGAGAAAAACTCAAAACCCTATACACCAACAAACCTTTAGACAACTAAGAAACCAAACTAAAAAAGCTATATTATCTGACAAAAAAACTACTACCTCCTATCCCAACAAGCCAGTCAAAACAAGCCAAAGAAATTTTGGTCTAGTATCAACCAACTACTTCATCCAGGGCAATCCACCACTCCTAACCCACAAAACACTGAACACAAAACACCAATAAATATAGCCAATGATTTTAATACCTTTTTCACTGACACTATACAAACACTAGCTAGTCAGCTCTCACCTAACAACTTTACTTTACCTACTAATAAAGCAACCTCTCCCCCTTCTTTTCACTTTCAACCCATACCAACATCATATGTACTAACCCTTCTTCAGAAATTGAAACCATGCTCTCCCTCAGCAGACCAACTACCTGCTGAATTCCTACAACTAGCCGCTAAAACTATTGCCTATCCAATATCTATCCTGATCAATAGAACTATTACCAAAAGCTATATCCCTACTTTATGGAAAATTTCCCATATTATCCCGCTCCACAAAGGTGGGCAATCCACTGAACTCTCCAACTATCATCCCATTGCCCTCCTCTCACCTCTGGCAAAGATCATGGAAAAATGCATTCACAGACAGCTACTTCACCATCTAACACAAAATAATTTACTAGCCAACTGTCAGCATGGTTTTAGACCTTAACATAGCACCACTACTGCCCTTCTTTCCTTCACAGATAGTATGAACAAACACCGCAATCTAAACAAACTCTCTTCTGCCTTATTTATTGACCTGTCTAAAGCTTTTGACATGGTAAATCACCAAATTCTCATCACAATACTAAAATCCCTGTCACTTGATTCATCCTCCATAAATTGGTTCCAGTCTTACCTTGACAAAAGACAACAGGCCGTACTGTGGCACAAATCTCTCTCTACTCACTTGCCAGTCAACCTTGGTGTCCCCCAAGGATCCATCCTTGGACCTCTACTTTTTTCCATTTTCATCAATGATCTTCACCTTGCCATCCCCCAAGCCACATGCATACAATATGCAGATGATTCCACACTGATATGCTCAGCCCCCTCCTTTTCTGAACTTCTCTACCTCACCCAACAAGTCTTTAACATAGTTGAGCAATGGTTCACACATAGATGCCTTCTTTTAAACCCCAAAAAGACTAAACTCCTCCTTTTCTCTCCTACTAGAAAATCCCCCCCATTGGATTTCTCAGTTAACTCTACCAATAAAACCATTATATCACCTGAACCTACCACCAAACTATTAGGAGTCAACATTGACAATAATCTAAACTTTGATACCCATATAAACAACACTATAAAAACTGTCAACAAAAAGTTAGGCTCTCTATATAGGATAAAATAATTTCTCCTACCTTCAGCTCGAACCACAATAGCATACACTCATCTAATCTCTCCTCTTCTATATGCCTCACCTATTTTTACTAAACTATCTAAAATGAATCTCAGCAAACTGGAAATGTCCTACAATAACATCGCCAGATTTGCAACAGTTAACCCATTTAGAACCCATCATTGCCTTAATCTAAAACAGCTAGGATGGCTTGAACTACAAAATCTAATTAAATACCATCAACTAACTATAGCTCACAAAACCCTTTACACACCTTCCAAAACACCTATTCTTTCCACATTAATCACTCCCTATAAAAACCTAGATTCCTTAAGGTCTTCTCAGAAACTCCTAGCACATACTACTAAAACAAACAACAAGGCTGTTGACTCACTTTTTTCTAATATAGTTGGAAAAGCATGGAATCTCCTACCAAACGATCTCTCCACACTTCCCTCACTTTCCTGTTTCAAAAACAATCTGAAAGTGCATCTCAAAACTCACTGGCTATGCCCATGCTCTAAACTTGACTAGCTCAAGAGTCACTAAATACTCTGATCTTCCTATCCCACCTACTCTTCTAAGAAACTTCTTCCTTATAAAACTAGTTCTACTTACTATCTCTGGAACTCCTAAGCTATATTACTTTCTTCTGCTATGACTGTATTCTATACTGTAAATTTTGGGTTTTAACTGCATCCTTTGTTATGCCTGCATTCAACACTGTTATTTTTTTTTTTACTATGATAACCTGTAATTGGCACTGTAAATAGATGTATTTGTCTTATATATCCATAGATAGAATTGTGTTAAATTCATTGTATTACCTAGGAGCTTTTCTTCCCGGGCCTCTACTGAAAATGGACATGTATCCAGTTAGACTAGCCCAGTAAACAAATGTAAACAAACAAAAAACAAAACAAAAAGCTTGTGACCTATGATGCAACTGCTGCACAGCTTACATTAGACTTAACTTAGGAAACATTATATAGAAAATGCTATAACTTGAACTAGAGCTGCCTGAATTAACCAATAACTTTACCTCCAAAGAACAATATTTCCTACAATTCAAGCTCACGTTAGTGTCCATATTATTGAAGGTAGAGAACACATATTAAAACAGTTGCCTTACTAACTTATAATTTCATCTAGAATGTGATTTTACCTTAGGAAGCTAAGGTAATGCAAAAATGTTACTATTTGGACTTGCCTAACTAGGAGTTAGGAAACTGTTTTATAATATCAGCCTAGACCTGCTAATGAATGTAGGAATAGTGTTCATTGTAAACCACAAAAGTTAAATTTATGAATGCTGTATATTTCCATTTGAGCATTTCTTGCCTACATCCACATGCAGCTGTGTCATTTCCTTACACAATATGAACCAAGACAGACTGAAAAACAGAAACTTATCTCAGTAGGATAAAGGTATGTTATGAGTGAAAGTACTGAGACTAGACAGCCTGACGGGATTCAGTAAGGTGGAGCATATGCTGTGCTCATGTCTGAAGGATGAAGGTAGATTATTGTTGGGTGCACTTAGAAGACAGAACCTGTCCGGATTTGTTAAGAAAGAGCTTGCAATGTACTCATGCCTGCAGGATGAAGGTAGATTATTGGTGGGTGTGCTGAGAAGAGAGGACTTATCAGTAGTCAGTAAGGAACAACATCTGATGTGCTTCCTCATCCTCCTTAATATGATTTTGGGAGGCATCATGGCTGACCTTGGCATAGGCCAACTAGGCGGCTGCCTAGAGCACCACTCTAGCAGAGATGTTTTTCTAGTATTTATTTGTTTATTTTTTGTAGTAAAGAAAGTTTCCTTAAAATGTGTTCAATCAAAACAGGAAAAACTGAAGAGTAGGACAACCTGTCAGAAACATGAAGAAAAAAGTAATCTGCATGGTGTATATAGAACAGTGAAGGCACTGAGCAGTGTGTGTGTGTGTGTGTGGGGGGGGGGGGGGGGGCTTGAGAGCCCTTTTGCCTAGGGCACCAGTTGACAAAAGGCTGGCCCCATGATAGTTTACAATCTGTCTATGAGAAATTGCAATACTAATTGCTTAATGACAGTGTAAAATGCAATACTGTTTTTTGGAAATGATGGATAGTTGACAAGCTTTTACTGACATCAAATATAGACAGCAGAGAGATATCAAAAGGTTATGCTGCAAAGGGTGACAAATTTTCATGCTACAGCTCTGGGTTATAATATTCTGCAACTGATTGCATTTATACATATTAAGTATATTATTTTATATTTGTTGATGTCATATACATTATCTTGTAACTTTACATTTTTAATCATTAGCTCCTTCTGGATATGTCATATTTATCATATGTTCTTCTGATATATTGTTTGATGGCTAAGCTGTAGCTGTGATACAGATGCATTTTTGGGTTATTTTTTAATTCACGGAATTTATGCAGTATCTCTTTTTCATATTGACAGTTTTTCTAGTTACCATTAGCTACATGACGTTTTAATTCAATTCCACGTGCCTAGGTGTCATCCTCCATAGAAACACTAGCTGATGTTAAGCTCAGGTTAGTTGCTGTATATTTCCAGAGGAATTTGGTTGTTTGTTGTCACTCTGTATGTTAGGTTTCTCTAAGTTTGTATTGCAGTAGTTAGCAGACATTGTTTCAGAAGATACTGCATTCTGCAGAGCATATGAGTACTGCTATGTTTCATTCTTCACAAATGCAATCAGAGCTCTAAGCACTTTAGTAAAATCATTTTTAACAGTACCTGTATTTTCTGCTGGATATTTGTCATCTTTCATGCTGCTTGTTTTCCTACAACCCTGTTTGTCTCTGGAAATGGTATTTCAGGAAAGTATTTGGAGTTGAATGTAATGCAGGATTTTATAAAGAAACCTACCTTACATCTACACTATGTAAAATTAGGGCATACAAACAGGCAGCAAAATAAACATTCATTCCACCAGCTTTTTATTTTCCAGGCATTGACTACACTGGAGACAAGCTCAACCTCTTGCTCTGCTTTTCTTTTGTTTTTAGTAGCAGCAAAGGCAAACTTTTTCTACATGTTTCTGATCATCCTACTTATTAAGGATGACTTTTTCAGTCTTTGAGACAAAATGATCTAAGCTAGAAATGAAGGATGGATGTACCTGCTGTTCAAGAAGAAAACAAAAATTAGCATTCAAAAATTTAATAACAGCAAGACGATAATTATTCTGTCACCAGCTGGGTAAAAGCATACCTTGTTTTGGGTATATTAGGTTCACATTCAAACCGGTGTTCTAAACATCCCTCCTTTAGCTGGTTTAGCAGTATTAGAACATTAAATGATCGTCTTCTTCTTTTGGCTTTTCCCGTTAGGGGTCACCACAGCGGATCATCTGTTTCGATTTCTTCCTGTCCTCTACATCTTGCTCTGTCACACCAACCACCTCCATGTCCTCTCTCACCACATCCATAAACCTTATCTTAGACCTTCCTCTTTTCCTGTTACCTGGCAGCTTCATCCTTAGCATCCTTTTCCCAATATACTCAGCATCCCTCCTCAGCACATGTCCAAACCAATGTAATCTTGCTTCTCTGGCTTTGTCTCCAAACCTTCCAACCTGTCTGATCCTCTAATATACTTATTCCCGATCCTGTCCACCCTCGTCACACCCAGTGCAAATCTTGACATCTTTAAATCTGCCACGTCAAGCTCTGACTCCTGCCTTTTTGTCAATGCCACTGTCTCCAACCCATATAACATAGCTGGTCTCACTACCCTCTTGTAGACCTTCCCTTTCACTCTTACTGGTACTCGTCTGTCAAAAATCACTCCTGAGACTCTTCTCCATCCACTCCATCCTGCCTGCACTCTCTTCTTCACCTCTCTTCCACACTCACCATTACTCTGAACTATTGATCCCAAGTTTTTAAACTCATCTACCTTCACCACATCTACTCCTTGCATCCTCACCATTCCTCTATCCTCCCTCTCATTCACACACATATATTCTGTCTTACTCCTGCTGACCTTCATTCCTCTTCTCTCTAGAGCATATCTCCATCTCTCCAGGGTCTCCTCCACCTATTGCCTACTCTACTACAGATCAGAATGTCATCTGCAAACATCATAGTCCAAGGGGACTCCTGTCTGATCTCATCTGTCAACCTGTCCATCACCATTGCAAATAAGAAAGGGCTCAGAGCTTATCCTTAATGTAATCCCACCTCCACCTTAAATGCATCCATCACTGCCACAGCAGACCTCACCACTGTCACACTACCCTCGTACATATCCAGTACCACTCTTACATACTTCTCTGACACTCCCAACTTCCTCATACAATACCACAACTTCTCTCTAGGCACCCTGTCATATGCTTTCTCTAAGTCTACAAATACACAATGCAACTCCTTCTGACCTTCTCTGTACTTCTCCATCAACCCTCTCAGAGCAAACATCACATCTGTAGTGCTCTTTCCTGGCATGAAACCATACTGCTGATCACTAATCATCACGTCCCTTCTTAACCTAGCTTCCACGACTCTTTCCCATAACGTCATGCTGTGACTGATCAGTTTAATCCCTCTGCAGTTATTACAGCTCTGCACTTTACCCTTATTCTTAAAAATCGGTACCAAAACACTTTTTCTCCATTTCTCAGGCATCCTATCACTTTCCAAGATTTCATTAAACAATCTGGTTAAAAACTCCACTGCCATTTCACCTAAACACCTCCATGCTTCCACAGGTATGTCATATGGACCAACAGTCTTTCCATTCTTCATTCTCTTCATAGCTATCCTTACTTCCTCCTTGCTAATCCACTGCACTTCATGATTCACTATCCACACATCATCCAACCTTCTCTCCCTCTCATTCTCTTCATTCATCAACCCCTCAAAGTACTCTTTCCATCTCCTCAACACACTCTCCTCACTTGTGAGTATGCTTCCCTCATTATCCTTTATCACCTTTACCTGCTGCACATCTTTCCTAGCTCAGTCTCTCTGTCTAGCCAATCAGTACAGGTCCTTTTCTCCCTCCTTAGTGTCCAGCCTTTCATACAACTCTTCATATGCCTTATCCTTAGCTTTTGCCACCTCTCTCTTTGCCATGCATCTCATCTCCTTATACTCCTGTCTACTTTCTTCATCTCTCTGACAATCCCACTTCTTTTTTGCCACCCTCTTTCTCTGTATACTCTTCTGTACTTCCTCATTCCATCACGATGTCTCCTTGTCATCCTTCCTCTGTCCAGATGTCATACCAAGCACCTTTCTAGCCATCTCCCTTACTAGCTCTGCTGTAGTTACCCAGCTATTTGGTAACTCTTCACTGCGACCCACTGCCTGTCTTAACTCATCCCAGAACTCCACCTCACAATTATCCTTTTTCAATTTCAAGCATTTGATCCTTGGTACTGCCCTCACACTCCTCCTCCTCTTCTTGATCACCAACGTCATCCTACAAACCACCATCCTATGCTGCCTAACTACACTTTCCCTGGTCACCACTTTGCAGTCTCCAATCTCTTTCAAACTGGCCCTCCTACATAAGATATAATCCACCTGTGTGCATCTTCCTCCACTCTTGTATGTCACCCTGTGCTCCTCCCTCTTGTTAAAATATGTATTCACCACAGTCATGTCCATCCTTTTCGCAAAATCCACTACCATCTGACCTTCTGCATTCCTTTGTTTAACACCATAACTACCCATCACTTTCTCATCCCCTCTGTTCCCTTCACCAACATGCCCACTGAAATCTGCTCCAATCACCACTCTCTCACCCTTGGGTACAGTCATCACCACCTCATCCAACTCACTCCAAAATTTTTCGTTCTGAGCCATTGCACACCCAACTTGTGGAGCATATGCACTAACAACATTCATCATTACACCATCAATTTCCAGCTTCATAAACATCTCTCTATCAGACACTCTTTTCACCTCCAAAAGAGTCTTAGCATACTGTTCCTTCAGGATAACTCCTATGCCATTTCTCCCCTCATCCACACTATGATAAAACAATTTGAACCCACCTCCGATACACCTAGCTTTAGTCCCCTTCCATTTGATCTCTTGCAGACACAATATACCAACCTTCCTTCTGTTCATCATATTGGCTAGCTCTCTCCCCATACCAGTCATACTGCCAACATTAGAACATTAAATGATATGTACCCTAAACAGCCAATTAAAAAACATTGTAATCCTAGGTGATTTCAGTGTTAACACCATTGGACCATTAGCTTTTCAATTAAACAGACAGCTCAGAATGTGGATTTAGAGCAAATAGTTACAGATGACCCATCAAGTGCAACCCAGTAATCAGGAATGACTTGCTAAAAGACCTAATCTTAACACATGTATCATACTTGTGCCTTGGTCTGGTCCATTAAGATGACATCAGCCTTTCCACAAAATATTTGTATTAGATCCTGCTCAGAAACCAAAGAATGTGAACTAGTTCAACATTTAGAGGTCATTACTCCAACACCAATATCTGTATTTCTGTCTATCTATCTATCTATCTATCTATCTATCTATCTATCTATCTAGCTATATTCTGAACTTTCCAAAGTATTCTTCATTAGCAAACTATCTGCATTTCAGCAACACTGCTTTTCCTTGTGGCACAGACAACTTAAAAGCCAAAAGTCTGCATGTCTTAATCCACAGATCAAAGCTTTACTGATATGAAGAGTGTTTGCATAAAAAATGAAAAACACACCCTTAGAGCAAAAAAACTACAGAAGTGTTACTAAGTTTGTAGAATTATAATATCTTAGAATGAAGACAGCATCTGCTATTTGTGGTTCTAACCATTTTTGAAAGGTCATTATAAATATGAATATGTCACATAACGGATACTAATGCTATGGTGACACTGAGCATAGCTTTGCTTGATATGTAGAAAACAATAATAATAATAGTCGACATATTTTGCTTGGTGACTTTTTGCCCATGTTCCACTTTACAGAAATTCATCCAAACATTATATATATATATATATATATATATATATATATATATATATATATATATATGTGTATAATTATGTAAATGTGTGTATAGGGTCTACATCATATAATCAAATTTCCAAAATTTCAAACACCATATGTTTGAAATTGGAAGTTCGAAATATGACAACATCGAAACCTCAGAACAGCGAATATTTTCCCAGGGAAACAATTTGCTGTTTCAAAAAACACACAGACACACGCACACACAACACATGCACACCAAAAACCTAATAAACCTACACTACACCTTACATGCACAACTATCTATGCACTAACCTTAACCCAAACCCTAACCCTAAGGCCCGTCACTATCGCACACTTTCCTTACACACACCCTAACCCTAAAGTCCGTCACTATCGCACACTTAGCTTACCCATGCCCTAACCCTAATGTCCATCATTTTTGCAAACTTACCTTACCCGTGCCCTAACCCTAAAGTCTGTCACTATCGAACACTTACCTTACCCGCGCCCTAACCCCAACATCCGTCACACTCACACACTTACCTTAACCCAATCCGTAACTTTCACACCACAATACAGAAAATGTCGAAGCCGCGGAAGCAGCCAAACAAATACTTTCCCTGGGAAAGAATTCAAATTTCCATGGCTTCAACATTTCCATTTTTCGAACTTCCAGTATTTGACATTTAAAATGGTTGATTAAATAGCAGGTAGCCTACATATATATATATATATATATATATATATATATATATATATATATATATATATATATATATATATATAGTATACATATGTGTGTGTGTGTGTGTGTGTGTGTGTGTATATATATATATATATATATATATATATATATACACACACACACACACACACACACACACACATATGTATTATATATATATATATATGTGTGTGTGTGTGTGTGTGTGTGTGTGTGTGTGTGTGTGTGTGTGTGTGTGTGTGTGTGTATATATATATATATATATATATATATATATATATATATATATATATAATATATTATATATATATATATGCCACGGTGGTGCAGCGGTAGTGTTGTTGCCTCACATCAAGAGGTTCTCCCGTTCGATTCTTGGCTGGAGCGCCTTCTTTGTGGAGTCTGCATGTCCTTCCCATGGTCGAGTTTAGAAAGACATGCATAGAATGGGCGTGCTTTAATTGAAGGTCAGGCATCAAGCTGGCACCTCAGCACCTGTAAAAAAATCTACTGTCAATTATTAGTGTACTGTAGTTCTACTGTGGTGACCCTTAACTGGGAAAAGCCAAAAGAAGAACAACAACATATATATATATATATATATATATATATATATATATATATATATATATATATATAAAAACAAGGGCAAAAAGACATAACTATTTATACCCAGCCTTTCTCAAAATGTCAGCAAACCAATTCTCTAAACCATTGGCCTGTGTGCTTAATGTATCCTTGACCACTGGAATACTACTGAAAGAATGTTAAACTAATACATCTGTCATTACTTTGCCTTTCTCCTCTTCATTTCCATCAGATTCAGGGCAATCACATGCCTTTGTCCTATCATTAATATTTTTGGACAATAATCTGTTTATAAATTTTAGACCCCATAATTAAGTGTAGTATACTAACTCATGTTTGGCACAACTTCAGGACAGGCTTTTCACACTAATGTTTCCCATCTACTTAGTCATTGACAAAATGTATAATGTCAAGAACAATGGTATACTAGCAAGCAGCATTTTTATAGATATTACTCATGCTTTTGAATCAGTTTGCCATTCCCTACCATTATAAAAATTAAAACCAACCTTAATTCTGTGCACATGTTATTGTATGAATCAAAAATTATTTCCATGATAGGGTTTTTCCATGTCTTTCTGAAATTCACAATTTTTGAAATAGGACATTACAATTTTAGTAGCCCAGAGAACTCTTGTTTTCCCTCCAATGCTGTTCTAGTACTATTTGTACGGGTGATTGGCTTCAGTTTAATTCTAATACTACCTCATTACAAGTTAATATCTAAACACTTTGGTACTGCTTCTTTCAAAACCACTATCAATAAACTTCAGTAAATTACCATTCATGGCTTTTGTGACATCACAAAAATGAGTAATGCAACATCAGTCTGTATAGGACACCCTTTAGACAGCACTGTCAGTGAAGTTCCTATGCAAAGCTGTTTATATATTCTTCATCCCAAATGCCACATAGAAGAAACAGTTGACAAGGTACTGACACAACTAAATATGTACTATAAAGTCTCAAACATACAAACACTGGAATGAAAATGTAAAATGTATAAAATGTAAAATGTATTGCTGGTGTTGCATATTGGTTAAGTTGTTTACCTTACAGACACATGGTGCAGGGTTTGAAACTCACATGGTGCAATGGGCTAGGCTTAAAGTGGCCCCACAAGGCAATTAGCTTAGTACTAATCTATGAACCTATGGTGTTACAGCAGGTTGCATCCTTACCTATAATGCAGGTGACTGTGGGTTGTATTCTCACATCAGGTAAGCAGTGTAGCATAATAGAGGAGTTGCACTCCTGAGTGTGTCATCCTTCAGATTTGACTTTAAACTGAGGTCCCATCTGCTTGAGTTGATCATAGCTCAGGTGACTGCAAAATATCTCACTTTATTTTTTTATTATTTATTTATTTATACTCGTCAAATTATTTAACATACATACATAAATGATCTGCAACTCAAATCAAACTTTACGAATACTTAAAATGCAAGATGTATAGATGTATACTGTTCTAATTATTTCTATCCCCCCATCCTTTATGCCATAACCACTTTTTATCTTATTTACAACATTCCAAACATCCCACATGCTATTTTAAATCAGTTCCTGACATCTCCTATTATACAACACCCATAATATATTAAATAACAGTTTATCATAATTTTCTATGCTTTTCCTTAATAACACCTTCATATAAAACAAACATAATGATTTTCATTTTAACTTTTGTAAAAGAAAAATCCCACATATTTCTGTACTTCTTTCTCTCTTACACATTCCATAATAAAAGTTACATAGTTCCCTGTGCGTCATATATACGGTGATTTCTACCCTTCATCTGTTTATATTTTACTGTTTAACAGATAATTTTTTGATAATCAACCTCCACATAAAATCCTTCATCTCAAATTCATTTTTGAATCTTTCATGTATTTCTCTTGCAGCTCTTTGAATTCATTTTTTTATTTTCCCATGCTACAACATAACAATACATCTCCAGTATTCATTCATGCCACTGTCTTCTTGGTTTAATCATCACAATGTACCTTAATGCCCATTTTCTTATAAACTCATAATATACTTTTTCATATCCCATAATATAATTTTTTCTTTCTTTTTTTGACATATCCTATAGCACTTTATATTTTATAGATAACATTTTGCTAACATAATTATCCTGTTTTAAAGATATTTTGTGTATGCTAAAATACATGTGTATGGAAGATATAAATGCAGTGTTTTTTTCAAACCTACTCCCCTTCTTTGATAGGACAATAAACAGTACCTTTTTTAACAGGATTAAGACATGAAATCCACAAAACTGAATATATATATATATATATATATATATATATATATATATAAATGTGTGTGTGTGTGTGTGTGTGTGTGTTTTCACTTGTGCAGGAGACAGAAAAATACTCCCCAAATATCCTAACTTCACTCATATAGAACTATGCATAAAATATACTGTACTTACGTATCTAAGATAAACTGAAGATTTTCCATATAGCAGTTACTTGTCTGATTTCATCTAATAGGGCTTTCTGTTGACTCAAGATAATCATTTCACTAACAAATTTAATTCCTAACAAACTTAACTCCATTTTAGAAAAATAAATCCCCCAGTTCTTATACTTTCGCCAAATACTTTACTCTTACTTTTATTTATACACACACTATTGCCATAAATCTCTCAATTTCTATGTTTGTTTCCTTAATCCATATCTTTTATTAGCAATAACTAAATCATCTGCATATACTTTTTAAAGAGATATATTTATCTTACCTTAAAGTACAACATCCCAATCTTTAACTCTTTCCCAGCTTTGGAAACAATAGCATTCATAATTAAAGCAAATAGTGCACCATTTAAGGGACATCATTGCTTTACACCCCGCTTTATTTATTATCTCCCTAGAACATCATCCATTAACTACAGCATGAACATATGATGTATCATGTACAGTTATGGTCAGCTTAAAAATCGTTTTACAAATCTATAGTGTTCTGCTATATTAAGGATAACATTATGACACACTGTTATAGGCTTTTTAACATAACATAGAACAATCCTTTTTTATCCCCTGCATTGTTTTTCACTTCTTTCACTAACTTTTTTGTCATAATTAATAAATCCTTAAAACATCTTCCTTCTAGTCCGTATACCTATTCATCACTGTCTTTTCTATTATTCTACTTAAATACTTTTGCATTTTATTCATAACTAATAAACTGTGTTATTGAGTATTAATGGTCTCCAGTTGTCAATATGTTTTTTATCTTTCTTTTTGTATATAAACCTCAAATCCCTTTAATAATTCTTTTGTTTATAATAACATTCCTTAACCATTCATTCATAACTACCACTACTACTTTCATAGGCTCATAGGTCCATAGGAAGTTACTAGGCTAATGGCCCTAGGGCCCTTACAAGCCTAGCCAAGTTCATACCCTTATTTCTATGATCAGCATCTCTTACACTTGTCCAAGAGGGACACAGGTTGAACCCTGGGGTGAATTTATGGTCACCTGTCCAATGAGGTCCCCTCTTTGACATGAAGTTGGAGTCTGTTCCAAAGGTGTGGTAACCTCTGGGAGACAAATCTGTCTCTCCAGCAGATTTTATTGATGTCACATGTCAGATTAAGTCTTTAGAGCGAGTAACCCATGTACCATTTGACTTTCCGATATGAAGCATTTCTAATAACTCAGGGTCAGAGATTGCCTTATATACAAGGCAGAGATCACCTCTGAGTAGTCTGTATGAAACAGAATAAACTGATAGTGATTCTTTTTTCCCTTCATCCATTTGTGAGTAAAACTTGTACTTCAAATCATCAGGTCAGGGGGGGGGCGTGGCCAAGGATGAACACAGGGTAGCAGCAGATTACTTCAGCTCCACCAACATAACTACATTAACAGGAAATTATTACTTCAAAACTCAACTAATGGAATAATTTTCTTTCTAAAAATGTTTGGACTATCATTACTTATAATAATATTCAAAAAAGAAAGAAAATTTAACTGACTTTCCTGTCAGAAATCCTTTTGGAAAATTCTCTCTCATCACTTCTGTTCAGAATGAGTTCCAGCAAGGCTAACAGTCAGGATTCCAGCATTAAGAAAAAGCTTCAGACATTATTATCAACTATACAGCAACTAACAACTAAAATGGATAAACTGGATGTTAAAATTGACAACTTTATAGAGAAAACCACAAAACAAATGGATATGCTACACCAAGATTTACAACATCAGAAAGCCCAGATAACAGGTATAGAAGAGGCACTTAATGATATGGACAACAGAATTAAGGAAGAAGAAATGAACACTGAATTTTTATTGAAACAAAACACCCACCTTCAATCCAAACTAGATGACTTGGAAAACAGATCCAGACATAACAATAAAAGGATTTTTGGGCTGCCAGAAAATATAGAAGGTAACAATATTACATCTTTTTTAAACACTTGGCTTCCCAAAACTTTAGATCTGTCAGAGGCATTTTCTTTTGGCATTGAAAGAGCCCACAGATCTTTATCCATTTCTAATAAAAATAAAAATTATCCTAGATCAGTTATTGTAAGATTTTTATCATCTTATGACAAGGAGATGGTATTAAAATCTGCATGGGCTAAATCACCTATAAAAATTAATGAAGCAACTGTGCGCTTTGACAATGACTATTCCTCTTTGGTAATATCAAAAAGAAAGGTCATTTTACCATTAATAAGAGAGCTTAAGAAAGCACAGTTCAAAACTCATCTTTTATTTCCTTCCAAACTGAAAATCGTTTTACCTGATGGCCCTAAAATTTTTGAAGACCTGGACTCTGCTTTGGTATATATTAAAAATAATAAAATACTAGACAAAATACAGGATATGGAATGGGCAAGTCCTTCGTTAAAAAGAATGGCAACAGGAACATCTTGGAAGACATCAGAGAAACAAAAGAGACTAAAAAACAAATGACGTTTTATATTTCTTTGAACTTTTTAATTGCAGTTTCTGCATCTACAAGAAAACCATAAATTTCTTAATGATTTGTACAAAGTTATACTAATGTGCAAAAACTGAAGTTTGTTTTATGGATAATCAAACTTACATGAGGAACAAATTACCTGATATAAATCAACTTGTTTCTCTTCTGTAACTAAGAGATCTAAGGTTAGTAATATGTTATATCTTTTTTTTTCTTTCTTTATTTTAAATAATAGCACTCTATTTAAACTCAACATATATGGAAGGGAGAGGGAGGGCAGAGAGGGGGAAAAGATGAAAAGAAGGAAAAAGGGGGAAAAATAAAATATTATCTCTTTAAAATTATTTATGCTGTTTAAATAAAACTGCTTTATATTATACTATATTTAAAATTGCTTAAACACATAGGGCCGGATTCAGGAAGGCTTACACGGAGTTCAAGAGTAGTGTAAGCCTCTGTGTAAGCCTCCCGATTCAGGAACAGCCCAAATCTCCGTGTAAGAGACAGCTAACATGTCTCTTACACGGACTAGATGTGGAAATGCTCAATACCTCATTTGCAGCCTAAAGGTATGCAAATGAGGTATTTGAGCGATCCACTAAGCCGAAACCAGTCCGTGTAACGGACGTGTTAGCTGCAGAAATGTACTCAGCTGACAACTGAGTACATTTCTGCAAAATTAAAAACGGAGCTATGTTAGCTCCAAATAAAGGATGCATATCTTTCATTAAGCATGCCAATGGCCAAATATGTGGCCATTGGCATGAAAAACTGTTGCAAAAATAAGTTATTTAACTTTTTTTTTTCCACGGGATTTCTGGGTTTAACTGCAGCGCACACCCGCGCAAACGGGGTGCGCTACCTAAAACTAAAAAACGAAGCTTATAAGCCCACAGTTGTGGGATTTATGTATTACATGGAATGTCAATGGAGGGACTTGCAGACGAAAAACAATATGGCCTCTATTTAGTGGTTGTCAAGGGGGGGAAGCTCCGTGTAAGACATGTAACTAGTCATTACTAGGCAATCCTATGTAAATGAGGGTTACAATACTGAATCACACTGCCACATAGGTAATGAGCACTTTCTGAGTAGTGTAAGAGTTAGAGAAGGGGGAGGAACAGAGTAAGAGGTAGGTGACATCACGGGGGGAAGGATAGTATTAAATGTACCAGATTGGAGGGCAATGTAAGGTAAGAGATGACAGACAGACATCAGGGAGGGAGGTGTGTCCCAACAGAACACTAGGAAAGTCAAGAAAGTGAGGGTATACGCTATCCCTACACTCAAAGCTTCTTGAAATACGTGCATGCGCGCGTGTGCACGCGTGCAAGGCAGGTTCAACATGTGGGAGCATGTTGCAAACCGTTTACAATGGTTTGCGCGGGCGTACACGTGTGTAAGGCAGTGTGCGCGTGTTTTACCATGAATCAGCCAAGCTCACACCGTGTAAGGATGTGTGCGCGCATGTAGGGATGTGTGCGCGCGTGTAGGGATGTGTGCGCACGTTTAAGTGACTGTGAGCGTGTTTAAGCTGGTGTGCACATTGCTCCTCCTCAGGAAACAGAGAGGAAACAGGAAACAACTAAAATACAGGGAAACTGCCAGAAGATACTGCTGGAGTTAATTGGTGGAAACAATTAGAAGCAGGCAATTACACAGGCAGACTAGAAGCCTAACCCAGCACTTAAAACACTGCAAAGAGCAGTGCAGGCTGTTTCTCACAAGAGATACTGCCAGAAACTAAGCTATCAGAATGGAAAACTGAAAAAGCTGAACCAGAGCAGAAATGCTAGGGGCTGCCATAGCTATTATAATCAGGCATAGGCGAATTGCTGAGGGTGGTGACAATGCAGATGCTGACAGACAACCCAGAGTGAGGAGAAGGAGAAGAGTATACAGGCCCAGGGTCACCTACCATGGGTTACATGAGCTGGAGATAGTAGAGCGCTACAGAGTGGACAGAGACCTTCTGCAGCAGATTGTTGAGCTGTGCAGGCCACATCTCACACACAGAACCAACAGAGGGGAACCCATCCCAGTGGAAACCAAGGTATGTGTTGGCCTAAGAATACTAGCAACAGGTACCTTCCAGAGACCAACTGGTGATATGATGGGGATATCACAGGCATCAGCCTCCAGAGTACTGCACCAGTTCCTGAATGCCATGTCAGCACATGTCAGTGATCATATATATGTCCCTAATGACCGTGAGGTTGTGGCCAGCAATATGCGTCTCTTCCAGCAAATAGCGGGATACCCTGAGGTGCTGGGTGCAATAGATTGCACGCACATATGCATCAAAGCACCAGCCGGTGAGCGGGGTAGAGCCTACATTAACCGCAAGGGATACCCCTCCATCAACTGCCAGGTCATGTGTGATGCCCAGGGCATAATAATGAATGTGTGTGCTGGCTGCTCTGGGAGCTACCATGATTCCCATATCTGGCATCTGACACAGCTGTACCAATCATTTGCCAATGGGGACTTCCCACACGGACACCTAGTGGGGGATGCAGGTTATGCACTTGAGCCGTGGCTGATGACACCCATCAGAAATGCACACACACCTGAACAGGAACGTCATAATGAGGCACACGCACAAACACCTAACGTCATAGAGCGTGTGTTTGGGCTGCTCAAGTCACGGTTCCGGTGTCTGGACACATCTGGTGGAGCCTTGCAGTACACACCAACTACATGTACCCAAATGATCATGATATGTGCTATGCTACATAATATGATCCTGCGGAAACAGCTGCAGCAGGACCAGCACAGGGCTGGGCCAAACATCCCCCCACCATTGCCAAGGCCACCACAGGCAGGGGGTGACTCGGAGGAGGAACAACCTGACCTTGTCCCAGTAGGCAGAAGGAGGCATGCCCAGTATGCCCTGGCCTTGGCAAAGAGGCAACGCATAGCACATACACTTGGTCAGTAGGAACACTGGGACTGATACCCGCTCTGACTCACTCATACAGTAACAGGGATGCCTAACATGACACAACCTGCTTCCAAACATGTACAGGGAGTGTAGTATGTGCATCTGACAGTGGCGGCCCTGCAGCACCACCTGAGGCATGTATGCCATGTGTTAAGTAATGTAATATCATGTACCATATGCACACCTGAGGACCCCAACTAACATCCACCCTCAACAATCATAAACCACAAAAACACAAACCCACCTCATGGGTACCACAAGGGATAGGAACCTAGATGTAATGCTACCCAATGCCAGAAGTATAAACATCAAGATGCGTGCAGTGTAAACACACACAGTATAGAGAATGTAGATATCAGTGCTGTAATAGAAAACGGGGTCAAAGCCCACATCAGCACCCTGACACTACCAAGTCACACCTCATACAGTGATGTACATGTGCAAAAACATGGAACAAGATAAAAATGAGGGTGACTAGCAATAAATGGCATGGATAACCACACACCCATGTTTGTACCACAACAAGAAGCAACATGGAATAGCCATGGTCAAAAACCAATGGCTAAAACTGACTACTACTATATAGCTTGCTGCAGACCACTGTCCTAATAGCAGGAACTGCCCCACGCCTATGTTCATAGGTTCATAGGTTCATACTAGGCTATCTGCCCTAGGGCATTTATAAGCCTAGCCCAGAGTTTTGTGGCTTCTGCCACCCCTTCAATTTGATGGATAATATGCCCATTATTTTGCTGTGCCTCTGTCAAGCAGTGATACTGAGGTTATCCCTGGGGTATACCTGCAATCTCCCATCCATTGGTCAAGATCTCACGTGAACAAGGCCAGTGAGGTGCCCAGCCTCACATGTACCAGGATGTTGTTCCACAGCATAGGGACTCTCTGGGTGATGAATCTGTCCCTCCAGCACATCCTATTAATATCTGTGTTGAGGTTTAAGTCTCCTGCCCTTGTAGTTCTGATGGATGTAGAGGTCTTGAGGTGAAGCATGTTCATTAATTCTGGGATGGACATAGCCTTGTATGTCAGGCACAGGTCACCTCTGAGCAGATGGTAAGCGACTGAATACAGCTGGAATTCCTTCAGTCGGGCAGCATAAGAAATATGTTTGAGACCCTTTCACCTCCTGTTGAGGAATTTGTGGGCCCATCCAATTGCCGCAGGTGTTGGGTCAGATACATTCTGAATGGGGCATTGTATGCAATCATTGGTCTGATGAGTGATGAGTACAGGGGAACAATGACCTCCCTTGATCTAGATGTGAATCCCTGCATGATGAGGTGGCCAATGTAGAAGGTCTTCCAAACTACCCTGGCAATGTGAGTGTCAAACAAAAGGTTACTGTCAACCTGGGTGCCCAGGTCCCTGATAACCTCCTCTGTGCTTAGAGGATTGCCACCTAGATGGGAATGAGTGGTAACCTTGTTCTTCCTGAAGGGTATGGCTATGCATTGTTTAGTGTTTAATGTAAGGCCATGGCTCTGGCACCAGTTATCCGTGTCTATGAGACCCTTCTGAAGGATGTCTGTGTCAGATGGGTTTCCAACTATGCTTCCCAGTTTGCAGTCATCTTCAAACTTTGTCAGCCATAATCCTCCTGTGTTTGCTTGTACTTCTGAAAAGTAGATGTTGAACAAATGTGGGCCCAGGACTGAGCCCTGTGGGACACCACTTGTGACAGCTCCGGAGTGTGACATGGCACCAGCAACTTTGACCCTGTGTGTTCCGTCACTTAGCCAGTTTGCAACCCATGCTGTGATGTATGGGTTCACAATTAAGCTGGTGATGTTTTCAATGATACCTGAGTGGGGTATTGTGTCAAAAGCCTTTGCCAGGTCAAGGTAGGCTGTGTGGACTGCCTTGCCCACGTCAATGGCCTGGGTGACTGTCTGGAAAAAGTCAACCAAGTTTAAAAGGCATGATCTGCCCTTGACAAAGCCAAACTGGATTGGATCCAATGTCTGCAGGTCCCCTATGTCTTCATTTATAATTCCCATTATGATCCTCTCCATAGCTTAGCAGAACAGGCTTGTCAAGCTGATGGGATGGTAGTTTCCGGGGTTGGTGGAGGCACCTCCTTTGTGAAGTGGTTCCACCATTGCCGTATGCCACTCCTTGGGCACATATCCTGAGGTGAGGCTAAGATTAAACAGCTGCCCTAACTGCGGGTGTAATTACTCATTGAGTTCATGGAGCACACAACTGGGGACACCATCTGGTCCCATGGATAAAGTGTTTTCCGCCTTGGATAGAGCAGTTCCCACCCCAGCATTGGAGATGTTTGGGGGGCTACAATCCTCTGGTGTAGATACCCCTCCAGTTGGGGGGAGGGGGGGAGAAATCTGCACTGAACCTGTCAGCCAGTATGTTGGCAATGTCTATAGGTGGAGTGATATCTACATCATTCCGAACTAATTCTGAGCATATCTGGGAGTTCCCTCCCATGTTTCAAACATAGGTAAAAAAGGCCTCATGATTGTCCCTTGAGTCCTGAGTGGGTTTACTCTCAAAACTTGCCTCGGATGATTGTATGGGGGAACCCAGTGTTTTACTCACAATGAGCAGGGGTGTGTTCCCTCCTACGGATTATGCTCTATCTCGTAGTAGCTCCTTCCTTGTGTTGTAGAGCTTGTTTATGGCTAGGGTCCACCAGACTGGATGCTTGCCTGTGGTACAAAGAGTCTTTGTTTTGTTTGGGATTGCCTGATCCATGCAGTCCTGGAGGTGCTGGTAGAAGGCATTTCTAAGTGATACAGTGGCTTGGGTAATGGTGTCCGCTGGCTTGGTGGCCTTGAAAGAGACCACACCAGTCCTTAGAAATGTGAAGTCGGCATTTGAGAAGGTCTTCACTGTTTGTCTTTCTATCTGGGGTGTGGGTGGGATGTGGACTCCCACTGAGAGTAGTCCATGATCTGATCTCACCAATGATGGGTATACTTCTGGTGTTGAACAGTGTGACCCCATGTTCGTGATGATGAGTTCTAGTATGTTGCCTCCACTTGTGGGGATTGGGACCAGTTGTTCCATGGCATTTGAGTGTATGAACTCTTGGAACCTTTGTGTTAGAGTGTTGTGGCTTGATTAGTGATCCCAGTCCATATGTGGATAGTTGGAATCACCCAGTAGGATGGTGTTTGGAGATACATTTATCCCCTTCAGTGTTTGCAGGATAGCTGTGTGAGGTACCTGAGTTTGAGAGGGTGGCATGTAACATGCTACAAACTGCAGAGCAGTCTTGCCTATGGTCACTGGCACCTGGATGGTCTCCGATGCATCGTGTGTTGCCACCAACCATGGGGTGAGGGTGTCCTTGATGAATATGGACACCCACCATCCTTCTTGGTGTTGTCCGGATTCTGGTGCCGGAACGCATGATATGAGGTAACACCCGATAGTGCCGGGGTGCTGTCAGAAGCTGTGAACCAGGTTTCAGGCACAGCACAGACATCAATGTGCTACATACTGAGAAGGACATAGAGTGTGTGCAGCTTGAGGTTGAGACCTCTGGCATTGAGCAGCATTACCCTTAGTGTCTTTCCTTTACTGTGTTCTAGGGTGGTAGGTGTAGAATCTGAATCTTGCATAAAAAGGCACAATGGGGTTGGCAAGAGCATCATCCAAAATCCGGAAGCCCAGGGTGACAGGTGCAAGCCGTCCCTTGCAAATCACCGTGGCCTGTCCAGCATGTCATCCCAGGCAGACAGACATTGGACCCCCTTTGAATGACACCATAGTTTAAGCAAAATATTACAGCTGATCATCTTGTCTCTGTTTATGTGGCATCATACTTGGTAAAGGTAGGATACTGCTGAAGGTCAGGGTCACACCTGCCTGGCCTACATAATCAGAGGGATCCTCTATGTCTCTTTCCATGTAGTCCAGGGAGGTACATCTCAGGTCGTTCACACCAGCATGGATAATGACTGGGTCAGACTTGTACTTGCAGTTGAGTGACCTGAGTGCTTGCATTATGTGGTGGATTCCAGTGCCCGATAGGCAGCTTACTGTGACCTCCACCGCATCCCGATCTGGTGAGCGGGATGTCAGTGTGTCTGACTATGGAGTCACCTATGACAAGTGTGTCTGGCATTGTGTTTGGCCTTAAGGGCTGTGACTGTTTGGCACACCGACTCTGTGGTCAATGTGTTGCATGTGCTGTGCCCTGTGGAGGCAGTTGTGTGAGTGTCTGCTGTGGTGGCCACTGCCGTTTTGGTAGAATTCTGATCAGAGCCTCTGAGTATGTCTCTGTGTGTCTATGTGTATGATCTTAAGTTGTGATAGTGCCATGTGAGACTGGATTTGTGATGTGTGTGGTTACCTTCACCTTCTCTCTGGTCTTGCTAGTCCTATGTTGAGAGAGCTCAGCCTCCACTTTGGCTATATAGTTGCATCTCTCACATGTATGTGTGTTGTATGGGAGAAGGAGAGGGTTGTCAGTGTACATGAGGCAAGTGTAACATTGCCTCAATATTCCCAGGTTCACCAGCTGAGCAGGAGAGGACACTATTAACTGATCCCTAGACATGCTAGAAGGAATAGACAAAACAATGTTGGAATACAGGGAGATATCAAGCCCCCCAAGCCACATCATAGTGTTTGATTGACAAATACCTACACATACACCGGTGTCTCATAGTGTCATAGTCTACTACTAGGCTATCTGCCCTAGTGCATGTATAAGCCTAGCCATAGTGATGTGGCTATTGCCACCCCTTATAGTGGTAATAAGTGTACAGAATAGATTCTGAATATTGTGCCTCTGACTTAGTAGTGACACATTATGACCCCCTTACGTAATTGAATAACATGACTGTGCCTCTGTCTAGTCTGTGCCTCTGTCTCATATGCAGTTGTCCAGATGTCTCCTGAAGAGAGTCAGTGAGGGACTCTGTCAAACATGAACTGGGATACTCTGCTAGAGTGTGAGATGCCTCTGAGTTATGACTCTGTCCCTCCAGCATGTCCTATACATGTATGTGCTGAGATTCAAATCCTCAGCTCTCATGGCTCTGGTGGATTTGGATTGCTTGCAGTGGAGCATGTCCACCAAATCCTGATTGGACATGGTCTTGTATGTCAGGCATAGGTCACCTGTAAGTATGCGGTATGACACTGAACAAAGCTGGATTTCCTCTATTCTGGAAGCATATGACATGTGTTGAAAAACCCTGATCTTCATGGTAGGTACTTTTGAGGTGCCTCCAGCTGTTGCAATTGCTGGGCGAGGTACATACCATATGGGGCTTTGTATTCAATCATGGGCCTGATAAGGGAGAAGGATAGTGGAACAATGACCCCCTATGATCTTGATAGAAAACCCTCCATGATAAGGTGGGCAAGATAGAAAGCCTTCCTAACCACTTTGGCAACAGGGGTGTCAAAAGAGATGTCACTATTTACATGTGTCCCCAGGTGTCAGATTTGTTGTCTGTGCTCAGTGGGTTGCTGTCTATGTATTGATCTGTGGGTACTTTGTTCCTCCCAAAGGGGATGAATACACATCAGTTGCATTCAGTTTCAGGCCATGCGTCTGGCACCAGCTATCCACCTTCATGACGGCATTCTGTAGTATGTGTGTGCCGGCTGATGTATTCACTATGGTGCCTAGGTTGCAGTCATCTGCAAACTTTGTCAGCCACAACCCCCCTATGTTTGCTTTCACATCTGAAAAGTAAATACCAATTAAGAGGGGTCCCAGGACACATCCTTGTGGGACACCACCTGTGACTGGCTTCGAATCTGACAAGGCACCTGCAATGTTGACTTTATGGGTTCTGTTTCTTAGCCATTTTGCAACCTATCCTGCGACATATGCTGTTATATGTCAGCTGTTGAGCTTGGCTATGATGCCTGAGTGCGGTATTGTGTCACAGGCCTTAGCCAAGTGCAGGTAGGCTGTGTGGACTGCGTAGCCCTCATCGATGGCCCTACTGACAGTTTCATAGTAGTCAACTAGGTGCAAAAGGCAGGATCTGCCCTGTACAAAGCTGAACTAGGTGGGAACAAGGGTCCGTAGGTCAATAATGTGTCTGTGTAAGAGCTCCATAATGACTCTTCCCATATCTTTGCAGACAAGGCTGGTTAAGCTTGTGTGGTGGTAGTTGCCATGGTCTGTGGAGGCATCTCCTTTGTGGAGTGGGACCACTGTTGCCGTATGCCAGTGTTCAGGTACATATCCTGTAGCAAGACTAAGTTAAATAGCAGTTGTATATACGGGTCCAGCCCTTCTGGAGTTCACATAGCATGCAACCGGAGATACCAGCAGGTCCCATGGATGCTGTGTACTTGTCTTTGCTGAGTGCGGCTCTCACATGGACATCCAAGATGACAGTGAGGTTACATACATCAGTGATAACTATCTTCTTTTGGGGGTGAGGGGGGGGGTAAATCGCACTGAAGCTGTCCGCCGGAATGTTGCCAATATCTGTCAGGTCACTGGAATATATGTTGTTGTGTATCAACTCTGAGCATATCTGAGGGTTCACAACCAGGTGTCTGACATAACTGAAGAAAGCAGTGTGGTTACCTTCATTGTCTATGGTGATTTATGTCCCCAAGTTGACCTTGCATGTCTTTATGAGATAATGTAGCTTTCTACTAGTGCTGATCACAGCTGTCTTCCCTTTTGGAGATGTAGCTCTGTCTTGCATTAGTAACCCTCATCTGTCATACAGTTTGTTTATGGCTGGGGTCCACCAGACAGGACACTTTCCCTTTGTGGAGAGGGTCCTGTTTTTATTTGTGATTGCATGGTCCATGCTGTCTGACATCTAGCTAAGGGGAGGTTATTGTGGTTCTGCAGTTATCTTTCATCAGCATTAGAAATGACCACAATAGCCCCTGTGGGGTGTACCTCATGCAGACACATCCAGCACCTGTAAAGTCCACAACAGTACCTCACCAGGAGTATGACAGAGTTGGAACACATGTAATGTGTAGCCTGATTAAACAGAGTGCAACTCCACACACTGCTATGCTGTCCACCCAGATGCAAGCTGTGCCTGATGTAGAAAGCCATGTCCGAGCTGGAATCAATTCACATGCTGCACCTTGTACAATCTGAATGGCAGGGAGCTATGCACATGAGGGACCTGAACCCCAGCACTGACATATTTAGGACAGGCTGTACTGCATTATCCAAAACACAGAAGCCACCCCCATGCATGAGTAAACTACCAGTACAGGTTGTCCATAGAGACACTCGTTGAGTCCCCTCAACAGGAATCCTAATGAGTGGATGGGAGATGGGAGGTTTACCCTGGGTATCAATGTTATGTCACAGGTAGACAGAGGCACAGTATACTAAACAAGACATATGTCATGGCAAACTACACTTACAATGTGTTGATGGACAAACACACTCTCCGACTAGCATTAGAAATGGCCTAGGGCACATCGGTAGTGTTTGCCAATGTACACCCATGTTGTGGAATACACTACTGATGTTGGATGAGGCTGTTGTAAGTAGTTCACATCTGAACATAATGCAACATGGTCAGATAGGTTCATAGGTACATAGGTTTATACTAGGCTATCTTCCCTAAGGCAGGTATAAGCCTAGCACAGAGTTCATTGGCATACACCACTCCTTATATGGAAACAGTACTGTGCCCATTATTTTCTCATGCCTCTCTCCAGCAGTGACACAGTGACGATCCCCGGGATAAACGTATGACCTTCCATCCACAGGTCAAGATACCTCTTGAACACAGCCAGCAAGGTGCTCTGCCTCACATGGACCGGGATTGTATTCCACAGCATAGGAGTCTCGGGTGATAACTCCATCCCTCCAACATGTCCAACGTACATCCCTGCTAAGGTGTAAGTCACCTGCACTAGTGGTTCAGGTGGATCTGCCGATTCTGAGGTGGAGCATGTCCATTAATCCCTGTTTGGACATGGCCTCGCATGTCAGGCACATGTCACCTCTAAGCAGATGGTATGTGAGTGAATAGAGTGGGAGTGTCTTCAATCTGGCAGCATATGGCAGCTGTTGGGGTTCCTTGATCCTTTAGGTGGGGGACATTCAGGGTGTCTCCAATTGCTGCAGATGTTGGGTGAGATACAGCCAGAATAGGGCATTCTACCCGATCACCGGTCTGATAAGTGAAGAGTACAGGGGAACAATGACCCACTAGATCTGGATGTGAATCCCATCCTGATCAGGTGGGCAATGTAGAAGGTCTTTCTAGCCACTTTAACAACGTGAGTCTCAGAAGAACGGCGACTGTCAACCTGGGTCCCCAGGTCCATGATAACCTCCTCTGTGCTTAGAGGATTGCCACCTATATGGTAGCTTGGGGTTACCTTGCTTTTCCTGAAGGGTATGTCTACACATGTTGTGCACTTTGACTTCAGGCCATGGCCCTGGCACCAGCTATCAGTTACTGTGAGTCCCTTCTGAAGGATATCCGTGTCTGATGCACTGTCCACTATGGCGCCCAGTGTGCAGTCATCTGCAAACATTGTCATCCAAAGTCCTCCCATGTTGGCCTGTACTTCTGGGAAGTACATAACAAACAATGGGGGCCAAGGACTGAGCCCTGTGTGACACCACCTGTGACCAGCCTGGAGTCTAAAATAGTGCCAGCAACTCTAACCCTGTGGGTCCCGTCCTTAAGCCAGTTTGCAACCCATCTTGTGACATATGGGTTTACATTTCAGTTGTTAGGGTTTTCCACAATACCTGAGTGGGGTATTGTGTTGAAAGTGTTTGCAAGGCCAAGGTAGGCTGTATGGACTGCCTTTCCCCAACAATGGCCTAAGTGACCGTTTTGAAGATGTCAACCCAGTACAAAAGGCATGATCTGCCCTTGACCAAGCAAAAATGGGATGGGTACAATGTCTGCATGTCCCCTATATCTTTGTTTATGAGCTCAATTATGATCCTCTCCATAGATTTGCAGACTACACTTGTTGAGCTTATGGGGCAGTAATTACCAGGGTCTGTAGAGGCACCGCCTTTGTGCAGATGTGCACAACTGGACCCTAACCAGGCTGTTGTGCACACTATGGAAATGTAAAGCAGTGATAGGACTAAAGCCCAGGATACTGACCACCACAGTGAAAGTACTGAAACACTACACTATACAGTGCTATAGTGTTAGGTCAGTATGAACGGATGTTGACAATTGTGTGCAAAGTATCCCATGCAAAACCTGCAGGCACAGTATACTCCCCGTTTTGTTCACACAAAAAACATTTGGACAGTAACTACACAACATGGCACAGAACACACAACCATAAACTGGAGGTATTTGTTGAAGGTCACACTCATCCACAAATGTGATGGGCTGCAGAGTTCAACATATGTAAAGCCCACACTGGGCATGCTCACACACTTAGATAAATGAGACATCTTTCACACAACATGCCATGGGAAGGCTGAACTGGGCATGCTCACACACTTGGTCCAAACGTTACTCCTAGCAACTGTGAAAACACACCAGAGGATGCTCATTCCCCTTTCTAGACACTGATCATGTAAGCACCCTATAAGTATATCAGAGAAAAGGAATCTCTCAGTAATCTGAATAGCGCGCTGCGCTAATGCGTCCGTCTCTAGTGTCATGACATAGTTAGGTAGGGGTTTGAATTCAGCAGGTGGCAAGTGTATGTGAAGGGGGGTAAGTGTGTATGAAAGAAACATCCCTTTTGGCAACTGGGAAAACACACCACAGGATGATCATTCCACTTTCTAAACTCTGATGATGTCAGCACCCTATAAGTATATCAGGGGAAAGGAAATCTCCCAGTAATGCGAATAGCGCGCTGCGCTAATGCGTCCTTCTCTAGTGTCATGACATAGTTAGGTAGGGGTTTGAATCCAGCAGGTGGCAAGTGTGTATGAAAGAAACATCCCTTTTGGCAACTGGGAAAACACACCACAGGATGATCATTCCACTTTCTAAACTCTGATGATGTCAGCACCCTATAAGTATATCAGGGGAAAGGAAATCTCCCAGTAATGCGAATCGCGCGCTGTGCTAATGTGTCCGTCTCTAGTGTATGCCATAGATAGGTAGGGGTTTGAATCCAGCAGGTGGCAAGTGTGTGTGAAGGGGGGTAAGTGTGCATGAAAGAAACATTTTTTTTTGGCAACTGGGAAAACACACCACAGGATGATCATTCCACTTTCTAAACTCTGATGATGTCAGCACCCTATAAGTATATCAGGGGAAAGAAAATCTCCCAGTAATGCGAATAGTGCACTGAGCTAATGCGTCTGTCTCTAGTGTCATGACATAGTTAGGTAGGGGTTTGAATCCAGTAGGTGGCAAGTGTGTGTGAAGGGGGTTAAGTGTGTATGAAAGAAACATCTCTTTTGGCAACTGGGAAAACACACCACAGGATGATCATTCCACTTTCGAAACTCTGATGATGTCAGCACCCTATAAGTATATCAGGGGAAAGAAAATTTCCCAGTAATGCGAATAGCGTGCTGCGCTAATGCGTCCGTCTCTAGTGTCATGACATAGTTAGGTAGGGGTTTGAATCCAGCAGGTGGCAAGTGTGTGTGAAGGGGTGTAAGTGTGTATGAAAGAAACATCCCTTTTGGCAACTGGGAAAACACACCACAGGATGATCATTCCACTTTCTAAACTCTGATGATGTCAGCACCCTATAAGTATATCAGGGGAAAAGAAATCTCCCATTAATGCGAATAGCGAGCTGTGCTAATGCGTCTGTTTCTAGTGTCATAACATAGTTAGGT
This sequence comes from Protopterus annectens, assembly GCF_019279795.1. Taxonomy (NCBI): domain Eukaryota; kingdom Metazoa; phylum Chordata; order Ceratodontiformes; family Protopteridae; genus Protopterus; species Protopterus annectens. The sequence goes on along the minus strand of NC_056748.1, from coordinate 1,062,011,036 downwards.
AGGGGTTTGAAGCCAGCAAGTGGCATGTGTGTGCGAAGGGGGGCGTGTAAGTGTGTATGATTGATATATCCCTTTTGGCAACTGGAAAAATACACTACAGGATGCACATACCCCTTTCTAAACGATATCACAATTATGTATGGCCTTTGATTACAGACATGCCACGTGTGTTTTGCACACACAGAATGTCCATGTGTGTGGGTTGTCACTCACAATAATGCATGACATTGATTAAACCAGTTATGGCAATGCACACATGATGTATGTGTGCCAAATACACATATGTACCTGTGACCTTCAATAGTTACCATGTGTGATGCCTGCCACATGTGAATACATGGTATTTGCACAGGGTAACATTATGACCGTGGTCTTCTGTGCAGGTGCTGCATGTGGGATGTGTATATACAGTGTGAGATGTAGATGCTATCAGCCTAGTAGTGAGGGATGCACACCTGGTCTGGGGCATATAGTCTACATGTTGTTGATGTACAGGAGCTGCATGTTTTCACCTGTTGTGGGAGTGGTAAGACAGTATTCCATAGCAATGCAGCGACTGCATGCTAAGAACCATTCAGCTAGGGTGTTGTAGCTACACTAATTCATTAGCATTCAGTAATTTGTCAGAATCCCTGGTGAGGGTCTGATGCCAACCAAGGTCAGGGGTCTACCAGCCTGTGTCACTTGCTCAGTGATCCCTTCCATGTTCCCTATCATGTATCCCAGTGAGGGACATCCCACATCAGCTGTGGTGGCATGGACAATGACTGAGTCATATGTGTCCATGCATCTGACTGACTTGTATGTTTGTGTTATGTGGTGAACCATAGTGCCCCATGAGCATATCACTGTGACATACACCTTTTCCAGCCTGGTGAGCATTGTCTCACTGTACTGGACAATAAAATTACCTAACACAACTGCGGTAGTAGTGTTGTATAGCTGTACAGACTGTGCTTGTTTGACACACAGGATTTGTGTGCTATGTGTTATGTGTGCTGTGTGCAGGCCTAATGTATGCCTGTGTGCCAGCTGCAGAGATGTCTGCCAGTCATGCAGGATGTTATCCTTAGGCTTCACAACTGACCTGTTGTGTTTCCATGCTTGTATTGCTGTCCGTGTAGGTCCACATCAGATTGGTATTGCTGTCACTGTAGTATGTCATGCCACCAGACAGGTTATGCCAGTACTGGGTTCAGAGTGCTTAGTCCACAGTTTGGCCATGTGTTTCCATCTCATACATGTGATGTACATCCATGGGTAGGGGATAGGGTTGACTGTGTACATGTGGCAGCTGTGACATTACTACATGACACACATATTCCACAACTGTACCATAGAGGTGACTGACAACTGACCTTGCACATGCTACCATAGTATTGAGATTACATTGGTGATTAACAGCACATAGGGCCAATGGTGAAAAGATACATAGGTCCAGAGGTTCGTACAGGGATGTCTGCCCAGGGCATGTATCCACCTAGCCAGAATGTGTGTGCCTTTCAACATGCATTGTGAATCTGTCTTGCTATGCCCTTTTCCAAGGTTAGTATACTGTGCCTCTGTCTCACAGTGACACATAAGTGATACCCAGGGTAACCCTACAATGTCACATCCAGTCATTAATATCACTCTTGACGATAGTCACTGAGTCAGTCTGCCTAACCTCTATTGGGATAATATTCAGGAATGAAGGGAGCCTCTGAGTTGTGAATGTGCCCCTCCAGCATGTCCTATGTATATCACTCCTGAGGTTCATGTATTTCCAGCGTGTATCCTGGTGGGATCTGGATATTCTGAGATGCAGCATGGCCATTAAGTGAGGGTATGACCTGGCCTTCTATGTCAGGCACAGATTGCCTATGAAGAGGCAGTATGTCACTGAGTAGAGCTGCTGTTACTTTAACCAGTCAGTATGTGTCATCTGTTTGAGCCCTTTGATCCCCTTGTTGAGGTACATATGTGGTATCTCCAGTTGCTGCAGGTGTCTGGTAAGGTGCATGCCGACAGGTTCATCATAGTCAATTATGGGCATGATGAGGGATGAGTAAAGGGGCACAATGTCCTCCCCTGATCTACATGTGGATCCCATGATGATGTGGCCCATATAACATGCTTACCTAACCACTTTGTCCATGTTGTTGTCAAATGGTAGAATGCTATCAACCTGTGTACCTCAAGGTCCATAATTCATTCGTCTGCACTTAATGGATTAACACATATGCGGTACATTGTGGTCACTTTGTGTTTGACAAAGGGGATGACTATATGCTTTCTGTCATTCACGTTGAGGCCATGGCTGTGGCACAAGTCGTGTGTTTGCAAGAGTCCCTTTTGGAGGATGCGTGTGTTAGCTGGTGAGTTGATTATGGTGTCCGGTTTGCAGTCACCTGCGACTTGCTGAGCCACAGTACTTCCATGTTGGCCTGTACCTATGATAAATATATAATGAACATGACAGCTCCCAGGGCTGTGCCTTGTGGGACACCACTTGTACCAGGTTGGAGGCTGACATGGCTCCAGCAATTCTACCATGTGTGTTCTGCCCTTGAGCCACTGTGCAATACCCATAGTGACATAGGGGTTAATATGTACACTGGTGAGCTTCCCTAGAAGGCACAAGTGGGGTATTGTATCCAAGGCTTATGCAAGGTCCAGGTAGGCTGTGTAGACCTCCTTCCCCTTGACAGTGGCCTTGGTGACTGTTTCAAAGAAATCAAACAGGTTTGAGAGGCAGGATTTGCCATTGACAAAGCCAAACTGTGTATGGTGACATGTCTGTAGGTCCACAATATCTAGATATGTGAGGTTCATGATGATCCTTGCCATAGCTTTGCAGACAAAGCTAGTCAGACATGAAGGCACCACCTGAATGTTGAGGGACCACTGTTGCTGTATGCCACTCTCTGGCCACATATCGTGTATTAAGGCTGGGATTGAACAGTGGTGTTATGTCTGGGTGTAGCTCTTCTTGTGGTTCATGTAGGACACAGCCTGGGACACTGTCTGGTCCCATTGATGCAGTGTTTATTGCTTTGGGAAGGGCATCTCTTACCTGAGCATCTGTGATGTCAGGGGGGGGCAGCAGTGTGCCATGAGACATATTTGCCCTTTTGGTGTGGTGGGGAAAAGGCAGCATTGAACCTGTCCACTAGGATGATGGCAATGTCTGTGTGTTTTGTATTTTGTGTGACATCTTGGATTACCTCTGAGCATATCTGGGTAGTACCACCCAGGTTACTAACATAACTACAGGCAGCCTTGTGATTATCCTCAGTGGCTTGTGGAATCCTCTCTCAAAGATGGCCTTAGACAATCATATGGGTGCCTGTAGTTGTCTTCCAATACTCATCAGTGGTGCCTTCACATTTTGGGAGGTTGTTGTATCATGTAGTGGCGTCATCCTTCTATTGTATAGTGTGTTTATGGCTGGTGTCCGGCACCCAGGACATCTGCCTTTGGAGAATTGGGTCATGCTTTCATATGTGGCTTCATGATCCATGCATTCCTGAATGTGTCCATAGAATGCCTTTATACAGGTATCTGCAGTCTGGTCCATATTTTCAACAGGCCTTGGGCCTTTGAAGGTTTCCACATCATTTATGAGGGGTGTGAACTTGCTTGACATGAGCTGTTGACAGACGTGCCCCTCCAGACAGAGCAAGGTGAGGGTCACAGTTAGCTACCTGTCGGTGATAGAATGTGCCACATAACACAGGCACACAGGTCACTCCACAGCAAGTACAACTATGAGGCAGACATTGTCCATGCTGGTGCAAACAACCTGAGACGTACCTCCCTGGACCACATGGAAAGAGACACAGAGGAGCTCTTACAGCACCCTCTCAAACTCAGGACTCCCACACAGCCTTCATGCTGACACAGGAGAGTTTAGATTACTCTGCAAACACCATCATATTGGGTGACGTCAGCTACCCAAACATAGACTGTGAACATTACACAAGCCACAATACCCAAGCTCTAGGGTTCCCATAGATCAGACATTCTTTGGCTATGGAACAGGTAACCAACCTTCCTACAAGAGGGGCAGATATACTAGACCTGATCATCACAAACATGAGTACAAACTGCTCACCACTGGGAGTATATCCCTCATTGTTGCAATCAAACCATATACTAATCACACTGGAGTACTGGATCCCCCACATATGCAAACCTCAAACACATCGATGTGTATGTGGGAAATGTCCCTATTAGCAACTGTGACAGTACAGTACAGGATGCAGATCCCCCTTTTGAAACACTGATGATGTCAGGACTGTATAACTATATTACCTGTAGTAAAGTCCTCCAGTAATTCACATAGCGCGCTATGCTAATGCGTCTTTCTCCAGTGTCATAACGTAGTTAGGTAGGGGTTTGAATCCTGCAAAGGGAATGTATGTGTATTAGTATGAGTGGGGTTTATGTGTGTGCACAATGCTGGGAGGCTTAACTGCCTTTTGCCAACTGGGAGAACACACTACAGGGTGCACATCCCTCCTCCTACACACAGATGATGTCAGCACCCTCTAAGTACAGCATTAGTAAGAATTTCTCCAACTACTGCAAATAGCACACTCTGCTAATGTGTCTGTTTCTACTGTCATAACACAGTTAGGTATGGGTTTGAATCTTGCAAATGGAAAGTATGTGTTTTACTGTTGGTGGGGTTAGTGTGTGTGCACAATGATGGGGTGGGATGGGGCTATGCACTGCAGGGTGGTCATTACCCTTAACAGGCAGTGATGTTGATAGCACCCTATACAAACAAAACTACAAAAGAGAAGGTGGTGATACCAATAACACATGTAAGGTAACACTTCTTCAAGTAATGTCCACAAAACGGAGTAGGATAATCAAACAATTCTTTTATTCTATACAGACAACATGACAACAGACAACTGCCAGTACTCAGTATAGTGTTACATGCTACTGTAACATGCACATGTACCCGAATATACCTAGATAGTGTTCTGAAGCCTGAATGTGGCAAGTGTGTGGATGTGGGATGTGTCTGTGTGTGCATTTCCGTATGGGAAACATGTTTGATGTGGCAATCAGGGTACTACAGTACCTGATGCACATTACATCTTTCAACTGATGAGGTTGCCTGCACCCTGTGAGTACAAGTAGAGAAGGGGACGCCAGTAGTAAACAACATAGTGCACTTCTCAAATGTGTACCTGTCATGTATCAACAGCTACTCATGTAGGGTGATAAATAATGGGAATGGCAGGTGAGCGTGTGCATGTGTGTGGGTAGCAGGGTGTGTATAAATGCATGTGTGACAGAACAGATACATATAGCTGAATCTACATAACAGCACAAGATGTGCATTGCCATAGTCAATGTTAGCATGTGATGGTGTGCAGCTGGTACACTTTGGTAAGTAGTATGGGTGCAGATAACAATTGAGGACATTCATACAGTTACTGCAGCAGGACTGCTGGGATATACACACAATTATACTGGAACAGTGAACAGTTACCAACATGTTACTACTTATACACATCTATGTAGTCACCCTGTGCATCAGCAACGTGTTTACCTTTACCTGCACCGATGTTGTAGTATGCAGGAGGTGGCACAGTGTCATCATATGCACAGGGTGTGGGTTAGGTATGCCCAAGCCAGCCACTGGTAACACCAATTGACATGTGTGTGTATGTGTGTTTGTGAGGGGCAGCAGTACAGGGTGGACCGGTGTTGGTGCAGTGTGTGTGTGTATGTGTTTGCCCTAGGTGTTAGGTTTCTGCATGTGTGTAAGCACGCACACAGTCCCACATAATGACTGCCATGTACAGGGTTTTGTGGACAGCCACAGACTGCACCTGTCAGGTCATCCAGATCAGTGTCTGTGGGCACGGACACGGTACCTGTGCCTGGCAGGGGTGCTACGGGCTGTATCCGGTACTAACCCAGACTGGGTACTATCATCGGAAGCAGGGGTGTGTTGACTGGACACAGTTCCCTGTTGGGACTGTCCAGAGCCACGTGCACGTGGTCTCCTGGGGCGTCTTGATGACAGCACAGACCCAGCATTGCTGGGGCTGGTGCTGGCACTTGAGGTGCGCGAGTGGGCCTGTTGTCGTCCGTGGCCACTGCCAGCTGGTGCTGTTGCTGGCATACGGCCACGTCGACGTTGCAAACGCACACCATCGCCCTGGCCCATGGACATCTGGTTGTGGAGCAGCTGTTCTATGCCCCCACAACGTCTGTCAACGACATCTGTGAAGTTACGGATAGCATTCGCAACGTCACGCATGCTGTCTGTCATGGCTGTGCGACATGCTCTCAGCTCCCTCAGACCCTGTCTGGTGTACCTTTCCATACGTGCCTGTGCCTGCATGACAGTTCAAAACATAGTGGAGGTTGACATACCTCATTGGGCACGTCGGCCAGAGGCAGTATGGCCACGGATGCCCCCACGAGAACCCATGGGCGACTGTCTGCGTGGTACCATTGGAGGCCCCTGCTCATGGCTGCCTTGTGGGGATGCATGTACCACAGGTACCACATTACCCTGATCTATGCCCACTGCAGACTGTCCATCACCTAGGGACAATGGTGACAAAGGATGTAACGGCAGGATGACTGTGCGCATTGACGGGGTTGAAAGCTGTGTACTGTCAATTGGCTGACCAATGGTGGACCCAGACACACCTTCCTGCACCATTACAGACATTTCATCATCATCAGTACCTGGGGCACAAGATTCAGGTTCCCTGCTGCAGGTCACCAGAGCAGCACCAGAACCTACGGGAGGAAAACATGGAACACAGATTACAGTCTCAATACATATTTGACAGAGATGCACTTCAATACTAATGCACACATTCAGAAATGGACACATGCACTCATGGACACTAACACACATGCACACTTGGGCACAGGCACACTTGCACACATGCACAACCCACAGTAAACACACACACATCAGTACCGTGTCACACTACTCAATTTACTACAACTGTGTATTACAGGTATTGTGAACACAGTCACCAGCATGTCTACTACAGAGTTACACTACTCTTCCTAGTTTTATAAATTGTTTTACAGATAATGTTAAAAAGACTCACCAGCATGTATGGCCTGCCTCGTTGCTAGATGGGAGGGACCTGGAAGTGTGAAGAGAGTAATGTCAGTGGGCACATGTGTGCCATTTGTTTTGCACAAGATACAGTACAGTAGTACACTAGTTCCCTTATACACATCAGCTGCACATAATGTCTGTATATATATCATGATGACAGATACATACCACATGCACACCTTATGCGTGCATGAAGTAACAGTGTACAGAACAGTCATATGTACATACCAGGAGTTAACTCTAATCTCACCCTTACCTCTCTTCAAACGACAACTCAAACTGTACTTCCAAAACCACTGGCTTTGTTCTTCTTGGAGTCCAGGCTAACGTCCCTCTCCCTACCCTCTCTTTACCTTTAACCCCTCATTGTGCATAGAAACTAGCTTCTACCCTGTTCCTTTCACCTTGATGTCCTTCTATGCTCTGACCTACTTCTCCCATCCCTCCCACCTCCTCTTGACTGTCTTCCTTCTTTTCCTCACTTCCCTTCTTGACTCCTGCCTCTTCCATATCATTGTATCTTTCATACTCCTTCTACTTCTCTACCCTTCTGAGCCCTAACTATTATGTATATGGCTTTTGCCTTATTGCATAACCGTTATGCTTTAGGTAGGATTGCTTTGAAACCAACGGTACATTGTGTATGACTCCAAACTGTTTGAGTTCCTTACATGTATGTTGATTTAATTAAGAGGCTGGTGTACAATTCTATCATGTTGGCTGTCTGTATTAACAACTTGTCTGTCTGCCTTTATTACGTTATGTGTGGAGCTTTTCTCCACAGGCCTCTACTGAAAATGGACATATATCCAGCTAGACTATCTGGGTCAACAAATGTAAAAGTAATAACAATAAATGAATATGGCATCTTACCTGCACGCTCGGTGTCTTGCTGCTGTGTGGATCCAACCTCCATCATGATGCATGAGTGTTGCTGTTGTTGTACTGGGGCTGGATCCACAACAATTAGCAGTAGCCCCTCCTGTCTGGTGAGGGGGGGATGTGTGGCCAGCCCCCTACCTGTGGCAACCTGTTGCCTGCGGATATCTGCAGCACGCTGGCGGACATTTCTAATCAAATCACTGCAGTGATGTCTCACCTGCTCATATGTCCTATCATGCATGCCAAAACCATTTATCCTGCTAACGAGGTTTTGCCACAGTGCAGACCTCTCCTGCTGATTCTGGGTGGTGCATGAGAACAGGATGGCATAGTCACGCACCAGGCTCTGGTGAATCACGTCATCCTCTGTAGCAGAATATGATGGGTTCCTTTTTGGAGCCATGTCAAGCTGGAAAGGTACACAAACAGGTTATCAGCATAGTATCTCAACAATACATGGTACACATTCTATACAGGGAGTATTAACTTCTACTTATTACTGCTTGGTTAAAACTTGATTACAGTGTAGCTATCATTCTATGTCATTTGTACTAAGCACTTGGCCTTCAGACTAGTTGTTTTACATTAGGGAGGTTGGTGGCAAGCACTGTGGTGGCAGGACACATATCTTTCATCCATTGAAGTTGGGGTCTGCTGATTGAGGACCCAGTGTACAAGTGTATTAGTTCTGGTATGGGCAGTTGGCCTTCAGGCCAGTTATTTAACATTAACAAGGTTTGTGGTCTGCACTCGTGTGTGACAATAGGCTGTACTCTGCCATTCATAGCTGGGGACATCTGGTTTCAGGTTTATAGTGCCTGCATATCTGAGCTGTATCTTACTGACATTGCTACACCTTGTTTGCTGTAGCAACCACTACATCCAGGCCTCCTGGATCTACCTTTGTTTATATGCTTGTTATTTGTTAGCTTGTTATTTCACTGGTATGCTACTTCCACATAGAACACAGCTTCTCAACACGTCTGTGACTCACTACTGATATCTGCATTGCTTACTGTACGTATTTCCATGTTACACATGACAGCAAGTGACTGCTTCTCATTGTTGCATTTACTTAATTGTGACACATTGCACTTAGGTTACCTGGCACTTGCTCACTGACGCTTTTATATCAGTCAGCAGTTGTAGGTAATGTCAGTACACCCTCACTCCCCACTGGACCTTGTTTTCAATCATTAATTATTACAGAATTCACAATAGTATTCTAGCATGTCCAGAGGTCAGTTGTCAGTTCCCTCCCCAGTCCAGCTGGTGAGTGTGGTACTCCAGAGACAATGTTAGAACAGATGCATGTACACAGACAACCATCCTCCTAACAACAAATTCAAACTCATGTGAGTGATGCAACCATATACCAAACTGGAGGCTAGGCTCTGTCTACTCAATACCGCCATAACCAGTCAGGTGGCGAAGGAGACCACTCACTACACTTCCAGTCTCACATAGACCTACCACAACAGCGAACCTAACACATGATCACACATGAACATACTTGTAGGCTCGGACCACAGCTCTGCCTATGCAGCAGAGACCTTCTAAGCAGACATCCAGGCAACCACTACCACGGAAACGCACATGTGCAACACATATCACACAAAGCCAATGTGCTGAACACTCACAGCCATTAACAGTAAACAACACACCTCATACACCTGTACTAGGTGCCTCTATCATCAGGCACACTAACATCACGTTCACCAGGCTTAACGAGGTGAGGGTCACGGTGTGCAGCCTGTCGGGCACTATGACCTGCCACATAACACAAACACTCAGGTAACCCCAAGGCAAGTACAGGTATGACTCAGTCAATGTCCATGCTGGTGTGAATGGCCTGACACATTCCTCCCTGGACTACATGATATGAGACAGTACAGAGCTCTCTGAGCATGTAGCCCAAGACAGTTTGACCCTGACCTTGAGTAGCATCCTACCCTCACCTAGAACGATGCCACAATATCAAGGCACGATGATCCCTTCCAACAATTGACTGACATACTGGTGTCATTCACAGGTGTGCCAATGCCTGCCATCTTGGGGTGGTATGCTTTGCTAGGGACAGCTTGCACCTGTCACCCCTGTCCTATTGGAATTTGGTGGAGCCTCTTGCTACACCCATAGTGCCTGTATTAGGCAAGGCTCATAAGGCAAACCCACATCCATTTGTATCACAAAGGATGAGGAAGTAAGAGTGATGCTACTCAACACCGGAAGTCTAGACCTAAGGATGCACGCACTCAAAACCCTACTTAACATTCTGGACATCGATATCTGTGCAGTAACATGAACCTGTTTCAAGTTTCACAGGAGCACACCAGTACTACCAAGTTATAGCTGTTACCATTCTTGTCGGCCCCAACACTTGAACAAGGGAGGGGGATTATCAGTATTCAATGCAGATTCCCACGCCTCCATATTGGTGGCACAGTACAACATAGGTGTTAGGCCATTGAGTACAGAAGACATAGTTGGGGACCTGGGGAAGAAACATGGTAGCGGTCTGTCATTTGTCAACCACATGGCCAACATGGATTGAAAGACATGTTATATAGCCCAGCTAATCATGAGGGATTCACATGTATGGCAGGGGAGGTCGTTGTGCCTCTTTACTCATCCATCATCAGGCCTATAATTGTGTACAATGCACCTTCTGGGATGTACCTAACCAGACACCTACAGCAACTAGTACAGGACAACAGTACCTCATCAAGGGGATGCAATGGCTCACACAGATGTCATATGCTGCCCAGGTAAAGTAAATCCAGCTGGACTCAGTGGCATACTGCCTGTTCAGAGGCAATCTGTGCATGCCATATGCAGCCATGTCCTACCCAGCAGTAATGAACATGCTGCACCTCAGGCAATCAGAGTCCCATACAGCCACATGCTCAGGAGAGCTGGACCTCAGCACTGACATACATGGACATGCTGGAGGGGCATATTCCTAACCGAGAGGCTCCCTTCACTCTGTAATGAGCTCACACTACTGGTTAGGCAGAGTCCCTCATTGACTCTCTTCCATAGGAATCTGGATGAGTGGATGGAGATCATAGTTGTACCCCAGGTATCACTTCTATGTCACTGTTAGACAGAGGCACAGTATACTAACATCGGACAAGGGCATAGTAGCATAACTTGTAATTGGGTGGCGAAAGACAAACACATTCTACTAGGCTTACCAATGCCCTAGGGCAAATAGCCTAGTATGAACCTATGAACATGTGTGTACTGCTATAGTACTTCTGCCATATGTTGCATGTGTGTGTGTTGTGGGGGATGCACAGGTAATGGCCGGATGCTTCTGCACAGGCGACACGTCTGACACATTCTGGGTGTTCATCCCTACATACTGGATGTGTGTTGCCATCCAACCCTGTGATGTGGACACACATTACTCAGCCTGGATATACATATCCGAACAACACCACAAGCACAGTACACTACCTTGCTATGTATGCATGTAATTACACAGTTATTCACTAGTTATGACAGTGATGCTATCCATGCAGCCCATTGGGCCAGTGGAGGCCACAACACACACCGCCAGCACCTTTGCATATGCTTACCACATACATCCCACATACTGCATGTACTGTGCACACACATATCTAACCCAGAACAACTGCACACCACTTATTAATCCTGTCCAGTGGACTACAGATACAGGCATATTGTATAACAATAGTAGGAGGCTACTGCAGCAGAGGGCAGATTCACATGACGGCAAGGCATCTGTGGTCAGCAGTGTTAAGATGCTTCACATTCACCAAATGCACAGATATTGGCAACATTGTTGCAGACAGTTTAGGTGCAGGTACCCCCCCCCCCATTCTCCTACACATGTGGTATTAGTTATCCCAGATGACTGTCACCTCCCTATCCTCTCACATGTCCAGGTGAGAGCCACCCTCATCATTGCAGAACACATAGCATCACTGTTATGAAATGGTATCCCTGGATGTGTGCTACAGTCACCCCTGGAGGACATAACACCACATGACAGACTGATATTAATCCCTGGCCATACTACAGGATATGTACCTGAACAGTGCCATACATACACAGTGGTCCCACACCAATGAGGAGGAACCTCTACTGACCCTGGGAACTACTGCATCATATGCACAACTGGCCTTGTGTTCTAAGCTATGGAAGTGTTAAGTATGGGCAACATGTACAGCAATATTACATATGTTTATATTTCAGGACTATGTACACACAACCTATCTCATGGACATACCTATAGATAGTGAACTATGATACATTTGGAGGTGTCACAGTATACACAGGATTAACCTGCTACTTTGCATTACCTGTGTTTGTGGCAGCTGTTGCTGTGCCAGTGGTGCTTGTTGCTGCTTGCTCCTTGCTGCTTGCTGCTTGCTGCTTGCTGTTTGTTGCTTGCTGCTTGCTGCTGCTTTTGCTGTCTGTCCTTATATTTGTTTGATTTCTCTCTCTGTCTCTCTCTCTCTCTTTCTCTGTAGGTTTTGTGCAATGAATGTATTGCATGAGTGTAGTGTGGGTACTCAATGCTTTTGTAGGTATCTGCATAGGTCCATGTGATGGCCTCTGCACCAATTGTAAGGCAGCATTTGCTAATTGCATGCAGCCAGGTGTGTACTGATTGCATGTCTCACTGTGATTTCAGGACACTGCTATAAAAGGGTATGTGAGATAGGCGTTGCCCTTTCAGATTGTAGGGCGTGGACCATGCTGGTATGCTGTTGACAGTGTTCTGTGAGTGTGAAGGTTAGTACATCTCCCATGCTTCATGCTGTGTTGTAGATTCAGGTTGCTGCATTTCTCTTGCCTGTTCCCTGTAGTGAGTGTGTATGCATACTGACACCTACAACTATATGTCATATGTATTGCTATATAAATATATATATATATATATATATATATATATATATATATATATATATATCTGTGTACATATACATACTTTCATATATGTACATTAGCTGACATTATTGGGTGCAAGCTAACAATTAGCAGGGCTGTTTCTGTTAACACTACACTAGTATGGGAATCCAGTAATTGGGACTATAGAGGTCTGCCTGACATGCTTTGGGTAGTAGACATACTATATTGCCTTTATCTTCATTCCTACTATTACATGTTCCACTTACTTAGCACTATATTCCTGTATGAGAGTCATGGCTTAGTGGTAGGTCATACAGACTAGTGTTACAATGGTCTTGTGGTAGGGCCTACTAGTATGCTTATATTCTGCTTTTGACTTGAGTATAGGGCCTATCAATCAAAGTGCTGGAGGCACCTTTAAGCAGTTAAAGGGGTTAGTAGGTCACACAGGAGCCAGGCTGTGTTGCAGATTCTGGTTGCTGCATTTATCTTCACTGTTTCCTGTAGTGAGTGTGTATGGATACTGACACCTACAACTATATTTCATATGTATTAATATATATTTATATATATGTATGTGTAGATATACATACCTTCATATATGTACATTACCTTACTTTATTATGTACAAGCTAACAAGTAGCAGGGCTGTTTCTGTTAAAACTGAACTAGTATGGGAATCCAGTAATTTGGCCATTGAAACTCTACCTGACATGCTTTGGATAGTACACCTCCTATATTGCCTTTATATTGATTCCTACTATTACATGTTATATTTATTCTAGCAGTGTGTTCTTGTAAGGTAGTCATGGCTTAGCGGTAGGTCATACAGACTAATGTTATGAAGAGACTGGTAGTGGGAATTTATTTTTCTTTGCAAACTTTCAAACTGAGTACAAGACCTGTCAATCAAAGTGCTGAGGCCACCTTTAAGCAGTTAGAAGGGTAAGTAGGTCACACAGGGGTCAGGCTGTGTTGCAGATTCAGGTTGCTGCATTTATGTTCACTGTTTCCTGTAGTGGGTGTGTATGGATACTGACACCTACAACTATATTTCATATGTATTTATATATATTTATATATATGTATGTGTAGATATACGTACCTTCATATATGTACATTACCTTACAGTATTATGTACAAGCTAACAAGTAGCAGGGCTGTATCTGTTAACACTGAACTAGTATGGGAATCCAGTAATTTGGCCATTAAAACTCTGCCTGACATGCTTCGGATAGTACATCTCCTATATTGCCTTTATACTGATTCCTACTATTACATGTTATATTTATTTCAGCACTGTGTTCTTTTAAGGCAGGCATGGCTTAGTGGTAGGTCATACAGACTAATGTTACCAAGGTCCTGGATTCGAGACTGACAGTGGGAATTTATTTTTCTTTGCAAACTTTCAAACTGAGTACAGGACCTGTCAATCAAAGTGCCATAAAGGCACTTTTAAGCACTTTAAACCAGGTCTGCGCTGCTTGCACGGAGCTCACGTGCTTGCACTGGCGGTGAGCTACGCTAACACAAGCGCACACCCGCTAATTTCTTTGAAAGAAAAGAAAAGGGGTGACAGGAAAGTGGTGAAAAGGGGTCACAAAGAGGGTAAGACAGTAGGGAAACAAGCGTGGGATTTGCAGGAGGGATGTAGGTAAGGCCCATAGATGCCCATGTCTTTGGCAGCAACAGCTGTGCATTTCCATGTATTTTAGTGAGACATTGGAAACCTTTCACCCCTGAGAGAGGTGTCAGGACAACATTAATATTTGTTGTAGAGCCAATTGTAATTAACTGTTTCAATGTCAAGCAGACATGTGTGCGACATGGACAGCTATGTATGGGGCGTAATTTTTTTGTGGGTACAGAGTGCCCTTTTTTTTTTTTCAGGTGAGAGTGGTATGTCAGGTGAAGGAAGTCGGTATAGCTGGGGAGGTAGGTTGGGTAGGTTAACAGACAAGACAGACAAGACGCATACAGGGGCGGTGTATGACACACGTGGGGGGTTACACAATTGACGGGGACGGAGGTTGGGATATCCAAGATGCATGAGCCCACAGATGGCAACAGTGGAACTGATATCCCCACCCATAGGCAGTTGCCACTGTTCCTTCACAGCCCAGGACGGGCTGTGCTGGGGCTGTGGGCGGGCAACGGCCGGGCCGTTAGCTGTGCCACACGAGCCTCGAGCTGGCGTAGGGGCCCAAGAACAGAGTCTTGGATCTCCCTTCGCACCACAGACCGGACACCTTGGAGGGTGAGTGGACGAACCCCTCCGGCCACACTTGCAGAGGGGGGACGGGCCCCATCTCCTGCAGCGCTTCCACCTGAAGGTGGCACAGGGCCACCGAAGGGGGGTCCGGCCTGGGCACTAGTGCCAGGTGCAGTCGCCAGCTGAGGTGGGAGAGGTGGGTCCACTGGGACCTGCCTTCCCAAGAGTTCTAGGTTTGTGAGTAGTTATGTTAGTTTGGGCTAGTGGCATTTTATTCCATTCAGATTAGTTGTAACAGCATGCATTGGTATTCCCATCAAACAAACACCCAGATATTAACACCATTGAACAAGGGGCATATCAATATCACATGCATTATTTGAACAGAAATACACAGTCAAACAACATGCAGGGTTGATTAATGGCAACAGGCCATCAAATTTGCAGGTATGAACAGGGCACATGCACGAACAGACATGCATATATTTTTGAAACGGACAAATGCCCATGATTAATGAAATGTTCACATACCATTATTTAGTGGGTGTTGTTATATGGAATTATAGGGTTGGGTGGAGATAGAAAGTGATGACACATTCATATGTTACACATTGATTTACATTTGTAATAGGTACACAATTAAGTTGAGGCTGATGTTTCAAAATAATTTTTATTTGACTGTCATGCTACACCTGTTACAAATACATCACTATCCTACTTATTTTGAATCTGATCAGATACATCATCCTGCTACACTTTGATGACAGGACAGGGAACAACTATGGCTGTTTAGTCTGTCAGATAATCATTCATTCTATTTGCAAATTGTTTATTGTGATCACCATATACAGAATTTGGCCTAGACATTCCAGATTCTGACACACTGAAATCAGTTTGGGATATTAAGATGTACTTCCCACATGCATTTAGTTCTGTAGAAACACACTGGGGCTACTATATTCAGGGGTTATTACTACTTTATTTATTCATACATGACCCTTTCTGTCACTCTCACACATCCTGCAACTTCACAGTTCAGGTTGGTACTTCTAGGCTTTGTTCACATGTTAGACTGGTGGTGATTCAAACACTTTCCAACAGCCTCACTTCTGTCATGATTCAGCATTTCAACAGGGATATATCTCACATATGACTACCTCAGATTCTGAAGCTGTACTCTTGAGACTACTGCAGGTTACACTATATTTAATTAATGGTGGGACATCTGTATTACAGCACTGTTTAATTCTATCAATTATATTTCCAGTTACACTTGCATACTGATGAACTTGTTGCAGCCATACCTGCAGACTTTCAATTCTTGCTTGCACATTATATTACTTTTAATCGATACACTGCAGTGTTCTGATACATGCTACAGTATAATATTTATTTACAAGTAATGGGTGGGGTTACTAACCTGCATGGTGGCGCAGCCGCACCAGCCTACGGGCATACATCTCGCGGTTCGCAGAGCGGACACCTGCAGCTGTAATACGAAAGAAGTAATATTGGACTACACATCTCCATGGTATCAGCCAGTTGAAATCCTTACATACATAAGCAAAATGTAACTTACTCAGTAGTGGGGCGTTGGGCATATCCCGGGCCTCATGGATCCATTCGGTCAACTGGTCTTGCTTGCGTCGCTTCAGGTCCGCATGGTGGTGACGGACCTGCTCACCAGTGCGTGGAATGCCAGTAGCACTGGTCAGATCACGAGCCAACTGGTCCCATGCCTCTGCCCTATACGCTCCCCATGAGACCTGGTCCTGCATGAGTTGGGCCTCGTGATGATGGACAAGGAGCCAGACCATGTATCTGGACTCCTCAATGCCCCAACGCTGTGCTCGAAAGCAACGTCCCTCACCTACTCCACTCATTCTGACTGCAGGTCTGTTCTACAATCATTTCTGCTGTGTATTCCTGCCTATGGGGCTTATATATGCCGCTTTTCCCGCACATTTCTCAGATTGGCCATTTTGGAATTGTATCTACTTCACTGAAAATGCTTTATCATGCTCCATTCTGGATTTTATCCCATATATATGCTATTTCTGCATTTCTAGGTATTGCTGTCATGGCTTAGTGGTTTAGTACATTGACTCTAGTGCATGGTATCCTGGGTTCGAATCTGGCAACTGATTTTTGATTTTCCTGACAGAAATGAGTTGAGGACCTGTCAATCAAACATGCCAAAAGCACTTTTAAGCACTTAAAAGCAGGTCTGCGCTCGTTTGCGCGGAGCAAACGCATGCGCACTGACAGTTAGCTTGTGGGAGCGACGTGCAAACGGTGTGCGCTGGGATAAACCTTATTTGGCTAGTGACACACATGTTCAGCTCAGCACAGCTAGTTGCAAACAGTTTCAGCCTGTTAAACCGGTGCTTAGCAACGGGCACGCAGTTTGCAGCTTTTTAAACAATACTCAGCTACGGGCAGTCTGTCTCACAGCAGCTTAGCTATCAGTACACTTCTGACTGTTTGTATTATTGTGTTACTTCTAAATATATGCTCCATTTCATTCCATTTTACAAAAGGGAATACTTTTACATTTGTACAATACTGTCAGGGGGCTTTTTAGTGCTTATTTACAAAAAAAAAAAGGTTGTTGTGGGGGCTCGAACCCTGCCTGCCTACTCTTAGGCCAGCAACTCTACCGCTAAGCTATTACTTCTTGGCTTACTTTGCATATTTAGTTCTTATATCCTTTTCCACTGACTGCTAACTGCAATTGCGCTAGTAGCACACCCGCTCACATGAGCGCTCACAGTAGCAAACATTTACGGGGTATAAAAAAAATAAAACAGGTTTTAATTTAATTTTATAACATCTCTGCACTTTATACACTGATGGTCTGTCGGGGCATGTGTTGTGTAGTGTGTTTATTCACATTTCCATGGCCTCTCTCGTGGCTGTTTACTTTCAGCCATTCTAGTCTTCTGGGGGCGTGTCCGCTTGCAGGGCTTAGCCTACGGACACGCCCCCTACTCTCTTACACGGACCGTGTAAGAGTTACTAGTGTGATTCAGCATGCCTCATGCACCTCATGCATATGCATGACATGCTGACATCACACCGTTTAACTGCAGCCTCCGTGTAAGAGTTATAACTCTTACACGGAGGCTTCCTGAATCCGGCCCATAATATCAAATAATAAGTTATGATATAACTGTAGCTAACTAGAACTAAAGCAGTTGTAAGTAATGTGTCTCAGGTTTTACTTTACTAAAAGAAACAGCAAATAAATATATATTTAGATATGTTTTTTTTTTTTTTTTTTTTTTTTTTTAAGAAGTAACAAGGTTCTAATAATACTGATGTGTGTCTGTAACATACTTTGAATGAGAAAATGAAATGGGACACATAAATTTAAGAAATGTTTATGTTAGATAATTTAAGGCTTGGTTTCACTGCCATAGAGATTGCAATGACTTGTGGAGTGCTTCGAGAAGGTTTTACACTGTATAAATCCTTTTACATTCAAAATGAATGTCTATCACTTACTTTTACTAAAATTACCGCCAGACTGTTATAAGAGACAATTTTAGTTATAGGTATCCTCGTGAATAGTGGCCTCGAGCCGATTTAAAAGCTTCAACATTCAGCAAATGCACAGAGAAGCTGAAAGCAGCCATTTTGAACTTTGACCCCTGATTTCACACAGACACGTCGCAAATTCAAGAAGTAAACCAGTTTCAGGAAGTAGAACTGCTGTAAATGCGGTATTGTGATGAAAAACGAACTTTATGACAACAAAATGTGAGTTTTTCTTTATAATAACTTACTTATTTAAGATGTTACTTATAAAATGTAAAAGTTATAATGATTTTTAATGTCTTAATATGCCATAGTAAACAAATGAAATAGCTTAGAATGCATAGTAGCTAAACTCATGCATATGTGACTCTGAAAGCTTATATAGTTGCTACGTTTCAATGCATATAGGTACATATAATTTAATGATATATAACATTATAATGCATTGATTTTAACAAAGATAAATAAGTATGTGCATTACTATGATTTTATTTCAGAAGAAAGTGTCATGTGATACATTCTAAGCTGCAGTGCAGATATATGAGATATAGCAGGCTTTCATCACAATGATTCATGCATAACTAGAGATCAACATTGCTTTGTAGTCTGTTTCTTTTATCTCATATACTAAGAATAATCATTTGTATTTAAATGGTAAGAACAAGTAAGAGAAGGAAGTTTGTAGTACATGTAGTTTAAAGTTTTAAAACTATTAATAGTACTGTTATGGCAGAAAATATGAATATTCTAATGCAAATAATATTTTGAGACATAATAGCCTTAGATAATAAATGTTATTAAATTCAAATAAACATAAACAAATAATAAGAACCTATCACTACAAGTTTATATTAAACAACTAAAAGGGTATTTTTTTTCTCTTCTCTGCTCTCTCTTTCAAGATTGTTAGAATGCTTTTATGATAATATACACATTATATAGAACAGATATACATAACATTGTTAAGATGACTATAAAAGTTTTAATATGATAATACAAGGGTATTCTCAAGAATAATGTTGGTAATGTTTCTATTTCTCAAAGATGATTTATAATGAGTCATTTATTGTATAAGTTTCAAAGTAAACAAATATTAGATATACATAATACATGTTAGTGATATTGATTATAAGTTCTATTTTAGTTTCTTATATATTATCATAGAGATTAGTTAGTGTAAATGTTATAATAACTTATTTCTTAACTTTCATATCTAATTATTACATTAATTACATAATTGATCTTCTTTTATTTATTATACTGTAAAATAAGAAGTTGTTATATAAATTAAGTCCTGCTATAATAGATAATCAAAAAAATGAGCTTAACTTTAGTTAACAAAAAGTTAGTATTTATTTAATTTTGGTGGCAGCTGGGGTACTGCTGCTTAGGATAGGGAGATAACTTGAGTGGTATTTGCTACTCGAAGTTGGAGTTTTCAACTCCAGGCTGGATGCAATGTTTAATCCAAACAATATTTTCATATGATTTTTGTCATGTGTACATAGTTTTGACATCCACATCACATTTTATAAATTCACTGTCACTACAAATAAAAGTTAAAATTTCACTAAATTTCATAAGATTTTCATTAATTGCAGCTATAATTAATATAATACCTAAAGGAGGAGACATAATAATACTTACTTTAGTAAATGCTATTCTGATTATATGTTTTATATGTTTATAAAAGTTAAATGATAACTTTAAAAGGAATTTCTCTAAACATTAATGGATTGAATAACCCGTGTAAAAGGGGAAGTTTAATGAGATATATTAATCTGCATAGAGCCAACTTAATATCCCTTCAGGAAACACATCTCCTGAAAAAAGATATAGATAAATTAGCCACTAATAAATATACAATCTTGGTTAGCTCAGAACACACACAGCAAAAAAGAGGAGTGGCTATTTTATGGAACAAAAATATGCCCACACCTAAAATTATTAAGTCTTATAAAGATGACAAAGGAATGTTTTGCCTGGTTACAATACAGATTAATGGGAAAATCTATACATTGATTAATGTATACTGGATACCAGGAATTGGCACTAATACAGTAAAATATCATCTCAATAAGATTATATCATTTTCTAAAGGAGATATTATTTTAGCAGGAGATTTTAACTGTATCCTACATGAAAAAGATACTACTACTATAGGAAAAAGGAAAATCACATCTAGTGCAAAACATTTAAAGGATTTCATTAATCTATATCATTTGAATGATATTAATAATCAGACAGATTCTAAATCATTACCATATGCCTTTTTTTCTAACAGACATAGAACTTATTCAAGAATAGATAGAGTCTTTATTTCTAACCAACTGGTAACTGACTTAACTAATTCTAAGATCATTTCATGCCCTATATCGGATCATAATTCAATTGTCTTTGAATTTATGGTAAATATTACTCATAATGTTCAGATCAAAAGAATACCTGCATACCTAACCCAACTAAAAGATTATAAAGATTATATACTTACAGAGGTACAACATTTTTTGGACTTAAATACTACACCTGATATCTCCATTGTTTACATTTGGGATGCTCTAAAATCTTATTTATATGGACAAAGTATCAGATGGTATAATAACAAAAGGAAAACTTGGGACATGGAATTAATAGACATACAAAACAAATTAAACTCATATAAACATAATAATAAGGAAAATATTATGGACAAAAAAGTCATTGAGGAAATAAACAAATTAAATGAGAAATACAAAGAAATTTTAAATCACAAAGTCAAAATAACATTAGAGAAATACAAATTTTTGTCTTACTCAATAAGTCCCAAATACTTACATAGACTTAAAAATAAAACGAAAAGGCTTAATAAACAAAATCACATCAAAGACATTTTCTCTTCAAGGAAAAAGAAGAATGTTTCTAGTTTACCAGAAATATTAGATGAATTTAGAAATCACTTTCATAACATTAACCATAATAACATTAATATGGAATCTAAAGACAGAATAAAGAACTTTATAATTACAAACATGAACAAAAAACTTAATAAACAACAAGCTGGATTAATAGATAGAAATATTTCACATACAGAGGTTATCACACAAATAAATAAACTTAAATTAAACAAAGCACCAGGTAATGATAGTATTATTCCTGAGATTTATAAAATCCTTCCTAAGAGTACCTATTCATTAATACATAAGGTTTTTATTTCAGCTCACAATGAATTGATAATACACCCATCTTGGCAATACACATTTATTTCACCAATCTTGAAACCCAACAAAGATCCAACTAGTTGCACATCATACAGGCCCATTTCACCGTTGACTACAAAATGTTCATGAATATATTTGCTGACAGACTAAAGACAATCATTACAAGTATAATAGATATAGATCAGACAGGGTTTATTACAAATAGAAATACTTTTGATAATATAAGGAGAACTTTAACTCTGATTGATTATGCAAACAGAAAAAAGAAAGATTTGATACTCATAAGCCTTGATATTAGTTCAGTATTTGACTCAGTAAGTTTTGACTATCTGTTTATCTTATTGAAGTGTACAAATTTCTCTAATACATTTGTGAATTTAATTGAACATTTATATAAAGGAACATTGGCATACATTAAAATTGGAACATATGTCTCACAAAAGATACCCATATTAAAAGGCACAAAACAAGGGTGTCCACTTTCACCATTGTTATTTACTTTAATAATGGATCCTTGGGCTAATTTGATTAGGAACAGCAATGATATAGATGGATTTGGTATAGACGAAAATACAATATCTAAAATTCAACTTTTTGCAGATGATGTTTTAATTACATCAGCAGGGACAAATTCTTCTATGCAGTCATTATTTGATAAGATGACAGATTTCAAGAATATTTCAGGATTGATATTTAATGAAGAAAAAACTAAAACATTACCAATATACACAGGAAAAAACGTTCTCCCTAGTGATTTTCTTAAATACATACCCAATTCAGGTCAAATAACTTATTTAGGCATAATATTAACTAAAGATATTAAATCCATTATACATCATAATTATAGTAAATGTCTTCATAATATACAAACTCATTTCAATAGCTGGAATAATATGTTTTTTACCATGGAAGAAAGACTCACAATTATTAAAATGATAATATTCCCGAAGATATTATACATAATACAATCAATAATACTCCCACCTACAAAAATAATTATTAAGAAATTAAATTCACAAATGTTAAATTTCTTATGGGCACCTAATAGACCTAGGATTGCATTAAAGAAACATACTAATAGTTGGTCCCAAGGGGGTATAGCATTTCCAGACTTTGATTTATACACTATCTCTTCTATTATAAAAGTTATAATATTACTAGTAGAGCAGTCGTATGTTGCAAAATGGAAGGAATATTGGGAATTAATTAGCATGCACTTCACAAAAATATCATTAACACACAAAAATACTATTATAAACAATCCCATGTTATGGTTACTTAAAGAGTTTTCTACCTTATCTATTACACCAATATATATAACTAGTTACCCATTAAATATTATTATTAGATATCGTAATTTTATATATACGCATCCTAAGTATAAGGAATGGAATTTTATCTTATTTCCCATAATATATACACAAGGTATTCTTTTATCATCCACCTCTGAAAGAACACTTCTAGTCACAGAGAATAATTTAAAGTATTGGTATCAGTTGCTGTCAGACAATAAAGTAAAAAATTTAGACTTCTTAAAGCAAGAATTTGACTTGAGAGAAACATGTTGGTTAGAGATTCAGACTTTTAGACATCATCTTGCTAACAAACTTGACTTAATGTCTTTAAAAGTTAAAGAATCTGTTCCAATATTGATTGACTATTTGATACTAAATTTACAACAAAGGGTTTCTGATAAAGGTAAGCTCTCACATATACATAAAATTATTAGAGATGAAACCTATTATAGTTCAGATAATTACTGGCATTATTTCAATTCCATTAATGGTGAATTGCCAAAACAACAAGATAAACAATATATATTGGAATCTGCTTATAAAACTACTTATTCTATTAATTGGAGACTTTATACCTGGAAATTTTTACATAGAGCTTTTTATACACCCCTAATGATGAAAAAAATTAACAAAAAAGATAACATATGTAAGAGATGTACTGTAGAAATAAATGCTGATTGGGCACATATGTTTTACGATTGTATAAAACTGAAGGAATATTGGATGTTAATCAATGATTTTTTGCAGGCTCTTTTTACAGATAATTTCATAGTCTCTAAGTCACTTATATTATTTAACACCCCTGTTCCTAAATGTGTTAAAAAAGTTAAACTTCCTTTACTATGGTCAATTCTAGCAGTGGCTAGAAAAATAATAACTAGAAACTGGATTTCAGATACTCATCCTTCATTTAATGAATTTAAAAATGTTATGATTGAAGTATGTCATATGGAACTAATGACAATAAAGTCAAGAACCATTAGGAAAACATCTTACTATAATAAGATATATGGTTACCTTACAAAACTTGTTAAAACAGTCTTAGTTTTATTAGTAAGATGTTACAGTTTAATTAATTGATTTAATCTAGAGTGGATGTCTTTGTAAATACTTTAGTTGTTTTATTAGATGTTATAATTGTTTATATGTTAACTACTTGCATAAGATTGTCATAATATTTATTTTGTATGTTAAAATTAATAAACTTGTTTTAAAAAAAAAATCATCAGGTCAGCACACTATCCTTCTTAATATTTCTCATAACCTCATGGAGTACATTACTTGTAATACATATTGTGGTATGTTCATCAATAACCTTTATAATTCCATACAAATCAAAAATTCATCTCCCATTTTTATTTAATATACTCTCCATTCTCCTCACTTCTCTTTTCCCTGTCTTGCCTTAAAAGGGCAATACTTCCTCACTTTCCCCTTTTGCTTACACAGCAAAATCCATTTTTTCCTGTTTTCCTGCTTTATTTTTGCCTCCATACATATTCTGTCATTCACACATTTTCCAATATTTGTTTCATATTGTTTACTTAACTTCTCATAGCACTGCTTTTTCTTTTTTTCCCTAACAAACTTTTTATAATTGTAGTCTTTTTTTTATATTTTTCTTTAAAGGCCTCCCACAGTAAATGTAAAAATTGATAAAATGGCCTCCTGAAAATATGATCACACCATAACTTCTCAATTTCTCTTTTAAGTAGTAACTTCTATGAATCTTTTATTACCTTTTCTATCAGAATTAAATCTTTCATGATTTGATATCATTACTTTATTGCACAATGATCTAAAAAAAATTACTTCTATTGTTTCTTCTCTTAGCTCTTACAAATTTTCAGAATGCATTATATAAGCTGTTTCTCTCCTTATGTAACCTGTTTCATATAGAAAATGTACTTTTTTCCTACGTACAAATTATCCATTTTAATCAATTGTCTGCATATTTGAAAATCACATCCCATCTTAACTCTTACTTTTTCAGTATTGTAGGTTAACTCACCTGTCATAATCATATTCATATTGGGCACGGCAGAATGATTCAATTCTTCAAACAGTACTGCCCTATTCTTAAAATTTGTTGCTGCATAAATTACAATAATTTTCAATACTCTTTTTCTATTTCTAATATCAATTATTAAACATCTTTCAGGCTTTGCTACAATAACATCAAGAATGTTAATTTCTAAGCTGTAAAATAAAGCAGCTATATCAGAACAAAGATCTTCTACAAAAGCCTGTTGCTATACTATCTTAGCCTGTTTTCTTTCTGCATGCCATTTAACTTTCAAATATCTATAACACATCACACAACATACTTGTTCTCTGCAACATACAGTAACAATTTTCTTTTCTCATTTATTATACAATTAACATGTAAAGAAAACATATTTAAATTATCCTGCTCCCTTTTCTTGTGTTTTCCTTTGAAAGATTTATTTTTGTTTTCCTTAAACTTTCAGCAATAGAGTCTCTTTTTACACCCTCATTGCCACTTTCCAATCTTTTTTCATTCCTTAGATTTTCAAGCAAGTTTTGTACTTGAGTATTATATACATATAAACATTTTCCTATAACTTGTGTATCTGACATTATCTCTTCCTGTTTATCTTGGTCATTCTGACTCTCGATATTCATTTACACCCTCATAATTCTTTTCTTTATCACAACTGAACCAAAATGCATTGAACTACAACAAATTCTGCAAGACATTTTACAATTGTTTAGCCTCTGCCCCAATTCCCTCCACTGCATGTTTTTAAGCTTATTGCCATTAATTATTAAGTTCACTGAAACCACAGAAAAAGCACGTCTTCTGTTTGACCCGATACTTAACTGTGCCATTTTTCCCATTTATTATCACAACACTTGGAAAATAAAAGTTTTCTGACATCCCAACATTTTGTAAACATTTATTCATATCCTACCCCATTCCATACATTTCTATCATCAAAGCAGTTTTTTTTTAATTTCATTAACATTTTTACATTTTCCTGAAAGAAAATGTATTTCATTCTCAGTTATATCTGCATTCCTGAACTGCACTTTCAGTTTCCTTTTAAACATTTTGTTAGAGCCTCTCATGACATATTGATTCCATGACTCATAAGGCTTAACATCAAAGGATGCAAAAATCATTTATTCCCATCTATTCTCTCAAAAGTTAGTTCAGTAAAAATTTCAGTCCTTATGTGGATAAAAGCCCTAATGCCATCTGGCTTTATTCTCAAAGTACATATTATATTGTCACAAATAAATTATTTATTCAGAGTGCCTGCTTGCTTTGATTCAATCATTACAACTGTCTGTCGTCTTACCATGATATTGTCCATAATAACACATTTTATAAGTCCTAACAGCAGCCACAGAAGCATACTTTTTTCTTTCATAGAAAGAGTTACTTTAAAATTGTCATCTTCATTTTTGTTTTGTCCCTTTTTAGCTTTGTCCAGCAATGTTTCAACTCAAACATCCAGCATCATACACATAGCATTCTCTGTCTGTAATCCCATAACTTTTTCCTCAAAATTAGCACAGGGTATGGCACTCTTATCACTTTATTCTGACTCATCCATCATTTTTCTACAGTTTTCCTTGCCAAACCAGTAGGCTGAATTTCCTTAACAGCAATAAGACATATTCCACTATTCATATTAACTGTTTCATTTTTATCAACAGCAACATCACTCTAATGAACCTGAAATGCCTTTATCCTGATATTCTCCTGCACATTCAATGACTCCCTCCTTTCTGGAAGTCACCCCATGGCTCCTCTAATGGAAAGGTGCATGGGAAGTTCCCCAGTACTCTGAAACATTTCCCTTAATAGTATAAATGCCACCTTGGGCCTCATCTGTAAAGAAGCTGCTAGCTTAGTAGGACTAACCCAGTCAACAAAGGATAGATAGATAGATAGATAGATAGATAGATAGATAGATAGATAGATAGATAGAATTATTGATGTTGACCTAAATTTGAATATGCTCTACCTGTAATTCTTCATTCATCCACAAACACTAACCTAGTTCATAAATCTGAAATAAGGTTGTAGATTTTTTCTTAGATGAATCAAACTTTATCATTGTGCTTTTGTTCTTTTTCAAAAATCATACTGATTACCTGTAAGAAGAAGACATGCAGCAGCAGTAGTATTCAGTGAAGACAAAGGCAAAAATATATCCTGTGGGTGTCCTTCAAAGAACGGTTAAGGTATTGCACAGTCAAGACTCTTTTTTTCTAGGGTCTTTATATTTATCGTTTTGGCATTTCTGTGCAACTTTTTATCCTTATTCTTAATAGTTGTTTGGGATACTTTCCAGTCATTCAAATGTTATGGACATGCTCCTTTATAAGCTGGGATTTCTCACACTGTGGCCAAACTAACCACTTAGGTTGTACTGATGGCTTCTAAGAAAAGGGAAAACAACATGTCTACTGCAAGTGGAGTTTAGCTTCAAGGGTTTGAATGTGCCATTACAAATTTAAAAAAGAAAAAGTAAAAGTAAAAACTCAGTAGGCATTCACAAGCCTTACAGCTGTAAACATTTAGATCATTTACATATATCCTATCGGCCTCCTTCAAATTAGGTTTAAGAGATCATACAGTGAATATTTGTTTTTTCATTGGGATCTTTCTGTTTGTTGTTAGCTTTGTAGTGATATTCAAACATGTCAACTTACATCAGTACCCATGTTTATTCTATAACCACATGGTCAGAACACCTAATTATTCTGTTGGCGGCATCATAGGCAATGCACTATCATTACAAAGACCTTTTATGGATTACAGGCTGAAGAGAGAATAATGCAGGCCTAGTGGAATCAGCTTCAACCCAATATATGAACTCTCAAAATAGTCCTTGGATTGAAATCCAAGTAACACTTTTTTAATAAAGTCGAAGGCAACTGTGGTTAAAGGATAGTGATGCATAGTGAAATTTCACAAGTATGTTGTCATGTCATATATCTAGATAATTTCTAAAACCAAAAAAAAATGCATATATGTATTTATGTCTCTATTTATATGAGTGTGTGTGTGTGTGTGTGTGTGTGTGTGTGTGTGTGTGTGTGTGTGTGTGTGTGTGTGTGTGTGTGTGTGTGTGTGTGTGTGCATTGCATGTGTGTCTGTGTGCTCATGCGTGCGTACATATGGGCAGATGGGTACATATACTGTTATCACTGTTACCCTATATGTGTATCTCTTAATTTGCCATACATTATATTTATTTTAAATTGCATATATTTGTATCTCCTATCCAGTCAATGTCTTCAGTTTAATGTACTACTTATTTTTTATTGTATTTGTTAACCTTGAAAGAGTAACTGAACAGATGGATGTTTCAAAGACTTAGTTGGGTAACATTTTGTACTTAAATTAGTCACTTAGATTCAAACAGCAAAAAGATGGAGCCTGAGGGGTTCAGAACATATTCTCCAGAAAACAGCTCATTAACAACTCCTAGAATCACTTCATAGGTTAACAGGTTCATAGGTGTGTACTAGGCTAATGGCCTTGGAGCCTTTACATGCCGAGCCCATAGGATTACCCTGGCATCGTGCAACCTGACCTTAGTTGCCAGTACCTCTGTCGAGTAAAGATACTGGAGTGATCCCCATCCACTCATCAATATTTCTCTTGAAGAGGACCAGTGAGGTGATCTGCTTGACATGCATGGGAAGTCTGTTCCATAGCATGGGCAGTCTCTGGGTTATGAACCTGTCCCTTCAGCTTGTTCTATTTATTGTGGTAATGAGTTTGAGGTCTTTTGAGCATGTGGTGTGGAGGGATTAGGATTTCTTTAGATGTAGCATTTCTAACAGAGCTGGGTTAGACATGGCTTTGTAAGTCAAGCAGAGAGTGCCTCTAAGTAGGCAATATGAAACAGAGAATAGCTGGAGTTTTTTGAGTCTGTCCATATAGGACAAGTGTTTAAGACCTAGGATCCTCTTTGTGAGGCACTTTTGCGGCCTCTCCAGTTGTTGCAGGTGTCTAGTGAGGTACAGGCCAAATGGGGCATTACACTAGATGATTGGCCTAATGAGGGAAGAGTAGAGGGAGACAATGACTGCTTTCTTCCTGGATGCAAAACCCTTAGTAATGAGATTGCCACATAAAAGGACTTTCTGACCACAGTGGTAATGTGGTGGTCAAAAGAGAGGTTGCTATCAACCTGTGTTCCCAGATCTCTTATAACACCTTCTGTGTTCAGTGGACTACCATCGATGTGGTTATTTATGTGAACTAGGTTTTTCCCCAAAGGGGATGATGACACATTTTTTGGCATTGAGGTTAAGGCCATGGTTCTGACACCAGTTGTTGGTCTCAGTGAAACCTTTCTGTAGGATGTCAACATCATTTGGGGAGTTAATAATAGCTCCCAACTTGCAATCATCTGTGAACTTTGTCAGCCAGAGTCCCTTTCTGTTGGCCTGGACTTCAGAGAGGTAGATACCAAACAGGAGAGTACCCAGGACCGAACCCTGTGGGGCTCCACTTGTGACTTTTCAGCAGTCTGACTTGGAGTCAGCTACTTTCACACTGTGTGTTCTATCAGTGAGCCAGTTTACAACCGACCCAGTGATATAGGGGTTGATGCCTAGCTTAGTAAGTCTTTCTATGATTCCTGAGTGGAGAGTAGTATCAATGGCCTTGGCCAGATCAAGGTAGGCTGTATGAACCACCTTGCCTTCATCCACAACTCTGGTGACTGACTCAAAGAAGTCAACCATGTTGAGCAGGCATGATTTACCCTTCACAAAACCAAACTTTGTGGGATCTAGAATTTGGAGATTCTCTATATCCTTGTTTATTAGGTCCATGATGATGTGTTCCATAGCTTTGCATATCGGACTCATCAGGCTAATGGGAGTCCTAGGGTCTGTAGTCGCTCCTCCTTTGTGGAGAGGGATGACGGTAGCAATGCACCATTTGGTAGGGACAAAGCCTGAAGTGAGGCTGTAATTGAACAGGGCACACAGCTGAGGTACCAGTTCACTCTGCAGTTCATGTAGAACACAGCCAGGGATATTGTCAGGTCCCATAGAAGCTGTATTCTTGGCCTTGGACAGTGCTGTTTTAACCTGTACAGCAGTAATACTGGGTGCCTGGCAATCTACTGGTATTGTGATTGGTCCTTTGGTGGGGGAGAGAGGGGTAAAGTTAGCACTGAATCTGTCAGCCAGTATATTGGCAATGTCTTTTGGTCTGGTATAGGAGGTACCATTGTGCAGTAGCTCCGAGAAAATCTGGGTGTTGCCATGGAAATTCTTTACATAACTATAGAAAGCCTTGTGGTTGTCTTTACTATCTGCTGCAATTTTGTTTTCATAGCTAGCTTTAGAGGATTTGATGAGGGATCTCAACTTTTTGTTGAGGCTGATAAGTGAGTTTTTTTCAGTCTTGTGACTTCACCTTATTCCACATCAGTTTTCTCCTTCTGTTGTTTATGGCAGGGGACCACCAGATTGGTTTCCTTGTTTTTGGAGGAGAGTGCCTTGATTCTATTGGGTATAGCGAGATCCATGCATTTGTGTACGTGTTCGTACAAGGCATTAGTGTATGATTCAGCAGTCATGCAACTGCTCTCCATTTGCAAGGGTGCCGTGAAGTTAGCCACCTCTGTTTTTAGAAGCCCAAAGTTAGCTTTGGAGAGGTTTTTCATGGTGATTACCTTTGCGGGGGGGGGGGGGGTGGATTTCCAAGGTGATTAGTTTGTGGTCGGATCTAACCAGGGAGGAGTTGACTATTGGTGTAGAGCAACAGTCTCCCATGTTAGTAATGACCAGGTCAAGGATGTTGCTACCTCTACTGGGGGTAAGAACAAGCTCATCCAGGGCATTGGAATTAATGAATTCCAAGAAACATTGGACAAGTGTATTGGTACATGAGTTGTTTTCCCAGTTAGTGGAGGGGTAGTTGAATCAATATGTAGTTTGCCTTGATAACTAATTTTGCTCTTCTGTTAGCTTGGACCAAACCACTTTTCTTATAAATACATGAAAAATTAAATCTAAATCAAATATACAGGTGTTCTATAATCTTGCAGCTTGCTTCTGTCTAATTCTTGCACTATGACAAGACCAGAATATATGTTTCAGGTCAGCCTGAGTTACATTACACCTCCAACTAGCACTATCTTTATTTTTTTTTCATTTATAAATAATCTGTTTGTGGTAAACATACCATGCATGAATTGTCTTACTTTGCTGGTTACAAGGTTTAGTTTATATTTTCATACTTGTAACCCTTCCAGATGCCTACTTATCAATGAATTCCAAGTCCTCTGTGTCCTTCCACTTAGTCTGTCATCAATGAATCACAGCAGAGCTTCTTTTGTTCCAAAGACCCAGATAGACAGAACCTCTAATACGTCTTCTCATGCTTGTCTATGTCTATTTCCTATGGATTAATAATATTTGTAGAGCTATGTACCATTGATCAGAGTATAGATTAAAATCTTCAGTAATTTCTTGAAAAGTTATTATCACTAACAGATTTCTATATTTCTCTGTTTTGTTGATAAAAGACTGCATCAAGAAGTTGTTACACAAGTTTATGTCCTAGCTGTAGCCTTCATGTTGTGTCTTCTATACTAAGTAGGTCAGTTTACCAAAGTGTTAATCAGCCATCAGGAATATGGTTACCTACACTTAACTCTTTAATAAAGAATCCTTATATATTGTAATAAATTCTTTCAGATTCTCAAAGTTACTTCATAACCCAAGGTACAAACTCTTTTAAGATTACTAGCAATATTATGCTTATCCTTAGATTAAGATATAATTTGTTAGAAACTTTAACAATAGGCAAAGTCTGAAATTGTAGGTGGAAATAAGAGCTATAGCAAACCTCAAGAGGTTTAAACTTACATTAAAAAACTTTCTTCTTGAGACATATATTTGCCCCATTCCAAAACTAGTTAGTTCCCCATCACCTTCCCCCTTTATATTTCCTGATCTCCACTTGTTTCTCTACACACACACACACACACACACACACACACACACACACACACACACACACACACACACACACACACCCTCTTCACCTTGCTTCCTCTCACTACACTTCAACCCCTTTGTTAGCACATTAACTCAACCTTTCTATCTCTGCTAACCCCCCATTAGTTCTCCTTTAACATCTTCATCTTCTTTATACCTCCATCTTAGGGTCTGTACCCCCTCTAGAAAATTATTCTATTCGCTCTATCCTGGTGAACTTTCTCCCTACAATTACTTCTTTAATCACAAATGGCAGTGTTTTATATACGTTTCCTATAATGTTTTTTTACATGCTTCCCTTTGCTAAATTTACCTTTAGACTCCCTTATAGCTCTTTTTCTTTCTTTGCTAACTCAGTGGGGGATTGGTATATTTTTTAGCATTATTAATCGTGTGAAGTTCATCATATACATTTTTATACATATGCTTACTTACTCCTTATTTCTCGTCTTCCTTGTATATCAGCAGTTTGTTTTTATCATGTTTTGGAAATTTTATGCTAAATGTAAATGCATATCAGATATTTGCCTTCCTCATGTTTGAAAATTTTGCACTAAATGTAAATCCTATGTTTTTATTATATTTTACAACGTTTTTCTATTCTGGAGTTTTTCTTTCCGAGCCTTTGCTGAAAATGGATTTCTGACCCAGTCAGATTTTTCCATTTACCAAATGTCAAATAAATAAAGATAAGTCAATCCAGTTAATTGAGCAATTAAAAATTCAGGTGCATCATGTCACATGCGCTATTGATGGATGGGCATCATAAACCAGTGAGAGAAAAATAAGGTTGAGTTCATTTGTGTATTCAGTGCTACATCTCCTATGTTTAAGCAGTTAGTCCTGGTATTATTAAATTCAGAATGAGGTGACACCTAAAATATTCAAGAGCTGATGCGTCCAAGCTCCTCAATAGAAAGGTAGTCTCCCATTAAAAAAGTTCCTTGGTGTTTTTTCAACTTGATAGTTGGTCAATTGCAGGTTAAGCATCTTTCACTTATATACCCAGGCATAAATAACTGTAACTGTTCAACTGCAGCAACTCAGAGTAAAATAAAAATACTCAGATTTTTCTGCATAATCACATACCTTTCTGGTATTATGACTTGAAATTTAATTAGAATTTCCATACTGCTGTGTCTTCCTAGCACATATGATGATACAGAAACAAAGCTTAAGCACATGTGGTGATGCAGAAACAAAGCTGAAGACAGATGTTTATCTGATAAATGCATGTGTTGCACACCATTGTACATTAGTTAGTGTAGCTTGCTTCCTCTTTGACAGGCAAGTTACCTTGGTTAAAATATATGTCTGTCAAAAACGAAGACCTAAAAAACAGAGAGAATAGAAATAATCTAAGAATATTTGGATTCCCTATATATTAACATTCATCTTTCATTCAACTAACATTCAAGGTCAGGTGGCACAATGCCAGGGTAATCCTATGGGCTAGGCTTGTAAAGGCTTCAGGGCCATTAGCCTAGTACACACCTATGAACCTATGGATCTATAAACTGGCAGGGGAAAGCTGCTTCTAAATCACCTATTGTATTGCTGAGACTTCTTCTATAAAGCAAACCTATTTCTGCCTAAGTTTTTTAATTTTATTTATTTATTTAATCCAGGATGTCAAACAACAAATCTTTTGTCTATGACAGTGTGGTCTTATCCAGAAATGTTGTCTTAATTCATTACAGAGGGGTGATGCATTCATGTGTTTCTGTAGTTACAGCCTCTAGGTGTCTAATACAGCTTGTTAATACATGTGTTAGTAATCGCAAACCATACTACATAAAGACTTTTGAAAGATTTTATCTTCTAAATTATGCATAGCCAACATAACTCCACTGACATTTGAAATCTGTCTAGTGCTGCTAGAGAGATATTAATTGTTGTTCATATGCTATTAATTTATATTGTCATAGTTTTTTTATGTTTTTCCGAATTTCTCAATAACCATGTAACAAAACAGAAATGCTTACTGTAATATGACAACTCATGGATGTGCAAACATAATGCTTCTAACAGTATAGTTATAGTTACCAAGATACTGTAGGTTTACAAAATATAACAAATTAACATTCATTGTGTTTATTACAACTTGTAAAATTCAGTTTAGGTGCTAGAATCTAATGAATATTATCAATGTAAAGATGTGTTTGGCTAAACATTTTGCCATTTGCATTTCCTTAGTAACAGTTATGGCTTCAGAGATATGAACATTTGTTTGAAATGGGAGGACATAATTTTGTCAAATACCCTGAATGCAATGACTGTAAGTTAAGAGCACACTGTAATATGAGGTACTTGGAAGATTTTGCAAAGCAGATTTTTCCATGGTAGCCAGGATTCATGATAATCCCATTATATGTTGTTATATATCCAAAATGAATGATCATCCCAGACTGCTTATTCAAATATGCACAATTATTACAAATTACAAACCACTTTTTTGAACCCAGCACTAAAGTTTTTATATAAAAATGGAAGATAAACCTAACTACTACCAAAAACTGCCATTGTATACAGCAATAAGTCAAAATACAAGAAAAGATATAAAGCTGAGTTATAATCTATGATATTACAAATTACTCATACACTTAGCAGTCACCTGACTTTTATACTGTAACATTTGTTTCTTTTTATCATCTGATTCTCTTTCCCTCTAATCTCTAAATAAATATCTCAGATCCTGGAACTATGCAAAACACCTCCCCTAATTCCTCATTCATACTGTCCCATAACTCCCTTTCTATGTTCTGTTACCATCTCAGATCCTGGAATTATGCAAAGCACCTCCCCTAATATCTTGTTCTTACTGTCTCATACCTCCCTTTCTATGTTTCTCTGTTCTCTTACCACCATTTCTGCTATCATCTAAGCACTAATACAAATGTGAAAATTCACTGTAGGAAGAAGGCAAAGCAATGCAAATGTACAAATATTATATAACTATTTCTTACTCATTGCCTGCCTTATGGAACATTCTAATTGTTTTATGTTGATTAATGACTATGGCCCTAGATGTTCAATTGCACATCTCACCAGAAGAGCTGCATATATGCTTCCTTTGAATTTATGTAAAACATGTTATTTCAGGCTGTCCTGTAATTCTACAGATTGCTTCTACTAGGGATCTTTTTCCCTGAACAGCCACTTAAAGTGAGACTTTTATTGTGCTTAGTCACTAGATTGCAATTAGCAAAGGAAATAAAATAATTAAATAAATATACACTTATTGGGATGTCATTAACTTTTGTCCAGGGCAGTTATGACACCATTATAAATGCCATACAAACTCCAGTAAACTAAATGATTGATTTACTCACAATGGAGTTACCAAATACTTATGTATGTTTTGGTAGTTGCATTATTTTATTTTATTGCTATATTTGTTTATTTGCAGATAACAGGCCTGGTGCTAGGAGGGCTTGCAGATGATGTTCTGATAAAAATAATCAAGCAAGATGATCCAGGTGACAGTTCTGCTGTTTCATGAGGGGAGATGTCAGATAACTTTTTTAGGAGTGCTGAGGATGAAAATGTTAAAAAGGAACCAGGTGATGTGGCAGCAGAAAATGCGGCAGGTAAAACTTACACAGCAGTGACACGAAGTAAAAGAGCAAAGCAGAAACAAACTGAGAAGGTATCTGGTTTTGTGGCAGCAAATAATGCATTAGTAAAACATATTCAATAGTGATAGCAGGCAAAAAGAAGGGCAGCAACAAACTATAAGCAAAACTGTTTTAAAAAGTAGAAAAGACCAATTGTGAGAAGAACAAAAGATAGAAAAATATGTGTGGGACAATTTGGTAACTGTTCTTTGTTTAAAAGCTTGAGAAATTATGTATTTTATACATATTATTTATTTATTTATTTACATTTGTTTACTGGGGTAGTGCACTGATCTCAGTAGCCCATTTGCAGGCACAGCCTGGTTGAATTAGATCACATAAGAAATGAACAAAACTTATTTCCAGGTAAAAGGATATGTAAACAGATAGAATATGCTACAACATTTAGTTCACAGAGCAGTTAACAATGTCAAAACATATATGGAAAATGGAATTATGCAGAGCTTTATGGATAAGAAGTAGCCATAATGAGTGAGATGGTTTATGCAACAAGGATAGCAGCATATCCTTATATAGAGAGGTATTAAGACATTAGAAGAGTTGCAAGAAAGGATACCATATTGGGAAGACGGAGAAAATGTGAGAGAGACATACAGAGGGAAGAGGAGTAGAAAGGAGAGGAAGTATGAGAGATGCAAAAAGAAGAGGGAGGTAGGATGAATGAAAGGCTGAGTGCAGCTGCACTTTGCTTTGGTGAAGACGTGTTCCTTGAACTGTTGTCTGAAGTCCGAGTACTTTTGGATGTCTTGGAATAAGAGAGGAATGGAGTCCCAGAGTTCAGGTGCTAGATTTGAGAATGCAGTCAGTGCAATAAACTTTACTTTTTTGGAGTTAGAATGGTGGCTTGAGACTGAGAGATAGCCCTGAGATTATATGTGGGGATTTTGGTGAAAAGTTTGATTGTAAAGGAAGATGACTCAGGAGAAAGGGCTTTGTGAATTAATGATCCTAGAAGGAGGTTGGTTCTCAAATATACTAGCAGTCAGTTAGGCAGTAGTGTTCATCATTGTGGGAGTTAGTAATGAACTGGCAGATTTTACTAGGAGTTTATTATTTAAAAGTAAAGAAAGAAAAAACCCTGTTACTGAGTGATGGAACAAATACACAATAGTCCAATCAAAAACAAAAATATGTTCCAAACACTGAACCACCACAAAGGAGCTCAAATCCAAGTAGAAATCCAAATAAAGTCCAAATGAGATTCCACAGAAACTTTATTACAAGGGTAAGCGCCTTCTCAACCTGTCCTGGTTGCTTCCTCAGACCAAAATGAATTCTTAAAAACTCACACCCATTTTAAAATACATGTCATATAAAATCATCCAATCAAATCAAGAAAAGTGCAAGTGCTTTCCAAGCTTAAAGAGATAGACAATTTAAAAACACAGACAATTCAAAAGCAGTTTAGAGGCAGCTTAGTTACAATTCAATAACATGTACTCCCACCCTATCTAAAAAACATAAGTAATCACAATAAAATGTATTATATATTACAATGTATATTTCTAAAAAATATATATATATATATATATATATATATATATATATATATATAAAAAACAGAGGGAGTCTAACAAAATTGCTTCATGTTACTTTCCAAGGTCCATAAAAACAGATTGAAACCACCCTTTAGACCTATAGTCTCAGTGGCTGGGTGGATCACTGAGTCAGCATCTTTTTTATGGAAAAACAACTGAGACCCTTGATATCTAAATATTGTTTAATATTGAGAGACAGAGAACATTTTTGAAAGATTTTTATGCTTTTTTAAGCAATTATAAGGCAACTGGGGAAGAACTTTAGGTTACCCTAGATGTGGTATCCCTTTTTACTAGCATTCCCAATGAAATAGGAATATGTTATCTAAGGGAATTCGTGAAAAAGGATGCCACATTAAGTGTGGAAAATATTGATTTAATATGTTTTTTACTTGAATTGATATTGGAATTCAATGTTTTTACATTTGAGACAAAATATTTTTTACAAACATCAGGAGTAGCCATGTGGACCCCCTACAGCTAATAGCTATGCCAATTTAGTAATGGCTCAATGGGAACAAAGTTTCATGATGAACTACAATGTTTTTAGTAGGAACATATTCTTCTATTGACGGTTTGTAGATGATTTATTTCTTTTATGGGGTGGCACTGAAGAAAGGTTATATGAATTTGTTGAATACTTAAATAATATCACAGAATTCTTAAATTTTACTGTGAACAGTTCAAGGGTCAGTGTTGACT
Source organism: Protopterus annectens (assembly GCF_019279795.1). NCBI lineage: Eukaryota > Metazoa > Chordata > Ceratodontiformes > Protopteridae > Protopterus > Protopterus annectens. The sequence goes on along the minus strand of NC_056748.1, from coordinate 1,061,973,043 downwards.
TCTTGGATGTTAAAGTAATAATGGAAACAACAACAGGGATGATATAGACTAGATTACATAGAAAGGATTGCTGTCGTAATAGCCATGTCCACCACACGAGCATGCATCCACCCCACATTTTTAAAAATGTTGTTAAAAACCGGGCTGTACGAATGTCAAGACTACATGCAAGGGACCAGGACTTTGAGACTGGTTTGATGACTCTGAGAGATGAGTTTGTAGCCAGATGCTACCATGAGAAAGAGGTAGATGAGGCTTGCTTGATAGCCAAGACTAAGAGAGATAATATAAGGAAACCCTACTTCTCCAGTCCGATTAGAGCTGGTCTGACCTCCGAGAAAAGGGTGGATGATATACAAACCCTAAATTACAGCATGACACACTTGGCGGATATGAACTTGGTTAAGGATATACTATACAGGAATTGGCATATTTTAGGGACTGATGACCAAGTCAGGAAAATAGTGGGTGATAAGCCTAAGTTTATATATAAGAATAAGAAGTCACTCAGACAAATGCTTTGCTACAAAGAAAGGATGGACCATATCCCTTTGGTCAATTATGGAACAATGAGGTGCAATAGTTGTGCATTTTGTTAATGCATTGAGACAAACAAATTGTTTGTCCATCCTACAACATGGAGATTATATAAGTTTAGGGTGACCGGGAATTGTCAAAGTAAGGATGTGATATATTTGGCACAGTGTCTGTGCTGTGAGGCATTTTATGTCGGGAAGACCAACAGACACTTGAGAGAGCAGATTCGTGGCCATCTTTATTGCTTCAGGAGAGGACAGGAGCACAGTGCAATAGCTAAACACATGATTCAAAATGGGGAGAATCATTATTTTAGTTTTTCCATTATAGATACCTTAACAGACAGCATGAGAGGTGGGGATTTATGTAATAAAACGGAACAGAAAGAGCTCAGGTGGATTTTGTTAGCCGCACATAAACCACCGGGGCTAAATGATTATATATCACCAAAACCAGTCTTACAAAGTAGGAAATTATGGAAAATAGTAACATGAAGCAGTTTTGTTAGACTCCCTCTGTTATTTATATATATATTTATATTTTTAGACATATATTTTTAGAAATATACATTGTAATATATAATACAGTTTATTGTGATTACATATGTTTTTAGATAGGGTGGGAGGACATGTTATTGAATTGTAACTAAGCTGCCTCTAAACTGCTTTTGAATTGTCTGTGTTTTTAAATTGTCTATCTCTTTAAGCTTGGAAAGCATTTGCACTTTTCTTGATTTGATTGGATGATTTTACATGACATGTATTTTAAAATGGGTGTGAGTTTTTAAGAATTAATTTTGGTCTGAGGAAGCAACCAGGACAGGTTGTGAAAGTGCTTACCCTTGTAATAAAGTTTCTGTGGAATCTCATTTGGACTTTATTTGGATTTCTACTTGGATTTTGAGCTCCTTTGTGGTGGTTCAGTGTTTGGAACATATTTTTGTTATTTATTTATTTATTTATTGAAATTTGATTACTGGAAATGTCCGACTAGATAGAAGACCATTTTCAACAGAGGTCTGGGAAGAAAATCTCCATATTTGAATGTATATGTATAGGTATGGTATATGGGTAGGAAGTACATGTGTAGGTGTTGGGTATGGGTAGGTAGAATGTGAGTAGGTACAGAGCATGGGTAGGTAGCATATGTGTATGTATGGGGTATGGGTAGGAAGTATGTGTGTAGGTACGGGGTATCAGTAGGTAGCATGTGTGTAGGTATTGGGTATGGGTAGGTAGTATGTGTGTGGGTATTGGTAGGTAGTATGTGTGAGGGTAGGGAGTATGGGTTGGTAGCATATGTGTAGGTATGGGGTATGGGTAGATAGTATGTGTGTAGGTATTGGGTATGGGTAGGCAATATGTGTGTGGATATGGTGTATGGGAAGTAGTATATGTGAGGGTAGGGGATTTGCGAATGTAGCATGTTTGTTTGTATGGGGATGGGTAGATAGTAGAGTATGTGTGTAGGTATTGGGTAGGTAGTATGTGTGTGGGTATGGGTAGGTAATATCTGTGCAGGTATGGGATATGGGCCTGTAGTCTTTGTGTAGGTATGGGGTATAAGGTATGGGTAGGTAGCATGTATGTGGTTGGGTAGGTAGTATGTGTATAGATATGGGTTATGCAGTATGGGTAGTTAGTATATTTATAGGAATGGGTAAGTAGTATGTGTGTAGGTAAGCGTAGGTGTTATGTTTGTGGGTACTGCTGGCATGAGGCATGGGTAGGCAGTAAGTGTATAGATATGGGGTATGTGTAGGTAGTATATGTGTGGATATGGGTAAGTAGCATGTGTGAAGGTATGGGGTATGGGTAGGTAGTATGTATATTGGTATGGCATATGGGTTGGTAGTCTGTGTGTAGATATGGGGTATGGGGTATCGGTAGGTAGTATGTGTATAGATATTGGGTATGCGGTATTGGTCAGTAGTATGTTTTAGGCATGGTTCATAGTTCATAGGTTCATAGGCTGGTACTAGGCTATCAGCCCTAGGGCCTATACAAGCCTAGCCAGAACAATTCCCTGGCTATTTTTTCCCACACTATTTACTTCCCTGGACCTCTGTCTAGCAGGGCGACTGACGTGATCCCCGGGGTGAATTTCCTTTCTCCCATCCAATCGTCATTGTTCCTTTTGAAGAGGACCAAAGAGGCACTCTGCTTGACATGTATGGGCAATCTATTCCAGAGTCTGGGGAGTCTCTGGGTCTATTCCAGAGTATGGGTAGGTAGTATGTGTGTAGGTAAGGGTAGGTAGTATGTGTGTAGGTATGGGTTATGGGTAGGTAGTATGTGTGTAGGTATAGGGTATGGTAGGTAGTATGTGTGTAGGTATTAGGTATGGGCAGGCAGTATGTGTGTAGGTTTAGGGTATGGTTAGGTAGGTTGTGTGTGGGCATGGGGTAGAGGTAGGTAGCATTTGTGTAGGTATGGGTTATGAGTAAGTAGTATGTGTGTGGGTATGGAAAGGTAGTATGTTTGAAGGTATTGCGTATAGGTAGGTAGTATGTGCATGGAAATGGAGTATGGGTAGGTAGTAAGGGTTTGGGTATGGGGTATGGGTAGGTAGTATATGTGTATGTATGAAGTATGTGTAGGTAATTCTGTGTAGGTAAGGGTAGATAGTATGTGTGTAAGTATGGTTAAGTATTATGTGTTTAAGTGCAAAATATGGGTAGGTAGTATGTTTGTGGGTATGGAGTATGGGTAGGTAGTATATGTGTAGGTATGATGTGTGAGTAGGAAGTATGTGTGGGGGTATGGGTAAGTAGTATGCGTGCGTATGGGGTATGGGTAGGTAACGTGTGTAAGTATAGGGTATGGGTAGGTAGCTTGTGTGTAAGTATGGGGTATGTGTAGCTAGTATGTTTGTAGGTATGGGGTTTGGGTTGGTAGCATGTGTTTAGGTATGGGATATGGGTAAGTAGTATGTTTGTAGATGTTAGTTATGGGTAGGTAGCATGTGTGTAGGTATGGGGTTGGTAGTATGTTCATAGGTATGGGTAGGTAGTAAGTGTGTGGATAAGGGTAGGCATTATGTGTCTAGGTATGGGGTATGAGTTGCTAGAATGTGTGTTGTTGTGGGGTATGGGTTGGTAGCATATGTGTACATACGGCGTATGGGAATGTAGTATGTCTGTAGGTGTGGGGTACAGGTATGCAGTATTTGTGGGGGTATGAGGTATGGGTAGGTAGTATGTGTGTAGGTATGGAGTATGTGGTATGGATAGGTAGTATGTCCGTAGTTATGTGTAAATAGTATGTGTGTGAGTAAGGGTAGGTAGTATGTGTGTAGGTATGGGTTGCTATCATGTGTATGGGTTGGTAATATGTGTGTATGTATGTGGATGAGTAGGTAGTATGTTTGTAGGTATGGGGTATGAGTAGGCAGTATGTGTGTGGGTATGGGGTATGAGTAGGTAGTATGTGTGTGGGTAAGTGATGTTGGTAGGTATAATTAATGGGTATGGGTAGGTAGTATGTGTGTGAGTATTGGGTGTGGTTGGTAGTATGTGTGTGGGTATGGGGTATGGGTAGGTAGCCTGTGTGTAGGTATGGGGTATTGGGTAAGTAGTATGTGTGTGTGGGCATGGGATATGGGTAGGTATTCTGTGTGTCAGTACTGGGTATGTGTAAGAATTATGTGCATGGGTATGGGGTATGGGAAGTTACTATTTGTGTAGGTATGGGGCATGGGTAGGTAGTCTGTGTGTAAGTATGGGATATGGGTAGGTAGTCTGTGTGTAGGTATGGGTATATAGTATCTGCATGGGTATGGAGTATGGGTAGGCTGTACATGTGAAAGTATGGAGTAATGGTAGGTAGTATGTGTGTGCAAGTATGGGGTATGGGTAGGTAGTATGTGTGTAGTTATGGAGTATAGTTATGTAGGATGTGTTTTTGTTTGGGTTATGGGGAGGTATTATGTGTGTGGGTATAACATATAGGTAGGTAATATGTGTATAGGTTTGGGGTATGGGTAGGTAGTATGTGCATGGGTATGGAGTAGGGGGTGGTAGCATTTGTGTAGGTATGGGTTATGGGTAAGTAGTATGTGGGTAGGTAGTATGTGTGTAGGTACTGGGTATGGGTAGGTAGTATGTGTGTATGTATATGGGGTACGGGTAGGCAGTATGTGCGTGGGTATGGGTAGGTAGTATGTGTGTGTGGGTATGGGGTGTGGTTGGTAGTATGTGTGTGTGTGTGTGTGTATCTACAGGGTATAGGTAGGTAGTTGTGTGTAGCTAGAAGGTATGAGTAAGTAGTATGTGGGTGTGGGTATGGGATATGGGAAGGTATTCTGTGTGTCAGTTCTGGGTATGAGTAGGTAATATGTGCATGGGTATGGGGTATGCAAAGTTACTATCTGTCTAGGTATGGGGTATGGGTAGGTAGTCTGTGTGTAAGCATGGGATATAGGTAGGTTATCTGTGTGTAGGTATGGGGTGTGGGTATATAGTATTTGCATGGGTATGGAGTATGGGTAGGTTGTACTTGTGTAGTTATGGAGTATGGGTATTTAGTATGTCTGTAGATATGAGATATTGGTAGGTAGTATGTGTGTAGGTATGGGTAGGTACTGTGTGTGTGTGTGTGTGTGTGTGTGTGTGTGTGTGTGTGTGTGTGTGTGTGTGTGTGTGTGTGGGGTATGGGTAAGTAGTTTGTGAGGGTATGGGGTAGGGGTAGATAGTATGTGTGTGGGTATGGGGTATGGGCAAGTAGTATGTGTGTAGATATGGGGTATGGATAGGTAGTCAGTCTGTGTGTAAGTATGTGGCATGGGTAGTTAATATGTATGTAGGTATGGGGTATGGGTAGGTGATATGTGTGCAGGTATAGTGTATGGTTAGGTAGTCTGTGTGTAGGTATGGGGTATGGGATTTGGATAGGTAGTATGTGTATGGGTATGGGTAGGTCATGTGTGTGTAGGTATGTGGAATGTGTAGATAGTATGTGAGTGGCTATAGGTAGGTAGTATGAGTGTAGGTATGGTGCGTGGTGTATGTGTAGGTAGCATGTGTGTAGTTATGGGGTATGGGAAGGTAGTATGTGTGTAGGTGTGGGGTATGGGTAGGTAGGTTGTGTGTTTATGTGGCATGGGTAGCTAGTATATGCTTGCAGGTATTGGTAAGTAGGGGCTCCTATTACGTAGTCAAACTTTTACAAGTTTGAATGCTATATGGCTGAAACCATATGTTCGAACTTGTAAAAGTTCGAATACATAAAAAAAAATAACAAAAGAAAAAACATAACTAATTGTTGTAAGCAGGGGGGCAAGCCCACCTGCACCCCCACACCCCCCGCTTTTTAAATATACCAACTCCAAGTTTGCACTACAGTGCGGAAAGGTAAGATTTCCTTTTACTGCAGTGTAGTGCAATCTCAGAGTTGGTATATTTAAAGAGCGGGGGGTGTGGGGGATGCAAGGGGGGCTTTCTCCCCCTGCTTACAACAGTTAGTTTTGTTTTTTTCTTTTTTTTTAATGTGTTCAAAGTTTTGAAACTTCTAACATAAGGGTTCAACTTTATTATGTTTGAAGTTTCAAAACTTCAGTCACATAATAGGAACCCGTAAGTAGTATGTCTTTAGTTACAGGGTATGGTAGTATTATGTGTGAGGTTGTGGGGTATGCATTGGTAGTATGTGTGTAGGTATAGGGTATGCATAGTTAGTATGTGCGGGTAGGAAGTATGTATGTGCATATGGGTAGGTAGTATGTGTGTAGGTATGTGGTATGGGTAGGTAGTATGTGTATAGGTATTGGGTATGGGTTGGTAGTATGTGTGTGGGTATGAGATATGTGTAGTTAGTATTTGTGTGGGTATGGAGTATGGGTAGGTAGCATGTTCATTGGTGTGGGGTACAGGTAGGTAGTATGTGTGTGGGTATGGGGTTTCGGTAAATATTATCTATGTTCATGTGGGGTATGGGTAGGTAGTATGTGTGTAGGTATTGGGTATGGGTATGTAGTATGTGTGTAGGTATGGGGTTTGGGTAGATAGTATGTATGTATGTTGGTGTGGGGTATGGGTAGGTAGTATGTGTGTAGGTATTGGATATGGGTAGGTAGTAGGTGTGTGGGTATGGGGTATGGGTAGATAGTATGTTCATTGATGTGGGGTATGGGTAGGTAGTATGTGTGTGGGCATGTGCTTTGGGTAGACAGTATGTATGTTGTTGTGGGGTATGGATAGGTAGTATGTGTGTAGGTATTGGTAAGGGTATGTAATATGTGTGGGGTATGGGTAGGTAGTATATTCATAGGTGTGGGGTATAGGTAGGTAGTATGTGTGTAGCTGCTGGGTATCGGTTAGTAGTATGTGTGTGGGTATGGGGTATAGGTAGCTAGTATGTGTGTTGGTATGGAGTATGGGTAGCTAGTATGTGTGTTGGTATAAGGTATGGGTAGGTAATATGTGTGTGGCTATGGGTTATGATTAGGTAGTATGTTTATTGGGATTAATCTGTTCTGATATATGGAGTCAGTGTCAGTCAGGTAATTGATGTCAGGGTTTGTGTGAGGGTTGAAGTAAATAACTGATATCAGCAGGAGAATGTAAATGTAAGTCATGGTTATAGGAATTCCTAGTGTAACTTAACTGTAATACAGGCTTTAAGATCTAGAGAATTAGAGAGGAAAGCAGTATTCCTTAAAGGAGTGTTTACTGGGTGGATAAAAATGGGTGGGGATCTGCCAGTATAAGAGTGCATGTCAGGGGATTGGGGTGGGAGGGAAGAGCTGATGAATGAAATGAGTGGATAAGGATGGAGCTACCCTCTGACTGGGTGTGAGGAGTGTGAATAAGTAAAGTATGGAGTGAATATTGCAGAAAAGATCAAAGGGAGGGGTTAAAGGCTGGGAAGAACACAGAAGAGTATAACTGTCTATGTTGGCTGAAAAAAAATAGGGGAAAATCAAAAGAATATTCAGGTAATGAAGCTAATAAGAATTGTACAGAACCATGAATGCAGATAATATAGGGCAGTGATGGCAAACCAGTGACATGCCACGACATTTTGGGTGACACAGCAGTGTTCACCAATACCCGAGTTACCAAAGAAACTGAATAAACAAAAATACAAGAAATATGTAACCTTGCTCTTATCTATTAAAACTGTGCAACAAAAAAGTTGATGTTAATCAAATCAAATGCAATGTGTTCCATATTTTTTTTCAGTTCAATTCAAAATTACTATTAAAAGTAGGATCATTTTTTGGTGCACTCTTTTAAGCTCAATTATCAGTGTGCATATTGTTTTCTCTATTTTAAGTCTCTGATTTTTCTTTTACTTTTATAATACATAGCAGCACACATGATTGGACTGTATTTTTTTAATAAATGAATATGTAAAGAATCGTTTCTCTTTTGTTTGGGGGGGTGGTGACATACCAGCACAATCAAGATAGACATTTTCCAAATTTATGACACACCAAGCCCAAAAGTTTCGCTGTCACTGATATAGAGTGTATATATGTTGGAAAAAATAATGAATGCTATGAAGTAGATGAGCAGTAACACAATGATGTGGAAGGAGATAAAATGGATAGTGAATTCAGTATTAGTCGTTTGTTATGATGATGATGTATTAATGAGTGATATCTAAGAACAGTGGCAGCTTTGAGGAAGCTAGTAGTGATTGGCAGACTGAATGAATGGATGGAGATAGCAAAGATTAAATGAAGTATTAGATGTGTTGGGAAGGACTGGGGAATGGGTTGGGGAACAAACTCAGACCGGGTTTAGTGAGGGCAGAGCCCCCCCCCCCCCGGAATCTAAACTTTTTCCAGCAAAAATACAATCTGTGGCACTGAAGGTTTTGGCTACTATAGAGTGTAAAAGAAGGTTTGAGAGATGCACTAGTACAATACAGCCAAGGACAATTCAGAATTATTATTATGAGATCTCTGAAGAGAAGGAGGAATGTGTTACTGGGGTTGGATATGAAAAGCCCAGGGAACAATGCAGTAGCAAGGTAGACCAAGTGTGCCTCACAAGTACAAAGTACAAGTATTGAGGTATAGCATGTGCAATATATGTATAAGAGTAAAAAGGAAAATAAGAGAGAACGGAAATTAAAAAAAAATTCAGAACAAGTTAAGGAAAATTTTGAAAAAGAAATTGCTATTAGAAAATTGGATGAAGTACTTAGGAAAATAAATGTTGAATCAGAATCATGTCCAGATGGCATAGGGTATGGAATGTACAAGAAATTAATGGACTGACAGAGAGTATTTTCTAAATGTACTGAATGAATGGTTTGTTTATGAAAAGTTGTGTAGTGGGATAATCAAATCTATATGGATGAAAGATAAGGATGAAATAAAAAAATGGAGGTCATTCACACTAAATACTTTAGATTATAATATTTTATGATAATAAAATATCAATGAGAATGAAGATGAATGAAGATGAGAATGGAAGGGAGGATGAGGGGTATTATGGAAGAAAATATATATGGTATAAAATGGCACATATGTCAACAGTTATTGGTTGTGAGAGAAATTATGGATAATATTATAAGTACAAGTGAGGCTGTGACTCTTATGGTAGGTGATATTAGCAATGCATTTATTACAATAGGAGATTATGCTTTGTGGGATGTGAAGGTGAAATATGGAATAGATAACAGAATTAGCAATGTATGTCAGCATATCAAAATAATAGAGTGAGAGTGTTAGTGAATGGGTGGCACAGTAAAGAAATATGCATGAAGTGTGATATAAGACAAGGATGTCCCATGAGTGGGATATTGTTTGCACTGGTTATGCAAGTGATACTGAATGAAGTAGTTTATAAAATGAAATATGCTAGATATGTGATGCAAAAGGAGATGGTGATACCAGTAGTTTTTGACAAAAGCAGGCAATTAAGTTGCAGTTGCTAATGCAATAAAATATATGAGGGAAGTCTTGGCTTGTCTGAATGAATGTTTAAAACAAATGGGAATGAACTTGAATAAAGATAAAAGTAAGGGTTTGGGTGATGTCATGAAATCTCGGAAGTGTACTTTTCACTGAATGAAGTGTCTTTGCTAGGTTTAAAATTGAGGAAAATAATGTAGTTATACAATGGGTTTAATAAAAGAAATGAAACGTGGAAGATGTATAGTTTAGCACTCAGGAGAAAGGTTTATCTGGTGGATTCTAAATTAATTGGATAAATAGCATATTTGTCAAATATTTATAGGATTCCATAAAAACATGAAAAACAAATTGTGCAATTGGTGGTTTCTTTTGTATGGTGGTCAAGATTAAACCCAGTGAAAAACAGTGTGCTATATATGGGTGACAATGAAGAGGGACTGGGTTACTAAATGCAGTTATTTTTATTTATTCTGCTTCTTTAAACTTTTAGAGTATTAAAGTGGGTAAAGGGAAAGTTTGAGAAACTAATATGGAAAATCTTTAAATACATGTAGAAAAAATTCTGGGAGATGATGAGAATAAGAAAAAAGAGAAAATATGCAAATGATAAAAATAAATATTATCAAGAAAATAACAGTTGATGATATAAGACGTGGCATAATAATGTGCTGAAACAATATAATTCCTTTAATCTATGGGGAAATGTATCAGAAAAAGTGATTAAAGCCATTAAAGGAAAGAAGAAAAACGGTGAGCCAGGATAGTAGAGTGCCAGGATTGCCTATGGAGACTGGTAATAAATACGTTACCAGTAACAAGGATTACGCCATTTAAAAAGAACGTTGAAAGAGTGTGTTTACCTTGTGGGGAGAACTCTTTTTTTTCAAATGTAAAAGAGTGGTGGCAGTCTGGAAAAAGTTTTGTGAAAAAGTATTTTTGAGAATATTAATGGCATAAGCAGTACCGATATGAATATGATTATGTATGGATATAAGAACAAGAAGAAGGAATATATGAAGCGAGTAAATAAGAATTTATTGTATGCAATATGGGTTATTTGGAATGAAAGACTGAGTGAAATTTTGTTTAATGAAAAATGGATTTGGGCAGATCTGTTGTGAAAAGTTACATTATGTTTGTGGAAGAAGGAGTGGGGATTGATTATGGAAGAATAACAATCGGGATGCTATAAGAAAAAGAGAAATAGTCAATGGTGGCTCGTGCCGTCGAACTGCAGGAATGCAGCCGTCCCAACAAAAAGATTTAAATTTTGGACATTTACATGTGAATAAAAAAAATAAAACAAGCATTATTTTTTTTACAACAACTTGATGTATTTATTGTGCTCTAAGCAAGTCCGACTGACTCGCAAACTCCCAGAACTCCAACTGCACAAGCTCGTCGAGCTCCGTTTTTTATTTATTTATTTTAATTAGCAAACCAATGTTTCTGACTGCTTTACAAGCAGTCCAGATATAAGAGAAGGCATCAGTGTGATGCCCAGAAGTCTATGCGGTATTTAACCACACAGTAAGTAGAAGGGGGTTTGGACTGCCACATCCGCAGGCACGTACATGACGTGGACAGCTGGATTGCTACTGATTGGTTCTCGCTCTCTTCTCAAAAAAGAGAGCGAGAAACAATTAGCCTGTAGCTGTAGCACACTATACTTACATGGATAGGTTACTTGTGCTACGGACTGACTTGACTATCGTTGGTGAAAGTTTCAACTTGTCTTGAAGTTGGTTCCTTATCTTTGTTTTTTTTTTCAGCTTACGTTAGGCTTGCTAGCTTGCTTACGAGCAGCTGCTGTCATCAAATCAAGTTATTAAACTGAGGTGGCTTTTCAATGTATTTTTTTTTTTTACAGTACTGTCGAAGTATGGAGGAGTCTAATCTTAAACACATGGGCATTCATCTACCTGTTTGCTGCAACTGTTTACCCACATGTCTTTTTTTTACAAAGCATTTGATTTTATCTATAATTGCCTCCTATATTATATTTTACTAGAGTTGCTATGAATTTATTCATTTTTATCATTTAGAACTACATACTTGCATAGTCTATCAGCATTCCTATGTAAGTACATTTTAAAGATCATGTATTTCTGAATTGCCTTAGTCTTACATTCTGTGTAGGTTAACTTGCATAATATACACCACATTTCTAACTCTTAGTCTCTTGTTTTTCACAGATTACTTTGTATTATCTTTACATTCTTTGTCACATTAAGTCATGTAAACATTGATACTTTACTGATATAATGCAAATATGCATGAGAAAGTATCTTATGACTAACATAAAAATGTATTTTTGTCTATTGCACTTATACATAGGTTCATAGGTTCATAGGTTAGTACTAGGCTATCAGCCCTAGGGCCTATACAAGCCTAGCCATAACAACTCCCTAGCTATTTCTTCCCACACTATTTACTTCCCTGGACCCTGTCTAGCAGGGTGACTGATGTGATCCCCGGGGTGAATTTCCTAAGGGCTAGGAGTATCACTGGCATCCTAGATGAGGATAGGTCCCTGACTTTAATGCTGGTTTTCCTGCTGTTATACCAGCTTTCATCAACATTACATTTTTTCAAGATGTGCAGTCTTTGGTTAATGGATTTAAAGCCAAGCTTTCATTTTTATAATTGTTTTTTTCTTGGATATGGCTATTGTACATTTTTGAGAATATGATCAAAATATGTTTATTATGTTTTCTTTTTCATTCTCACTTATGATATACAAAATTATATTTTATGCGTGTATTTATAATTTATGTGTATAACTAAAGGATGTATGTTGTATTGTTATGCACTGCAACTGAACCACACATCTAGGCTTCTTGCAATATACTACTTGCAGTATTGTGCCTGAGAAGTAGTGATTCTACATAATGATGGATTTACAGGTACAAAAAAGTTATTTTTCACCTGACTGTGTCACTCTGGTGATCTGTGCATGTGTAAATGAGTTACAGGCAGAATATAATTTAATACAGTCAGGAAGGTGTATCAAAGAGCACATGTATGTTTCGTGTTCAAGGGGTCTATGATTTAAAAAGAGCTCAAAGTTAATCTTTATCTGCCACTGGCAAAATGTATTTTCTTTGAATTTGGGTTTCAATGCTGTTTCAATAAATGTGAGTTTCAAGGACAGAGAAGTTTTAATGCTAAGTCTATTTTCATTGTGAGACTGCATTGCTTTTTTTAGCAGATATCTATTAGTGTTCGTGCTGTAAAATGTAAAATAAAACTTTCAAATGAAATCCAAATCATCGCAGAAGTAAAGCAGTATGCACATTACAGTGTTTATGGTAAATAGGGTGAAATAACCAATGAATGGGACATTGGAATGGCTTCAGCGGGGAGGCTCCATTCAACCATGATTTTGTGAGGGGGGAAGGGCAGCAAACCCAGACAGCCCCGACTGAACTATACCTCTCAACTGTCCCAATTTTTGCAGAATGAATAGATTTTTGCTTCTTATTTTTGGTTTGTTCCTCATAAAATGTGTGGTTTTCTGGCAAATCATTTAGGAATGAAGTCACTAAATTATGACAGACATTGAGTTTCAGACATTATAATTTTCAGAAAAATGCATGCTAAAGCAAGACCTGTTATTCTATCAACTGTCTTAAGTTTATACAAGAGCAATTTTTAGTACTGTTTGTATGTTCCCCAATATATTTGGTCTTGTCCAGATTTCCTGCATTAAGAGGTTGAGAGATACGTGCAAATATCTTTATAGAATTAGGCATATACAAACCTCTCAACTGTCCCCAATTTTGGCTGAAAATGTTGCTCTCCCCCTAATAATCCCTCCACAAAATGGCAATTTTGGAAGAAAACGTGAAGGGTTTACAATTATAAATAACTGTAATGATCAGTCTTATAGATTACTTTTATTTCAGAAATGCATGTAGAGATTCTTATTTTGTCAGCTGCTCAAGTTAACAATACTAATATTAAAAAGGTGCCCCTTCTGTGACAGGTTGCCAGCTGTATTGTGTGGCAATTTTATATTTTTGCATCACATTTTTGGTCTGTTTTTCATAAAATTGTGGTTTTTCTGGCAAACTAGTGGCAAATCATTAACGATCGAAGTTAGAAAATAATGGCAGACATTTGAGTTTCAGATTTTATACCCTTCAGAAAATTCATACTAATGCAAGACCTACTACTATTTTATTATCTTTCTAAGTTCATAAGAGCAATATTTAAACATCGTCCTTATTTTTGGGCCTGTGTCCTACTTCTATGTATGTTTTTGTCCAGATTTCTTGCTCTGAGGTTGAGAGGTATGAGTGTCAGAGCCATCACTATCAGCCAGAGACATTTCAAATTGTGACATACTTGTTGCACCCCTCTCCCCATTGTAGTGGCTCTGGATGTGTCCAAGCAATGCAAGGAGCAGTTATGCAGTGCAAGTGTGCAGAGTATTCCCCCATCTAAGGTAGACCACAAATATGACCGTGGCTTTTTTTCTATCCTTGATTTTGCCGAATGTTCTGGTTTTCTGTCATATTTTTATACTGTTGATTTATGCTTCTTATTATTCAGAAAATGCATGCTGTTGCAGTGCCCTGTTGCTCTGTGTTTAAGTAACAATGCTTTAATGAACATCAGGCAAGCTTGTTGGAGATTGTAAGATGCAAGTAAGCTTTAATAAGTATACTGTTAAAGAATTACCAACACGGAAAGTCTTTTTGTTGTTGCCATGAAGAGAATATTTACATAACTAGATAACATATAAGCCTTATGTATTGAAATGCATATGACAGTATTTGTAATAAAGGACAGGATTACAGTATTTTCAGAAGCTTATTACATTTGTTGGAGACTTGCAGTTATATTTGCAGCCTTTACCCGTAAACTAAACAGAATGCCAATGTATCGTGTGGTCCATAACTTGTGCAGTAATCCTTTAAGCAATTTATCTTGAGCTTGTTTCTTGTTTGCTGCTCATTTTTTACTTTGATCATGTTTCCCCATGAAACAAGTAGATAGTTATTGACAGGCAGCAGGTCTTATTTGGATAAGAAACATTTTTACAAGTGGGGGTATCACAGAGATTGCTACTTTCAGCATGTTACTTGGTAATTCTATAAAGCTGAATATAAATTATAATTAGAACTACAGTGCAAGGAGAAGTGGTTTGAGTTGAGTGCTGCTTGTTTTTTTTATACTTGATTATGACTGGCATTCCAGTAATGTATTTAAAAAAACAATTTATTTTTTCATGCCTCACAACCTTTGTGTTTCCATCTAGATATTAAGTAAGTTGTCATGTAGCCAATGCAATGAAATATTTTTTCTTCTACACTTCATTTGGTCTTGATTGGACTCTTGTAATGCCAGTTTGGCACCCAGGGCAGCATATATAAGTAAAGTTCCAGTTGTTGTGGTTTTGAGCATGGCCCCACCCCTTTCTAGTTGACCACACCCCTTCCCATTGGCCCCACCCATTCAGCTGTCTCCTGCAGCCCCCCTTTAATTTGAAGACACCAGCCACCACTGGAAATAGTAAAAAATAGATATATGTGTGTGTGTTTATATATATATATATATATATATATATCTTCTTCTGCTGGCTTTTCCTGGTTAGGGGTCACCACAGCAGATCATCTGTCTGCTCATGACTGGCAGTGGAGTTTTACGGTGTTGAGTTGCCAGCCCAGCACCCAACCATCCACAGAAGGTACACACATGCACACACTCACACCTAGGGCCAATTTAGAGTGTCCAATCCACCTACAGTATGTCTTTGGGATGTGGGAGGAAACCAACGCGACCACAGGGAGGACATGCAGACTCCACACAGAAGGCACCCCAGCCGAGAATCGAACCAGAGAACCTCTTGCTATGAGGTGTATATATATATATATATATATATATATATATATATATATATATATATATATATATATATATATATATGCCTGTAAGCATATACATCTTGTAAATATGTAAATGATGTTTTATGTTGTCTGAAATAAAGGATCCATTCTCTTTTCAAAAGGTGCAGTGGGATCTTTTACATCCACTTGAGCTACCACCAACTCAAGCTGATGGGACCTTGGTTTAACATCTCATATGAAAGATGATGACATTTTTATGACAGACTTGAGTCATATTTATGACAAGTACTTCATTATCATAGGCACCTCCCACAGCACAGAGTATGGGTAGTGCATATGGGTGATTTACTTTGGAAAGTGGAAGGCTTTATAACATGTTACATGTATGAAACACTCATTTTGTTAGGCTTATGGCTTCTTCAAGTACAGATAAGCCTTCTGCATGTGTATATTTCAGCACCACTACCCAGGTTACATTATAATCCGCTACCTGTTCTTATATTACAGTATACTTCAGCACCTCTGCATATGTTACAGTATATTTATAAACATCTCCATACATTAAAGTGTACATCAGTATCTCTTCATATTTTATAGCATACTTAAGTAACTCTATATACATTATAGTATACTTCAGTACCTCTGAATGTGTTACAGTAGACTTCAGTAGCTCAACATATGTTGCAGTATATGTCAGTGCCTCAGAATGTGTTACAGTGTACTTCAGTACCTCTATATACTTTAGAATATACTTCAGTGATATCACTGCATACATTACAGTGCACAGCAGCACTTCTAAATATGCTATGATATGCTTGTGTTCTTTGACATATGTTGCAGCATATTTAAGAGCATCTGCATACATTAAGGTGTACGGCACTACCACTGCAAACATTGCAGCAGACTTCACTACCACTGCAAACATACAATATGCTTCACTATCACTACATATATTATAATATACCTCACTACGACTGCATAAATTACAGTATACCTCATTACTACTGCAAACATTACACCATACTTCACTACCACTGCAAACATTACCGTATAGCTCATTACTACTGCAAACATACAATATGCTTCACTATCACTGCATACATTACAATATACCTCACTACCACAGCATAAATTACAGTATACTTCATTACTACTGCAAACTTTACAGCATACTTCACTACCACTGCAAACATTGCCATATAGTTCATTACCACTGCAAACATGAAGAATATTTCACTGCAAACATTACAGTATACTTCTCTACCACTGCAAACATTACAGTATGCTTCACTATCACTGCATAAATTACAGTATACTTCTCTACCACTGCAAACATTACAGAATGCTTCATTGCCACTGCATACATTATAGCATACTTCATTACCACTGCATATATTACAATATACATCACTATCTCTGCGTAAATTATATTATATTATACTTCAGTACCAGTAACACAAAACATGTGTGCATTACTATAATTGTATTTTTATTTAATTACTAAATTGTAAACTGCTTTTTCATACTGAGACTTGTATTTTCTCTTTGTGAGTGTTCGTTCTATGCTTTTAAAGTGAGGTTTCTGTGTTCTGCTCAGGTGGCATAATCTTGATAGAGGCCTACTGTTGTCTAGGCCTGGTAGTTTTGTTTGAGTTTCCTGTGTTTCTGGCAGCCATTTTCTGCTGATAGTCTGTCTTCATTATTATTGAGAGTAACAGAGCCTCCTGACCTTCTGTAGTACGAGTGATTGGGTAATAGAAGAGACTGAGTAGATATTCTAATTCTTCCATCCTTACTGGTATATAAACCCTGTGTCTTGAAAAGGTTGTGCTTGTATTTATCAGGCTGAGGATGGCATTTCATTACTGAAACTAAGCGGAAATTCCTTAAGATTCCAAGAGCAGGATAAGTTATTTCTTACACTTATTTCACTGAACTGCACTTCTGAAATGCTTATAATTGTGCTATATAGTTAATCTACTACATTTTGCACTGTTATAAAGCTTTTTTTTTACTGTTGCATCTATGCATTGTTTTATACTGTTTTAATTGTATTTTTCATTGCTAGATACTGTTTCATTACTCTAATTGCATTTTTACTGAATTACGTAACTGTAAACTGCATTTTCATACTGAGAGTTGTATTTTCTGTTTGTGAGTGGTCTATCCAAGGTTTTCAGTGCATTTTTGATTTGTGAGGTTTTTGATTTTTTGAGGTTTCTGTGTTCTAATCTAGTCTGTGCATTTTTGATTTTTTGAGGTTTCTGTGTTCTAATCTAGTCTGTTTACAGTTAAAAGCATTCTCTAGAGTCTGCTTGCTCCTTGATCTGTTTTAAAACTTTCATTTAGTGGCTACAGCTAGGAACTGTAATAGTTTCTTCACCCACCCACCCTCCCTAGTGTTGTGGTATTCTTACATTTGGTGGTTTTGCAGTTGCCCGCTCATACTGTATATTTGATCTGTGACACTCCTCCCAGTCTAGTGTCATTAGTTCATTCAATCTAATAGAGAACATTTGTGAAAGCCAACCCACTCAGATTCTTAACCTTGAATTAACTTCTGTTCCAGCTTTCTGCATTTCCACTTTACTGGAAAAAAAAAATTCCAGAAAAAAAAAATTCTAAGGTTGCTTCCCCCCGTTCCTGTAACAAGTCTTATCCAGATACAGATTTTCTGTATCCAGGATGCTCCTGGGCCCCCCCCCCGACCCACTTAACTAGATTTAAACTATTCCTGGTGCCATAACATCTGCTCTTCAAATTTCCCTTGCAACTAGCCAGCTTTTTAGTTTTAGCACTCAAATATGTTTCTTTGAGCTCAGCACTTGTTCAGAACTCAGAAGCACTAAATAAGCTACAAATTACTACAGCACTCAACTTTCCTCACTTGTCTAGAGGAAAGCAGTTTTTAGTACTTAAAAAATAAGCACCTATCCAGGCATGTCTAAAGATCAGCTCCCGGTGTTTTCTCCTGTCTACCTGATGAATCTGGGAATCTTGGGACAATGCAGCAATTGCCTCATGTACATAGACAACCCTCTCCTCCTACAACCCAACACTACGACCTGTGAGAGATGCACTTATATAGCCAAACTGGAAGCAAAGCGCTCTTCACCGAAGACTGGACTAGACAGTCAAGAGGAGAAGGTAAACACTTGTACCGCACCACACTCATCACATAGTCCCTCAAAACCTACACCACCAAAACACACACACAGAAGCACACAGCACACACCTACATTCATGGAGGCTCTCAGTAAAAATCTGCCCAAACAACCGAGACCTCCAAAGCAGAAATGCAAGCAACCTCCACCCCCAACACAACCCAAATGACACATAGCCCACATACTCAGTGTGCCACTCAACTACAGCCCATAAGGCATAACGTACCCAACACTCTAGTCATAGGTGACTCTATAGTCAGGCACACTGATGTTCCACTCACCAGGCTAAACAAGGAGAAAGTAACTGTCAGCTGCCTGTCAGGTGCCAGGATCCACCACTTAATGCATGCACTCAGGTCACTCCACAACAAGTATAAATATGACTCTGTCATTGTCCATGTTGGCGTGAATGACCAGAGATGTACCTCCCTGGACTACATGAAAAGAGACATGGAGGAGCTCTCTGATCTTGTAGCCCAGGCAGGTATGACCCTAGCCCTGAGTAGCATCCTGCCATCACCCAGAATGATACCATAGTACAAGGACAAAATGATTGACTTCAACAATTGGCTAAGCTTCTGGTGTCATTCTAAGGGAATCCAGTATCTGTCTGCTTGGGATGACATAACCGACAGTCCACACTGCTTTGCCAAAGATGGCCTGCACCTGTCGCCCTTGGGATTCTGGATACTGGCAAAGGCTCTTGCCACCCCTATAGTGCCTTTTTTAGGCAAGGTTCAAATGACAAATTCACCACCATAACAGGTACAAGCAAGCAAAATCTGAGGGTAATGCTACTCAATGCTATAAGTCTAAACCTCAAAATGCACTCACTCGAGGCACTCCTTAAAATGGAGAACATCGACATCTGTGCAGTGACAGAGACCTCGTACAAAGCTCCAGAGAGTACCACTACATTACCAGGCTATAATTCATACCACACCTTTTGGCCATCAAACCCAGACCAAAGCACTAAAGGTGGAGGCATGTCCATATTCATTAAGGATATCTACACTTCCAAGCTAGTTGCTCAGCATAATACATCCGAGATTATCCAAGTTCAACTAACTCTGGGCAAAACCGCAATCCAGCCTGTAGCTTGCTACAGACCCCCACCATGCTCTAGGATTCCCACTCCTCTTTTCTTGATACATTGGAAAATATTAAGGTACAACCCAACACCCTAATAATGGGTGATTTCAACTACCTCACCATTAACTGGGAAAACTACTCATATACCAACTCTTTTGCTCAACATTTTCTGGAATTCATCAATTCCAATGCCTTGGATCAACTTATACACACCCCCGCCAGGGGCAGCAATATCCTAGACCTGGTCATCACCAACATGGGCGACCAGTGTTCCACACCAGAGGTCAGCTCCTCGTTGGTCAGATCCGACCACAAGCTAATCACCCTAGACATCCACATCCCACTCCCACCCCATCAGGAAAACAACCGTAAAAAAATTCTCCAAAGCCAACTTCACGCTTCTTAAGACAGAAGTGGCAAACTTCACGACACCCATGCACATGGACACTACAGGTACGACTGCTGAATCCAAAACAAATGCACTTTATAAGCACTTACACAAGTGCATGGATCATGCTATCCTTAACAGAACCAAGATGCTATCCTACAAAAAAAGGAAGCCAATCTGGAGGTCTTCTACCATAAACAAACTCTACAACAGAAGAAAGAAACTCTTGCAAAAAAGAGTAAAATCCCACAATTGGAGGAACTCCCTGGTCAGCCTCAGTAAGAACCTGAGATCCCTCATAAATCCTCCAAAGCTAGTTATGAAAACAAAATCACTACTGATTCTAAAGACAACCACAAAGCATTCTATAGCTATGTCAAGACTCTCAATGGCAACACTCTGATCTGCTCTGAGTTACATCACAATGACATTAAATATACAGAACCAACTGATATGGCCAACATCTTGGCAGATAGGTTCAGTGGTAACTTTACCCCCCTATCACCCCCTAAAGGGCCCATCTTTATACCGGAAGAATGCAAAGTTCCTGTAATTACAGCTGCACAGGTTGTGCACCTCACTCTCCAAAGCCAAGAACACAGCATCCATGGGACCCGACAACATCCCAGGCTGCCTTCTACATGAACTACAGAATGAACTGGCACCCCACCTAATACTATGTTCAATCATAGCCTCATCTCAGGCTTTGTGCCTATTGAATGGTGCACTGCGATGGTTATCCCACTCCACAAAGGGGGGGCCACAACAGACCCTGGGAACTACCACCCCATTAGCCTGATGAGCCTGGTCTGCAAGGCCATGGAATGTACCATCATGGAACTCATAAACAAAGACATTGGAGATCTTCAAACTCTGGACCCCACACAGTTCGGGTTTGTAAAAGGCAGATCATTTCTCCTAAACCTGATAGACTTCTTTGAAGCAATCACTAAAGCCATAGATGAGGGTAAGGTGGTTCACACAGCCTATCTAGATCTTGCCAAGGCATTCGACACCATCCCCCACTCTGGAATTATAGATAAACTCACTAAACTATGTATAAATCCCTATGTCACAAAATGGGTTGCCAACTGGCTTACTGACAGAACCCACACTGTGAAAATAGCCAACTCCAAATCAGACTTCATACCAGTGACAAGTGGAGTACCACAGGGTTCGGTCCTGGGTCCCCTCCTGTTTGGTATCTACTCCTCTGAAGTACAGGCTAATACAGAAGGTCTTTGGCTAACTAAATTTGCAGATGACTGCAAACTAGGAGCCATAATCGAAACTCCTAACAATGTGGATATCCTACAAAAGTGCCTCACTGAGACAGATGCCTGGTGTCAAAGCCATGGTCTCAAGCTCAATGCCAAAAAGTGCATTGTCATCCCCTTTGGTAAAAACTCTGTACCCATGAACTACCACATAGGCGGTAGTCTAGTTAACACCAAAAGTGTGAAAAAAGAGACCTTGGGACACACGTGGAGAGTAGTCTCTCCTTTGATAATCACATCACCACAGTGGTCAGGAAATCCTTCTACATGGCACACCTCATCACAAAAGGTTTCTCATCCAGAAAAAAAGAGGTCATTGTTCCCCTCTACTCATCACTCATTAGTACAATGCCCTTTTTGGTATGTACCTCACAAGACATCTACTATAACTGGAAAGGCCACAGAAATACCTCAGAAAGAGGACTACTGGCCTCAAACAGATGCCCTATGCAGACTGACTCAAAAAACTGCAGCTTTACTCCATTGCATATCACCTACTCAGAGGCGATCTCTGCCTAACATACAAAGCTATGTCAAACAGCTACACGCTCTAGGGACCTAAACCTTGTCACCACAATAAACAGAACATGCTGGAGGGATAGATTCCTGTCCCAGAGACTTCCCATACTCTGGAACAGACTACCTATCTATGTCAAACAGAGCTCCTCATTAGCACTCTTCAAGAAAAATCTTGATGATTGGATGGGTAATAGGAAATTCACCCCGGGGATCACTTATGTGGTTCTGCTTCACTGGGGCACAGGAAAATAATTTTCTTGGGTGGCGAAAGCCAGGGTACCTTTTTGGCTAGACTTGTATAGGCCCCAGGGCCGATGGCCTAGTACCTACCTATGAACCTACCTATGAACCTACCTATGAACCTATACTTCATTTTCTCTGCATATGTTACTGCATAGTTCATTACTTCTACATATATTACAGTATGTATCAGTATCTTTACATATGTAATGGTATATTTATTTTCCTCTACTTATGTTGTAGTATACTTAAAACCATCTATACACATAACAGTATACTTCTCCACAGCTGCATACATTACAGTATGCTTTAGTAGCTCTGCATATGTTGCAGCATGCTTCAGTAGCTCTGTGTATGTTGCAGCGTGCTTCAGTAGCTCTGTGTATATTGTAGCATGCTTCAGTAGCTCTGTGTATGTTGTAGCATGCTTCAGTAGCTCTGTGTATGTTGCAGTATCCTCTAGTAACTCTGTGCATGTTGCAGTATGCTTTAGTAGCTCTGTGTATGTTGCAGTATGCTTCAGTAGCTCTGTGTATGTTGCAGTATGCTTCAGTAGCTCTGCATATGTTGCACCATGCTTCAGTAGCTCTGTGTATGCTGCAGCATGGTTTAGCAGCGCTGTGTATGTTGCAGTATGCTTCTATATCTCTGTGTATGTTGCAGTGTGCTTCAGTAGCTCTGCACATGTTACAGTATGGTTCAGTAGCTCTGCATAAGTTGTAGTATGCTTCAAAAGCTCTGCATATGTTGCAGCATTCTTCTGTATCTCTGTGTATGTTGCAATGTGCTTCAGTAGCTCTGTGCATGCTACAGTATGCTTCAGTAGTTCTGTGTATGCTGTAGTATGCTTCAATAGCTCTGCATATGTTGCAGCATTCTTCAGTATCTATGTGTATGTTTCATTATGCTTTAGTATCTCTGTGTATGTTGCAATTTGCTTCAGTAGGTCTGCGTATGTTACAGTATGCATCAGTAGCTCTGCGTATGTTACAGTATGCTTCAGTAGCTCTGTGTATGCTGTAGTATGCTTCAGTAGCTCTGCATATGTTAAAGTATACTTCAGTAGCTCTGTGTATGTTGTAGTATGCTTTGGTAGCTCTGTGTATGTTGCAGTATGCTTCAGTAGCTCTGTGTATATTGTAGCATGCTTCAGTAGCTCTATGTATGTTGCAGTGTGCTTCAGTAGCTCTGTGTATGTTGTAGCATGCTTCAGTAGCTCTATGTATGTTGCAGTGTGCTTCAGTAGCTCTGTGTATGTTGTAGCATGCTTCAGTAGCTCTGTGTATGTTGCAGTATGCTTTAGTAGCTCTTCGTATGTTGCAGTATGCTTCAGTAGCTCTGTGTATGTTGCAGTATGCTTCAGTAGCTCTGCATATGTTGCACCATGCTTCAGTAGCTCTGTGTATGCTGCAGCATGCTTTAGCAGCTCTCTGTATGTTGCAGTATGCTTCAATATCACTGTGTATGTTGCAGTGTGCTTCAGTAGCTCTTCACATGTTACAGTATGGTTCAGTAGCTCTGTGTATGTTGCAGCATGCTTCAGTACATCTGTGTATGTTGCAGTGTGCTTCAGTAGTTCTGCACATGTTACAGTATGGTTCAGTAGCTATGTGTAAGTTGTAGCATGCTTCAAAAGCTCTGCATATGTTGCAGCATTCTTCAGTATCTCTGTGTGTGTTGCAATGTGCTTCAGTAGCTCTGTGTATGTTACAGTATACTTCAGTAGTTCTGTGTATGTTGTAGTATGTTTCAATAGCTATGCATATGTTGCAACATTCTTCAGTATCTATGTGCATGTTTCAGTATACTTTAGTAGCTTTGGGTATGTTGCAATGTGCTTCAGTAGGTCTGTGTATGTTACAGTATGCGTCAGTAGCTCTGCATATGTTACAGTATGCTTCAGTAGCCCTGTGTATGTTGTAGTATGCTTCAGTAGCTTTGTCTATGTTGCAGTATGTTTCAGTAGCTCTGCATATGTTACAGTATGCTTCAGTAGCTCTGTGTATGTTGTAGTATGCTTTGGTAGCTCTGCATATGTTACAGTATGCTTCAGTAGCTCTGCATATGTTACAGTATGCTTCAGTAGCTCTGTGTATGTTCTAGTATGCTTCGGTAGCTCCGCCTATGTTACAATATGCTTCAGTAGCTCTGTGTATGTTGTAGTCTGCTTCAGTAACTCTGTGTATGTATGCTTCAGTAGGTCTGTGTATGTATCCTTCAGTAGCTCTGCATATGTTACAGTATGCTTCAGTAGCTCTGTGTATGTTGTAGTATGTCTCAGTAGCTCTTCATATGGTACAGTATGCTTCAGTAGCTCTGTGTATGTTGCAGTATGCTTCAGTAGCTCTGTGTATGTTGCAACATTCTTCAGTAGCTCTGTGTATGTTGCAGCATGCTTCAGTAGCTCTGTATATGTTACAGTATGCTTCAGTAGCTCTGTGTATGTTGTAATATGCTTCGATAGCTCCGCATATGTTACAGTATGCTTCAGTAGCTCTGTGTATGTTGTAGCATGCTTCAGTAATTCTGTGTATGTATGCTTCAGTAGCTCTGCATATGTTACAGTATGCTTCAGTAGCTCTGTGTATGTTGTAGTATGCCTTGGTAGCTCTTCATATGTTACAGTATGCTTCAGTAGCTCTGTGTATGTTGCAGTATGCTTCAGTAGCTTTATGTATGTTGCAACATTCCTCAGTAGCTCGGTGTATGTTGCAGTATACTTCAGTAGCTCTGCATACAATGCAGTATCCTCTAGTAGCTCTGTGTATGTTGCAGTATGCTTTAGTAGCTATTCGTATGTTGCAGTATGCTTCGTTAGCTATGTGTATGTTTTAGTATGCTTCAGTAGCTCTGCATATGTTGCACCATGCTTCAGTAGCTCTGTGTATGCTGCAGTATGCATTAGCAGCTCTCTGTATGCTGCAGTATGCTTCAATATCTCTGTGTATGTTGCAGTGTGCTTCAGTAGCTATTCATATGTTACAGTATGGTTCAGTAGCTCTGTTATGTTGCAGCATGCTTCAGTATCCCTGTGTATGTTGCAGTATGCTTTAGTAGCTCTTCGTATGTTGCAGTATGCTTCGTTAGCTCTGTGTATGTTTTAGTATGCTTCAGTAGCTCTGCATATGTTGCACCATGCTTCAGTAGCTCTGTGTATGCTGCAGTATGCATTAGCAGCTCTCTGTATGCTGCAGTATGCTTCAATATCTCTGTGTATGTTGCAGTGTGCTTCAGTAGCTATTCATATGTTACAGTATGGTTCAGTAGATCTGTTATGTTGCAGCATGCTTCAGTATCCCTGTGTATGTTGCAGTATGCTTTAGTATCTCTTCGTATGTTGCAGTATGCTTTGGTAGCTCTGTGTATGTTGCAGTATGCTTCAGTAGCTCTGCATATGTTGCACCATGCTTCAGTAGCTCTGTGTATGCCGCAGTATGCTTTAGCAGCTCTCTGTATGTTGCAGTATGCTTCAATATCTCTGTGTATGTTGCAGTGTGCTTCACTAGCTCTTCATATGTTACAGTATGGTTCAGTAGCTCTGTGTATGTTGCAGCATGCTTCAGTTTCTCTGTGTATGTTGCAGTGTGCTTCAGTAGCTCTGCACATGTTACAGTATGATTCAGTAGCTCTGTGTAAGTTGTAGTATGCTTCAAAAGCTCTGCATATGTTGCAGCATTCTTCAGTAACTCTGTGTATGTTGCAATGTGCTTCAGTAGCTCTGTGTATGTTACAGTATGCTTCAGTAGCTCTGTATAAGTTGTAGTATGCTTCAAAGGTTCTGCATATGTTGCAGCATTCTTCAGTATCTCTGTGTATGTTGCAATGTACTTCAGTAGCTCTGTGTATGTTACAGTATGCTTCGGTAGTTCTGTGTATGTTGTAGTATGCTTCAATAGCTCTGCAAATGTTGCAGCATTCTTCAGTATCTATGTGTATGTTTCAGTATGCTTTAGTAGCTCTGTGTATGTTGAAATGTGCTTCAGTAGGTCTGCGTATGTTACAGTATGCGTCAGTAGCTCTGCATATCTTACAGTATGTTGTAGTATGCTTCGGTAGCTGTGTGTATGTTGCAGTAAGTTTCAGTAGCTCTGCATATGTTACAGTATGCTTCAGTAGCACTGTGAATGTTGTAGTATGCTTCGGTAGCTCTGCATATGTTACAGTATGCTTCAGTAGCTCTGCATATGTTACAGTATGCATCAGTAGCTCTGTGTATGTTGCAGCATTCTTCACTAGCTCTGTGTATGTTGCAGCATGCTTCAGTAGCTCTGTATATGTTGTAGTATGCTTCAGTAGCTCTGCATATGTTACAGTATGCTACAGTAGCTCTGTGTATGTTGTAGTATGCTTCAGTAACTCTGTGTATGTTGCAGTATGCTTCCGTAGCTCTGCATATGTTACAGTATGCTTCAGTAGCTCTGTGTATGTTGTATGCTTCGGTAGTTCTTCATATGTTGCAGTATGCTTCAGTCGCTCTGTGTATGTTGTATGCTTCTGTAGTTCTTCATATGTTGCAACATGCTTCAGTAGCTCTGTGTATGTTGCAGTGTGATTCAGTAGCTCTGTGTATGTTGTAGCATGCTTCAGTAGCTCTGTGTATGTTGTAGCATGCTTCAGTAGCTCTGTGTATGTTGTAGCATGCTTCCTTAGCTCTGTGTATGTTGTAGCATGCTTCAGTAGCTCTGTGTATGTTGCAGTGTGCTTCAGTAGCTCTGTGTATGTTGTAGCATGCTTCAGTAGCTCTGCATATGTTGCAGCATGCTTCAGTAGCTTTGTGTATGTTGCAGTATGCTTCAGTAGCTCTGTGTATCTTGTAGCATGCTTCAGTAGCTCTGTGTATGTTGCAGTATACTTCAGTAGCTCTGCATACATTGCAGTATCCTCTAGTAGCTCTGTGTATGTTTCAGTATGCTTTAGTAGCTCTTCGTATGTTGCAGTATGCTTCGTTAGCTCGGTGTATGTTTTAGTATGCTTCAGTAGCTCTGCATATGTTGCACCATGCTTCAGTAGCTATGTGTATGCTGCAGTATGCTTTAGCAGCTGTCTGTATGTTGCAGTATGCTTCAGTAGCTCTGCATATGTTGCAGTGTGCTTCAGTAACTTCGGATGTGTTACAGTATACCTCAGTACCTCTGTATATATCACTGTATACATTAGTAACTCAGATTATGTTGCAGTAGGTCTGTGCATGTGCTCACAATGTGATTTTACTGTTGGGAGTTTAGCCTTAACATTTTGGAAACAGCTATGTCATAGATATCAAAAGTCATATCACAAAAGAGTATCTAATCTAAGGTCTTTCCTATGCAAAAATATAATTCAGAGGAATTTATACAGTCTTGTGAGGTGACCATTAAAGTAGTCAGTTGTGTATTTATTTTTAATCACGTCACAAGTGTTTTGTTTTCTCTGTTTACTGCTACTTTTGTAGTGGAATGGTAGATTTTAAAAGTCAGCACACAAAAGATGGATAACGCTGTGCATTACTATACAGAACTACTGGCTGAAAAAATATGAATGAGAAACAAATGGAAGTGGGTTCAGTACAAGTCCCTGTGGTGCTAAGCACAATGACTTGTACTGAAACCAGTACAAATCCCTGTGGTGATGAGCATGCCAGGTTAAATTTTTTAATCTTGTCACTGCTTGAACATGCCAAGAATACAAAGTCCATAAAACATGTGCTTGACCACTCAACAATTTAAGTAGCATGTTACTGCCCTCCTTTATCAACTAGGTGTCAGTGCCATCTATATATGTGCACAGCAGCTCTACTCTGTCAAATATCTCTGACTGACCTGATGGTCACGCAACTTAGAATTATTAAGTACATAAGTAGTGTAATAGAGCCTGAGCAAATCAAACCCTGGGATGTACGATGTGACTCATTCACAGGTGAATCTTCTGTGCCATCCCCAGACTACATGTTTCCCTAGTGTAAGGGGCCAAGAAGGTTATAGACATCATGACCAAGGGAATGGAGTAAGAGGAAGGGGGATAACAGGATGTGAAGGTCCAGCTTGTATACTACAGTCAGACAGTGCACAGAACAATGAATAAAATAGGAGCAAAAAAGCATCATGAATAAACTGAAGGTGACCAGTTTCTACACAATATGTTAATAGATTTTAGTTCAATTCCATAAATGTTACCATCTCACCTTTAAAACAGGCACAAAAACAGATATGTAATACACATATAATGTCTGATAAATGAAATGTATTGCCAGTAGGATACCTTGTAATCTCTCTGCAAGTAATGGGAAGTAAGATAAAGCTATGCAAATACACATTGTTCCATGATAAATAATGGTGTGTTCAACAATGTATAGTATACAACAGTAAAAGGAGGAATTCCTATATCTAATATATCTGCTTGGCATAGCCTCTGTTGAACACAGATTGCATCAACACAGCCAACTGTATCTGTACTTGTACAGTTTTTGCTCTGCATGCAATGCTAAAAGGTAACATTATTGCACAATACTTGTATGCCTCATGGCATGCTCTGTTGTCTAAACATACAGGAATGTTGGTGTGAGCAGGACTTCTGTATGCTTGATGGCATGCTATGTTGTCGAACCATACCAGAATAGCAGTGTGACCAGGACATCTGCATCCGTGATGACATGCTTTGTTGTCTAACTATATGGAATGGTGGTTTGACTAAGACCACTGTATGCCTAATGACATGCTGCATTGTCTAACTCTACCAGAATGGTGGTGTGACTGGGACTTCTGTATGCCTGATGGCATGTCATGTTGTCTAAACATACCAGAATGGTGGTGTGATGACCTTTGTATTTTTGATGATGTGCTGTGTTGTATAACCCCACCAGAATGGTTGTGTGACTAGAACCTCTGCATGCCTGAACTTTGCAATCTGTAATGTTCTTTTAGCTTGAAGAAAGAGCTTTCACAATAAGATCTTGTAGTGCTCACTAGTAAGGGCAAATGTAATGAGAACAGAAGGGGCTTTTGATGCTAAATTTGCATACAAGATGGAGAAGTAAAGAACTACTGGGCATAAGAATACAGCAGTGATGGTGTGCATTAGATGGGGAAATAAATATTCTGACATCACTTTTCTCTGACATCTGTCTCCAGAAATTCAATTTCCACCTTCTTCCACAATATAGAAGCAGTTAACGTGTTTGGCATCATATAAATAAACACAGATTTGATTGCTTCTCCATTTAAAACCATTAAAACTTCTGTATATTATGAACAAATAAAAATGAATTCTGGAAAGAATCAAAGGGAGTACTTGAAGGAATTGCTTTAATTAAAAATGTTGAAGAAAATTAAAACAAAAACAACTTTTTGCCCAGTGAGAGTGGGAAATTGCTGGTGTTCTGGGCATTCTGCTTGTTCAGAGCTTAATTTATCTTTCTTTTTTGACTGGCTCTGACTTCTTAAATGTAGCTTTTAAATTTCTCTGCACAGCAGGACCTGCTGTTCTATTTGGATGCACTGCTCTGTGCTGCACTTATTGCTTCACTTTGCTACTGACTTAATGAGGTCTAATTAGATTTGGGATGGCTATATATTGCACAGCAGTGGTGTATTTTGCACTAAATAGTCACAGTTGTCTTGTTTATAATTGTTGTCTAACATTCCCTGCATTCAGCTTGTCCCCTCACCAAGTTTGAGCAATTGCTAAATGTTGCTACTATTTTCATTAGTTGTCTCTACCCTTCGCTAAGTTGTGTGCTGTTGCTATTGTTTGTTTATAGGAACTCCTTCTTGCTCCCAGCCTGGCTGCACTGCCTTGCAGGCTGCTGCTGTTTGTTTATTCCTGCTTTTGACAGCCTTATATAGCACTTAGTATTATGAGAGAGCAAAGGAACTGCCTAATACTTACCATCAGTCAACTACCACAGGACCAGAATAGCATGTTTTGTTTGAGATGTAATTATCTATATAACCTGGAAGGCATCCTCTAACTTAAATCATCACACTAAAGCAGTGTATGCTGATCTAAAAAAGTTATTCCTTAAACCTTCAAGAATCAGGACATGAGACATGTAATCCACTAACACACCTCTGTTATACTTCCATAACTCAGTGATTCACTGGACTACCAGCTATTTACTTTACACTGCTACTGAGATGGTCACTACCTTTTAGGTGTCAAGATATGTGACAACCTGAGTGCCTAGTGTCCTTCATAAACAACAAATGTGACTACAACCTGTTGGTGGCTAATGTAAGTGTGAATTACCTCAAGTGCTTAACCTAGAAGGATATGCAGAGCGATAAAATAGGGTTTGCAATGTATGTTTCAATGATAGGTTATTCTGTGGTCCTGAGGGAAATGCTACCCTCATTTAGTATGATTTCCAGGTACAAGAACAGGACACATGATTTTAACAATCAGCTACGTATCTGGTGCCCATATAGGGCGACCTAGTATGTGGCAGCTTTGTTTAAGATGATTGATTCAGCAATAATTGCCTGTACCTTTCATTCCATCAATTCTGCATACTGATCTAACATTTGCTGCTCCCATAGTGCCTTGTTGTAGGTGTAGTCAACCTTCTGGATGTTCCAACATAACAAAAAGGCTTGGGGTGAAATCAAATGTGAAACATATCATCGTTGCTCTCCCTTAGCAATAAATTGCCAAATTTTGAGGTTCTTCTGCAACTTGAACACAAGTGTTATACCAGGGACTCAGTTTCAGTGTAAAAGCAGCATTTCCCCTATACTAGTGTTTACAGTCTACCACCTCTATTAGTTTTCATGGGCTATCATACATTCAGACCAGCTGGAAAATGCAGGGGAGTATCAATATTTGTCTTCTTCTTCTCTTTTGGCTGTTCCCATTAGGGGTTGCCACAGCAGATCATCTGTTTCCATTTCTTCCTGTCCTCTGCATCTTGCTCTGTGACACCAATCACCTGCATGTCCTCTCTCACCACATCCATGAACCTTATCTTAGGCCTTCCTCTTTCCCTCTTACCTGGCATCAATATTTGTCAAAGACAATATTTGTCTTGACAGTGCTGCATTACCCATAATCAGAACTTACTGAACTTCAAATTACCCCAAACAGGATGTATTATCAATTCATAGACTGCTGTAGGTCATTCTCCATGGCCTCAAAAGACCAGAAAAGGGTATAACTGTGGTTACTGAACTACTTATAAATAAAAATACATTTGTGAGAGGTGATTTCAATTATCCATTGAGTAACTATTGCAGCACAAAGGCTGAGTACTTTCAAAGATTCCTACAACTAACACATGCTTATTCCCTTGTGCAAATAGTTAACCAACTCAGTAGTAGTCAGATTGTTATTTTCCTCATTCTCATTACCTCCCTTACTTGCAAGTACTCTTAATGTATCCTCATCACTAGTTAGATCCATCACACATCAGTAACCTTTTAATTTAGGGCATCAAAATCTGCCCGAGCAAACACTTCTGAATTCAAGAACTTCAAAAAGACAAACCTAATGAAACTATGTGATAAGCTCTTAAATTCATGCCATATGAAATCTCAGCTGTCATATATCCCAATGATTTTCCTCCTATCTAATAAATAGCATATCCCAGGATGTCCCAATCAAAAACAACTGTATTAAGGAACATACATAAAACATAAGACAATAAAGACCAGAGAACAATCACAAAACAACAAAGGCAAGCAGAACCCCACCATCCAGAAAAATGAATCATATATCTGTGGTGCCTCATCAGAACTTTCAGAGGAGAACATTGATAAAAATTGTGAAATGTAGTGGACATCTATCAAAATTTCGGGATGGGTATTCATAATATGATGGGATTACTGTAGTGCCTGACTATAAGGCCATGACATAGCAACAGTCAGCTTTTCAAATAAGACAATATTAACACCCTTGCCAGACATGCCAGTGTTTGTCATGATTTTAAAAAGTTTACTTTTTCAGTTTTAGACAGTGTTGCCAATAAGGACTTTACAGGAAATTCTAAGATTGTAGTGGACGGTAATGAATCTTTGTGGCAGATTAACCTGATGGCAGATAAAGTGCCAGGTTTGAACGATAGCATTAACACCAAGTGCTTTCTTGCATTAAGGTGATATTTATTTATTTTTACTAGTGATTTAGTGTTGTATTTTATTTGCAGATGTATTTTATTTTATCTATATATTTTTTTTATATTATAATGGTTTATAGAAGTATAACGCATTGTGATTGGGGCATTCATGTCATGTGATTATGTTTGAATTTGTTATAATGTGGGAAGAGTGAGAGGTTTGTCATTTTCTGATGAAGTTCAAAGAAATAAATTGAACAAAAGTGATAAGTATTTGTGTCTGCATCTTCTATTCATCACCCCTGCACTTGGTTCAAAGGTTACTTGATTACTTCTGCATTTGGTCATTTTTAAATACACTTGTCTTCCAAAACATTGCTATTAACCACCACATCTAAATAAATGTGCTTTTTTTATCTGCCCTTGCTTAACCAGAGGTTCTTCCATTAAAGTATCCTGCAATGTATTTAAGATATGGCAGGATTCTAAGCTTATTTTAAATATACTTCCCTCTTAAAAGCAGCTATTAACCCACACAAAGAAATATACATGTTTTTTTTTCTTATCTGACGATATCACTGAAAAAAACAAACCTTTACTAATGATGTGTTTCTATAGTTTCAGTGCTTACCAATGACTGCATATGAGTAACTTCCAGTATTGCTGAATGGTTCTTGCAGAAGTTGTCTTGCTCACTAGGTTTCTATACACTCCATTCACCTTCACTACACTCAGACTCACTTAATTCCCTTACCCTACCCCCATTCCCACACACACCCTCTTCAATTACATTTATACTAATCATAAATTCTCTCTCTCCAGCATACAAACCAATCACACCCATTCATCCATTACTGTACTTGACTCCCTAATTAATCCAATTATACAAAACTAATGCCTCACTACCCTACCCACCAAATACTACTTTCAACTGAATAAAAAGCTATTATATCTCCCTTTCTCTACCACCCATAAACTTTTAACATATATGTTAAACCCCTACTACTATACTATAAGTCTACTCTGTCTCAAACTAATTATTCTTATGCTAGTACAAACCACCTCAATAAATGACCAAAAAATCTCAACCACCATAAACTCAATCACTTGCAATAGTAACAGTCACAAAGAAACTAATAGCTACTCTGATATATCACCCAGCCTACTGAACCCAAACATTTTATACTACACCAGCAGTAGTAAATGTAAATATCTAATACAAATTAATCCAATAGTATTATAAATAATTATAATGTACTATTATTCCATAACCCCAGGCCTGTGTCAATGTGGAGATATTCACCCAAACACAGGACCTCTCTCTCTACAACATGCAACAGTAATAAACCCACTACCAACTCACTATTTTTAGCCACTAAACATACATAGCATGTGTAATAAAATAACAGACCTCCATGCATGGCTAACGCATTACAATCCTGACATACTTGCCATCACTGAAACTTGGTTAAAACAAATATCCAAGATACGGAACTACTTCTACCAGGATATAGCATAATGAGGTCTGACAGAAAATACCAAGTGGTGTAGCTCTAATTTACCCATCTTCATATACTATTATTTTATACAGTAAACCCATCCCAGCAGTCAACAATGCTGAAATCCTTATCGCCTTATTAAAATTAAATAAAAATAAATAGCTCTACATTACAGACTTATACATTCCCCCTGGTCAAAACTCTACTACACTAATGTTTATATTACTTGTTGGATTTATAGGGAATATAGAAGATTTTGCTGGGTTAAGTTTATATTTGGAGAATTTTGAGAACATATTAATGGAATCTAATGTTTTCTTTAAGTCAGTATTCAGAAGTGTGAAGTATACGTTTAAATCATCCACAAAAGCTGTTAATGCAATTTAGTTTTTATATTGTTCTGGTATGTGATGATACGTTTTCTGAGTTATAATTAAGAAGTGAGGTTCTATGTATAAGTTAAAATGGTACAGAGATAGCAGGCATCCCTGTCTAGCTCCATTCATAATTTTTATTGGAGATGAATTTGTCTTTTTTATACTGAGTGCTGTATGGGTGTTCTCATAAAGAATTTTGATTATATTTATGAAGCTAAGAGTTGTATCAAAAAAAGCATTATTGAGAATAAAGAATTCAATTTAGTCTGTCAAGAGCTTTACATGTATCTATTGCAAGTGTATACACTGAGCTATTGTATTGTTTGGATAGTAATATATATTGTGTCTAATGTTATTGTAATATCCCAGGTTTGTCTGTTCTGAATAAAAACTGATTGACCTGGAGATATTATGCTTGATATTGTATTTTTTAACCAGAACTGTCATGAAAATTTTGATATACAGATTATTATCAGAATTCTCTTTAGGTATGAAAGTTGTCTTGGAGTTGTTTAAGTATAAATATGTGATACAGTTGTCTTTTATATAAATGAATATTGACAGTAGAAGTTTTGATATTTTTTGTCCAAAGGTTTTATAAAATTCATTGGTGTAACCATCTGGTCCAGGAGCTTGACTTCTT
This sequence comes from Protopterus annectens, assembly GCF_019279795.1. Lineage (NCBI taxonomy): Eukaryota > Metazoa > Chordata > Ceratodontiformes > Protopteridae > Protopterus > Protopterus annectens. The sequence continues at coordinate 1,061,938,560 of NC_056748.1, read as the reverse complement.
TTAAGATTCTTTATTTATTATTAACAGGATTTCTTGTTGCATGTAAGATGCCAAGAGAAGGTCTTTTTGACTTTGGTTTAGTTTTGCAAATTGCATTTTTAGTGTTAAAAAGTTTGTTATAAAGTTAAACTTTTTTAAAGAAATTTTAAGAACTGTTCTTTTTCTTGGTCTGTGGCTGATTTTTTTTGTTAGCCATGTAGTTGGTAATATAATTTTCAAAGACTTAAATAATGTCTTCATTTGTGTGGTAGGAGTTTCCTTTGTATGTTATCTCTGTTATAAGAGGAGTTTTTTTACTCACATTTATTAGTCTCGCAAGTATTTTTGAAGGGCATTGTGTCCATTCCTCATACTTAGCTAATGTTTTCATTTCTTTAAATGAATATTGTTCTGTGTGTACTAAGTATAGTCTTTTTGTAGATTATTCAATTGCCCTTCTAGGGTTGAATTAAAGTTACCATGGAGTTCCTGCTTTAATTTGTTCATTTCTTTTTTCAGTTGGGTCTCTTTAGCTTTATATAGCTTTTTATAGTGAGCTGTTTTTTTAATTAGAATTCCCTGATTTGGGCTGTGCTTGCTATCCATTGGATGCCATATGGAATTTGCAAACTGGCTGTATTGCTTTCAAGTTTGTATTTTATTTATTTTATGTGTAATATCTTCTTTTTGAAGAAGATTTGGATTCAAGGTCCAATTATACTTACTTAATTTAGATTAGTACTATTAGGCCAGCTTAATTTTAATGTAATCATGAAATCTAGGACTATTTCTGAAATTAAAAAGAAATCTAATTTACACCATGATTTATAACATTGGGAAAACTCTGTACATTGTTCTGTAGGTGTATTGTTATTTTGAAAGCAACAGGGATCAAACAGGTTAAAGTCTATTTTTAAGTTTGAAATTGCTGTGTTATATGATTTACTCCTGCTTGTTCTATCCATTATGTGGTATGCTACTGAGTTCCAATCTCCCAAAATTATATGATAATAGTTTGGAAAGAAGCTTAGAATGTTATATAGTGTCATAATAAATTCTTGTTGTATATATAACTATATATATATATATATATATATATATATATATATATATATATATATATAATTCAGGAATAAACCTGGATTATCCAGAAAAGAGTTTTTAACAGAAAAATAACACCATCTTCCATTTTTGTCTGAGTCATATTGTAAAACTGATTCTTTAAATGAGTTTTTAATAATAATTGCTACCCTGTACTATTGGTTTTATTGTTTGATACTATAATTGTTTTAATCAATTTCTTTCTCCAACTCTTGTGACCAATTTTCTACTAGCACGTTTCCTGTATAAATATATATTGTATCATTTCTGCTTTTTACTTATATATTAATTGACGTATATATTACTACCTCCTTAGCCCAAATCAAAAAAAGTCTAAAACTTAATTTCAAATCACATTGGCTTTGTCCATGCTCCAGCCCTTATTAGCTCATTCCTTTAAACTAGGGTACAAATCTCCTCTGGCTCACCCTAGTAGAGAAAATAAACCTTTTTATTATGGAAATGATCTAACTCTATACTTGTTTGACTGAATCTGACTATAAATAGATGCCTTTATATCATTTTGTAAATGTTTACCTGAGGTATGGGGCCTGTAACCCCAACAGGATCTATGGATAGAAACTAAACTCATAGTCTGTATTTGTTGTATCTTAAGCTAGCATGTTTGAACAAGTCTGTAATAGATTTTCTGTATTTGTTATAGCTATATCTTGGATGTTTGAACAAGTCTGACATTTTTTTTCTCACAAATATTTTACTATATGTAACATTTTTCTAATGTATCTATGTTGGAGCTTTTCTTCCCGGGCCTCCGCTGAAAATGGATATGTATCCAGTCGGACTATCCCGGTCAACAAATGTAAAATAAATAAATTAATTAATTAAATGCAAAAATAGTTGTCTTTTCTTTTTCATTTGTATCCCTTTAATGTCCCATGAGTCTATCATCCACATTTTCTTTACTTTTTTTCTTTATCCTTGTTTAAGGGATGTTTATCTCCTTGCACAGATGAAACCAAGGTTTAAGGCAGATGAACAGGTATCTTAACTTATAACAAACACTTAACTCTTTCCACCCTAATCCTGTGCCTAACAACAATTCTACTTTGACAGGAAGAGAATATCAAAATACAACTTAGAGGTTTCTGTTTATATCTTTGGGAAAAACAGTATTTTTATTATCTCTATAGATTAACTTTTTAGCAAACTTTTTAATACTAAAAAGTATGATTAGGTAGAAGACTAGCATAACTTTCCCTATTCACCTATACCTGCCCCAGGACTCCCCTCTGGTTTGTACATATTATCCATGTTACTAATCATAAATTGAGATGAATCTTTCATAGCCATAATAGAAGTTTTTGATAATCAGTCATAAGTAATCTGTTCAATGCTTTTGAGTATTTTAGATGTAACACAACAACTATTATTACAAAAAAATCTTTCTACCATTATTTCAATGTTCAGTTTTGGTTGGCAAAAGTATCAGATATTCCCTATATATTTTTTAGGTTCTGTATCATAACATTAAAGTTGCAAAACCTTGAATGTTATGATATTGAACCCAAAACTTCAAAGACTGAGAACATCGAAGCCGCAGAACATCAAATTCTTTCCCAGAGAAAGAATTCAGTAGGCCATTTCCACAGCTTCACTATTTCCTCCACTGTGATGCAATCTCGGAGTTGGTATATTTAAGTAGGGGGGTGTGGGGGGCAAAGCCCCCACATTAGATATAGTTAGTAGTGTTTGTGTGTTTTGTGTTTTGTGCTGGAACAGTGATTTTTTTCAACTTTCTGAGTTTTCAGTTTTTGCGGTTATAAGTTTGATGTTATTGCATTTTGATCATGTGATATAAACCCATTTTTTTAGACCATGTTTAGGTAATCATATTTATTATTATCTGAGCTTGGAATTCTCCAAAGTATAGTCACTTCTTATATCATATCCAGCTTCTTAGTGAATGTCCTGTCTTTCAACAATTTGTTGTACTTTGCCTCATTTTTGGTGAGACTCTGTCCTTCATTTATCTACATTCATTAATCTATAGTTTTTATTATTACCTATAGACCATCATGTATGATCTGTTACATATATCTTATCACATCTTCAGGACAATATTTACAAGTGTCCTTATCTTTTATCAATATAAAGTATTTCAAATACATTTCTGTTTTAGGACCAATATAACTAGTTTTTGCCATTTAGTCCATAGCTTCAATTCAAATGTCATACAAGTAAAACACTTAATTGGCTCATCAGGATCAGTACTTTAAAGTGACTCTCACCTATGGAAGCAGTTTGGATCACATTTATCATGTAAAACATTGTTAAATGAGTTCAAAATTGCTGCTAATCTATCTATAAATAAGATAATTATTTTACATATTACACTCTCATTGCAGTTGCTATTTTGTACTGTTTGCTCATATTTATTTCTTCAGTCAACAGCACAGGAATTATAACTTCTTTCTGTCTATGGAAAGAAAATTGTAGACTGTTTTTTTTTTATTCTTTGCAAGAGAGCTTATTAGACACCATCCACCTTTGTGAAGATCATGGCCATGACACAGCCCATGTAGAGTTCAGAGATTTAGCCAATACATACAGTCAGACTAAATAAACAGTACCATGCCAAGATTGTAAAGTTTGAGTTATTCCCCATTCCTTTTTGATTAAAGCGATTAGACATACCCTGGGATTCATGAAGCTCGGCGCAAGGCCAGCATAAGGCTTGCGCCGGCTGTGCGGTGTATATATGGAGTAGTCGCGCCATATGCATATTAATGAAGGCGCGCAGCCACCACAGCCACATGCATAGGAAATGTGTACGAGTGCATGGGGCGTAACGAAGTTGCGCATGGAGGTGTGTCAATTTCGGCTGTCTGAGCAAACTAAACTGCTGAATATTATATTCCACCTGCAATAGTGATCGCACCTATCAGTATCTGTGGATACTGAAACGTATGCAAAGCATGCAAGATTGTCCCTGCGAACAGAAAATGAAGAAGCAAACACAAATGCACGGCAGGGAATAACGGGTCCCTACCCTTGAACAAATGACATGAAAACTGTGTGCCCGTAGTCCAATGTAGTGTTGATAGCTATACCATGTGGAAGTGAAACATATCATATGTTAGCGCGCCACCAGTAGGTACATCCAGCCCAATGGAGAGGGTCACCAGCTGACCCATAATGTGAGGGAGGGTACATAGCTGTGCAGATGTGTCCATAACAAAATACACAAGGAGAAATGTAGATATATGTAGTGACCGTATGTCCGAATCATATCCCACAAGGCATGTAATAGTCACATACAAAAGGTATGTCCGTATTTCACATACCAAATGTGATAGGAAATAGAATACGCATGTAAACGAAACAGAAGGAGCATATAAACAGCTATAACAATAAGGACACATGTAGGCCGAAAGGAACAGTATGATCCATACCATCGACTAAGATTACCACCTGTCCCACTTTGTGAGCGACAGTCCCTCTGTGGGCAGATGTGTCCTGACACAAACTTGTAAAAATGGCAAATGTCCAGAGATTATAGGACATAATTATTCCGTAGACGTCATGTAATAGTTGCATTAAACATTTTTCACTGAACGTATATTACATAAATGTCATAAGAAACAGAATAAGACACCGAAATGCTACAAGAATAAGCTTAGATATAGGCAAGAATTGTAAGTTCTATCTGCCGAACTGACCATGGGTATGTGTAGGCCTGTAAAATATGCTGTGTTCACCGCAAATGTCACACTGTGGCCAATTGAAAAGGTGGAAACACAACCGTCGACTGTGGGGAGGCATTGTCCACAACAGTCAGACATGTGTAAGGAATAGATTGGACAAAGGAAAAGGTGCCATCCTACCAATGAGTACAACAGGCTGGCAAAATCCGGAAGACAGCAGTATAATCCAAATGTGTATGTGACACAGTCGAACGGGTAGTACCCGGGTGTACCAACCAAGTAATGAAAGTGAAGTATGGGCATGTACCTATGTGCGTGAGGTATAGCATGTGGAAAGCAAACATGGCAGGGTCCACACAACCATAAAGGTATCTGACACATGTAGGGTAGTCAATGTGTTTCTCTGGCCATGTCATGGGCCAACAACCAAAGTAGTGCTCTATGGGGTGTGATGAATTTGCTTGTGAGGGGTGGGTGGTTAATGGTAAAATCCTCAAAGGTGATACTGTGTCGTATGCAGAAAAGGTGAACCGGAGGTGTATGAGGAGGCAGCAGGTGAAGTGGAAAAAAACACAACCACATGTAGAAACAGCTGCAAGACAAGCAGACAGGCCATAGTGTAGAACACAATCCCACAAACATATGAATATGAAAATGTATGATACAAATGTATAGACATGTCACCATCACATACCCACAGATGGGTCCTGATGGAACTGGCCATAACAAATGCAACACACCTGGATGCATAATGGCCTACCCAGCATACCCTCCACACCACACACCCACCTCCATACCAGAATGTCCACCAAATCCAGCCGTACTTGGTCCACTGGTTCATTGCAGACACAGTTACACACAGTGACCCCTACGCATATGTAGTAGGTATTGTCACCCTAGACAGTGTCAGGATTGCAAACCATGTATTCCCTGCATGGAAAACCCCCTGCACATTTTTGTAAAGCCACAAATATCTTCGGTATCTGACTTGTGTTGGTCTTGTCCAATTTTTGGGATATCTCTCATGGGATAACCAACCTGTGTAAATAGTAGAATGGGTATGACGACATGATGTCCAATCCTGTAGATATCTGGACACAAGTTAGAATGTGCAGTGGAGGCCCATGACACTGTCCAGCCCTAAGTGGTCATGCATAACCTACTACCCAGGATAAAACACCTTCCCGTGACGCACGTGTCCTGACACAAATAGGAGGGAGAATATAATGCACACATTCGCATAGTGGCAAACGGCATGAGGGTGAGGAAGACACTGACGTAAACTGGTTAACCCTGATCAAGTGTGAAGGACACTGTCTGTGTGCAGGCATGACTGACCATACCTGTCAACCTGTGTGAGCAAGATATCTGGACAAAGCCGTGAATACAAGTGAGACAAAGTTCCAAAAACAGGGACAATTTGTAAAGATAGCTCTTAGAAACATAGAAATATGATAGAATAACAGTCTGCACATTGGCATTAATGTCCGGAGTATGAAGTCTGAAACCCAACTGTCTGTCAGCACATTCCGACTGCAGTCTTTAATGATGAGCTACTGCTGTGCCAGAACACAACAGCGTATTACAGAGGTCTGTATCATACCACTCAACTGTCCAGATATTCGCAGAATGACCAGAGGTTTGCCTCATATTGTTGTTGTGTCCCTCCAATCTGCACCAGTCTGGTAAATAGCTGAGGACTGACGTCACTAAATAATGAGAAATATCTTGAGTTTAAGACTCCACATCCTTCAGAAAAGTCATGCTAATGCAAAACCTAGTATTCTACCAACGTTCTAAGCTTGTAAGAGCAATAGTTAAAATGTGTGCCTATTTGTCCCCCCATCATGTAGGTTTTGCGCAGATTTGGTGCTCTAAGAGGTTGAGAGGTATGGTCCATACATATTTACAGTAACAACCCTTCACATTTGTGTAATGTACAACTGCATACCTGTAGTCACTTCATGTCCAAAATAATAATCCTCATATGACTGAATACAGGTAATAGTCAAATGTGAATGGGAACACCCCTCACCATGGAGTATGGACTGTAACAACCCCACCCATAATATGTATTGCCAACAAAATAAGCTGCTGACAGGTGCCCAAACACCTGTGTCAATAAACACAGGTAAAAATTCATAATAGGGAGAAACTCCCTGTCCATATGCTTCGTCTGACGTTTGAACTCAGCCAGGGAAGTTCTGTTCACCAGGCGGACAAGCCTAAACCCAGATCACTACATGAACACCCTGACAATCAAAGACCTGTATGTGCCAGGACTATATGCCTTGGTGTTCTGCATATCCTTGGAGTGATTAACAATGCAGCTGGGGTCCACAGCAGTAGGCAATAGGGAATGTGTAATATGTAGTACCACGTTTTTCCCAGCAGGAGAATGGATGCCTGTGTTGTAGGTGAAGTGGTGAGGTGTATGTTGATGTAGCTAAATACTATGGGTATGCATATCAATGAGGCAGAACACCAATAGAATAGTGGTTCCAGCATCCGGCCAACGTGAATGCAGTCCCGGTTGACCTACGACCACTGCACATATAACTTTAAAGTGCAATGAATGCGTTCGTGCTGTACACACATTTAAATATGTAAAGGTGAACGTGTGTTTCGCATCAGTCCGTAAACGGGAATACAGATATGTAACTGTTACAGTCAGAATTATGAAAGGCCACGTAAGCAACCACAAATATCTATTAAACATATGTAACCCACAATAAGGATATGCAAGTGCGCCTGCGCGTGTGTAATCCGCTCACAGCATAGCAAATGAATGCTGTTTTCTCCACGTTATATATACATGGCTCATACCTGTTAACCCGTAAAGTCTGAAACTGGACAAAGCCATGAAAACAACTGGTACAAATAGGGACAATCCCCAGATATTGCCCTAACAAACATAGAAAGTGGATAGAATAACAGGTTTGTCACTAGCATGGATTCTCTGAAGGGTATGAAGTCGTAACCTGAAATGCTTGTCATTATTTACCAACGTCAGTCTTTAATGATATGCCACTAAATTGCCAGATAGACACAAGGTTATGAACAACGGACCAAAGATAAGAGGCAAACAGCTGTACATTCAGCGAAAATCTGTACAGTTGAAAGGTATGATATGGATATATATATACATATATCCACAGACTTAAACCAAAGCAAATTATGAAATTAGGAATGTACAGACATATGTATATATGTACATATATAAATCTATGCACACACGATACATGAATAGATATATACACAACAAACATATGTCCCTGTACATATAACACATGTACATAAATAGGTCACGGTATAGCTATTATGGATAGACAGACAGACATGCATGAAAGGTGAATACACTGCTGCTTTCCAAACCATTGTCCTGAAAGTACCAGTGTGACAGGGCCTGCAAGTTCTACACATTAAACATGAATATAGGTGTCCTTTGCAGGACCCCAAAAATTGATCCCGTACGAAGTGCGAACCATCATCGATGCAAAAGACGTCACAGCTGCAACTACGATAAAGCTGTACATGCAAAAGTAGCAGGTGCAATGGTAATAACACATGGGTCAATCGAATGTATGATGTACAACCTGATATCCGGAGAGTGGGGAGTGCTTAGAAGTGTCTTCACACTTTATTATCGCTCACATTAAACATGTCTAATGGGTACTGTGGAGGGGTGTCAGGTATGGCAATCATGGGTATGCAGAAATGGGCCTAGGTGTTGGTTGGCACAGATGTATTAGGTCCTCCCCATGGGAGTGATCAATATACCTATGTGGGTATAGCACATGCCTATATTCTCCAAAAAGTTGCAACCCATCTACTGGATATTGTGTAAACCGTTGGGGGAAGATGTAGGGACCTATATCAGTGTCATGTAGGCGATTATCATGGATGGACATGCGTACGACCAAGATGGTAACCGTACCTGCCAAACTTTCAGAATAAGACAGCTGGACTAAGGCATAGTACATGAAATACAAATAGGGACTATATTAAATATACCCCAGACAAAGTCAGAACATTGATAGAATAATGGCGTAGTCAGGAATAAGAATGTTATGAGGGTTGGTAATCATGAAATAGAAATGTCAGTCATTATTACCTAACCTCACAGTCCATCATGCATTGCCAGCAATCAACCAGAAAGGCACATTATTATGACAAATGTAACAAAATCATAGGTCAAACCTTGGGGCGTTTACCCATATTGTGTACAGGTGAGAGGTATGAAGGTAACCCGTCCTAAATAAATGTACAGAACTAGTGATACTAGGTGGACAGGTGAGAAGAAAGACGTCAGGACAAATGACAAAACATGTACAAGTCAAAAGCATGTACTTCGACAAATGTGAATGACAACATATGCCCTGTGAAAGTCAATCTGGAAGGTTAATAGACTCAAACAACATGTGTCCCTCAGGGTGTCATGCAGTATCACCGATACAGTGTCCAGTCCCCCATACTCGTACGTGAGCTCTGCCACTGACGGAAAGCGCAAATACCGGCGTACAAATAAGGTACAGGATAGAATAATTAGTGTGGATAAGCACCTGCTGGCCTGTGTGAGGAATACAACCCTCTGGGTGGGTGTGTCCCGCAATAGGAATGTAATGGCATCTGGCCTGTGATGGCGCCATATATTGTGTGTATTGGTGTAAGAAAATTTATATCCTGTATCAGAAACATACCTCGCAACTGTACAGATTCTCGCAGAATGTGCAGATGTTTGCCTCATATGTTTGGTGTGTTCCTCTTACAATCTGTACCTTTCTGGCAAATACCTGAGAACTGAAGTCATTAAATAATGACAAACATTTGAGTTTAAGACCCCAAATCCTTCAGAAAAGTCATACTAATGCAAAACCTATTATTCTGTCAACTATCTACATTTGTAAGAGCAATATTTAAAATCTGCCCCTATTTGTCCCCCCATCATGTTAGGCTTTATACAGGAGGTTGAGAGGTATGATCAGAAACAGATACATGTCTGAGGAAACAGCATTATTGACTGCAAGATAACTCAGAATGTATGAAAAGCGCTGCAGTAGGAAGTTCAGTATTGGCCGCAGATATGTGCTGACATGTCAAATGACACAGCAGTCTACATGAAGTACCTATAGGGCTGTCACCTTTACCAATGATGACAGTGGGACATACCCACAGCCATGCATACACCACAAACAGACATAGCACACAGCAAAGCCTAGGCCATGATACACGAAGCCTCCGGCATGTATGACTTGAGTGAGAGTACAGCAAGGAAAGATGACTGCCAAGCTATTCAGCAAACTCCTGTAGGGGCGTGCAAGACCGCCCGTAACACGAACATTGCACGGACAATGTCGGGATTTGCAACATACCCCATTTGTATGTGAAAGCTATGCAAATGATGTAAGTAAGCGATACATGAAACAGTAAGCTGTCCGTGCAAGAGCAGAGTTATGCGAAGAAATGTACCCGGATGTTAGGCGACTAACGTTCTGCACATTGCTAAACGGAGCAATGACAGCTGCAAATACAGTATGAATACAGTCGAAGAAGCATGCCAATGTCCAAATCCAAGGCAAGTGGCATCATTGTCCATTGGATATCAATATAACAGTAGTTTTTCTCCCCCAATCTCCGGTGTGGAAGCGTAGCGCAGTGCCACAAGAAAGCGCTGCGCTTCAAAACAAGTCAAATATGTATAATATACATACAAAATGTAGGTTTAGTTAGATGTTAGTATGCCATGCAGATGAATGGCAAGCTGGAGACAACATGGCTACTGTGTACTGGTTGTTATGTGTGGAAGCGCTCTGTCAGAGATGTAATGAAGCATTTGTAGGCAATCTGATGCAAGTGAGGCTGAGGATAGTGAATCACAACATGTCATGCCATATGGGCCAAGCCTCTACAGTGTAGTGTAGGATAAGGGGACTATTAGAGTAGAAGATAGGTGACAACATGAGTGTGTATGTATAAAACACTGTAATCTCACCGGAGCAGTGTCACATGTTTGCTGTCAGTACTCAGTGGAAGAGGCGTGTTATGAGCTATCCTAGGGAAAGTCAGGAGACTGATGGTGTACACTATGGATACCACCAATGTGACCTGCAAACCTGCCCACAGTGTGTCCACACCCGTGCGCACCAGTAAGCCCGAGTAAGCATGTGTGCATGCGTGTTAGCCCATGTGCGTGTGTGGAAGAACGAGTAAGCTAGTGTACGAATGGTGAAGCCCGTGTATGCCAGTGTATGCGTTTGTAAGCATGTATACATGTGTACTACACACATCACACATGTACTGCACACTCAGACACACATGCTGCCAATACTACACACATCAGTGAAATGGCACATGGATGGAGAATACATAATCAGAATTAACAGTGCTGTAAACTATGCTACATTGATGGTCATAGCTGCAATGCATCATGCCTGCTGATATACACCTGGAAGTAACACACTTTGTGTTAACAGCATGCTAACATCAATACAGTGGAATAAAGCCACCGTGTGCATCAGCACCAGGTTAGTCTGATCCTGCATCAATGTTACACATCACAGGTGGTGGCACAGGTGACATCATATGCACAGGGTGTGGTGTTACATTTCCAGAGCTGTCATTGAGCCATCCAATGTACATATAGGTGTGTGTGTGTGTGTGTGTGTGTGTGTGTGTGTGTGTGTGTGTGTGTGTGTGTGTGTGTGTGAGGGACAACGGTTATTGCATGGCCCAATGGTGATGCAATGGGTTTGTGTATGTGATAGCCCTAGCTGTTTGTGGTAAGTGTGTGTGTCTGTATATACACAGGTACAGCATGTGTCAGTCATATACAGGAGGTTGTGGGACAGTCACAGACTGTACCTGCCAGGCTGTAGAGATCGCCATTACTGGCCATGGACACCCCTCCATGCATCCAACACTAACCCAGTCCTGCACCTGTCAATGTATACACATACAGTCCTGGGATCTGAACCACAACCTGTGGATAAATGTGAGTCTGTAATGTTAACCTGAGTTGCATAGAATTTTCAGTTACTACATACGGATATGAGCCATACTCACCCTCCAATGTAATAACCACAGCTGACTGTTGCTGAGATGTGCATACGACCATTCAAAGGTGCTGTGCTAACATTGTTTCCAATGCCCGTGTAATACCCAGCAACACAATAACTGGTTACTACACGAGTATAACCCACGATCACTACAGCACACAGTATGTGCACTATCACAGAGCCATAGCAGATGTACATATATCCAAGGTGATCACGTACAGATAATGCAGCACATTCAAGAGTGATAATCCCAACATACATATCTATATACAATACATATATATATATATATATATATATATATATATATATATAGATACATACATACACACACACACACACACACACATACACACACACACACACACACACACCACACATGGCAGGGTTGGGAGCAGAACACAAATGTAACCACTGTACCACACGACAGCATTACGCAGTTACAGAACGTGCTACCGTGATTAGTAGATCACAGGATTCACACAGGCATACGTCTAGCCTGCAGACAGCAGCATCAAAGGCAAAGATGCTGCACGGATGTTATGGAGAGTGAATACTGTAAAAGCAATGTACTGTTGTCATGCAGCTGGAAACACACATACACACTTGGCAAGGCTGGGAGTTGAACATACACCTAACTACCCTATCACACTACAGCATGATGCATTTACAGAGCTCGCTACCGAGATTGCTAAACACAGCTGTCCCAGAGGCATACATCTAGGCACGTGTCATCATCCGCAAAGGCAAAGACATCGGTAGGAAATATCTGTGGTGTGAGGCGTCTAAAAGCAAGACTGAGTCCCCAGGCAGACGGGAGCATGCGCGCACACACACACACACACACACACACTTGGCAGGGCTGGGAGTTGAACATACACCTAACTACCCTATCACACTACAGCATGACGCAGTTACAGAACGCGCTACCGAGATTACTAAACACAGCAGTCCCAGAGGCATACATCTAGGCATGTGTCATCATCCGCAAAGGCAAAGATGTCGGTAGGAAATATCTGTGGTGTGAGGCATCTAAAAGCAAGACTGAATCCCCAGGTGGATGGGAGCATGCATGCACACACACACACACACACACACACACACACACACACATACACACACTTGGCAGAGCTGGGAGTCGAACATACACCTAACTACCCTATCACATTACAGCATGATGCATTTACAGAGCATGCTACCAAGATTACTAAACACAGCAGTTCCAGAGGCATACATCTAGGCATGTGTCATCATCCGCAATGGCAAAGATGTCGGTAGGAAATATCTGTGGTGTGAGGCGTCTAAAAGCAAGACTGAGTCCCCAGGCGGACGGGAGCATGCATGCACACACACACACACACACACACACACACACACACACACACACTTGGCAGAGCTGGGAGTCGAACATACACCTAACTACCCTATCACACTACTGCATGACGCATTTACAGAACGCGCTACTGAGATTACTAAACACAGCAGTCCCAGAGGCATACATCTAGGCGCGTGTCATCGTCTGCAAAGGCAAAGAGTCGGTAGGAAATATCTGTGGTGTGAGGCATCTAAAAGCACGACTGAGTCCCCAGGCGGACGGGAGCATGCGCGCGGACACACACACACACACACTTGGCAGGGCTGGGAGTCGAACATACACCTAACTACCCTATCACACTACAGCATGATGCATTTACAGAATGCGCTACCAAGATTACTACACACAGCAGTCGCAGAGGCATATTTCTAGGTGCGTGTCATCATCCGCAAAGACAAGGATGCCGGCAGGGATTGTATAGAGAGTGATCAGTCTGAAAGCATACAGACATATTACTGTCCCACGGTAGACGTAGTCAAACACACGGCAGTGGTGTGATCGGGGCAATGTAAGATTTACGGAGCACTACAACAACAAGACATAGACACGGGATGTGCCACAGACAGTACACCCTTCAAGATAGTCGACCAGTGTGTACTCGGTAGGCATCCATCGTGACGTTGAAAATGGACATCTGTTGCCTGGATGACCACCATGGCTATACAGGATGTCAACGGCAATGCCCAATCACAGAGGGACATCACCAGCACAAGGTGTCACTGGCCATGGCCACACACTTAGTAATACACGTCAGTTCGGACTTTACTGTGTGTCGATCTACATAACGGTGTACTGGGCATGCTCACACACTTAGCAATTGCAAAGGGCCGTCTTGCATGCAGATAGAGTCTCAACACACAAGGGCTCAGTTTGGACTGTCATGTGTGTCCATCTACACAACAGCATACTGGGCATGCTCACACACTTAGCAGTTGCAAAGGGCCGTCTTGCATGCAGATAGAGTCTAAACATGGAAGGGCACAGTAAGGTATAATGGTCCCCATGCACTGGGCGGGCCGTCCTGCATGCAGATGGAGTCTAAACACGGAAGGGCATAGTAAGGTATAACTGTCCCCATGCACTGGGTGGGCTGTCCTGCATGCAGACAGAGTCTAAACATGGAAGGGCACAGTAAGGTATAACTGTCCCCATGCACAGGGCGGTCACACACATGCTGTGACCAGTACACACTCAGCTGCCATCACAGCTGTCACAGGTGCAGATCACAGACATGCACACCGCAGTCTACACTGTAGCCCTCGAGACATCACCATGTCATTGCTGCAGCAATACACAGCCATACATTACCACAACACTGTGTGACACATGACCAGTGGACTGTACAGAGGTCTACAGCAACTGTGCAGAGTACACATGTACTGACAGGGTTCCAACAGGTGTTATGCATTGCAAATGATACCACTATACATGACCAGGTCAGCTCAAGACATACCAGGGGCCCCAGGTCTGACACAGCTGTGACAGATGAGTGTTGCTGTACACCAATGTACACACATGTTTGGATATGTCATACATGTGATTGTAGTGGATGTGTGCATGGACCACACACACAACACATATGTACATAGCTTAACCTTTGCTGTCCCCCATGCAGAACAGTGGCCTAAGCAATCATACCCACGCAAATGGAAGGTGGGTCCATGTCTGTTGAATGCTCACAGTACAGGAGGTAGCAATGTTGACCAAGGACATATTCCCCTGTAGTAGTCGGCCATGACACCCATGATATCATACCACAGTCCATGTGTTATGTATGTCAACACACATGTCCACCAATAGCAATGCATACAAACATGGCTACAGGAGACACATGTAGGACCAACACACATGTACAATCTGTACTGTGCATGCAGCAACCATGCATGTGCAGTGGCCGATGTCCATAACACAGCTGTGCCTAACTACAACATGCAGTCGCAATGCAGCCTCATCATTGACACCTGTATATGGTGACATACAGACAGTACAATTGGTTGTGCATCACATATGGAGGGATGTGTGTACATAAAGTGGTGATCCACCTGTGTAGATGTATGTGTGCCGGGGATGGCTCACAACTGTGTCACATGCCATCCTACCATGCCATGTGCAAACAGTACGCTGTGTCACTGTTACTTGATGGTGATGACATAACGCATACACAGCGGTCAGGTGTTACCAACTGTATGTCACATGACACGTGTAACACTGACATCCTCCCATGTGCATATAGCAACACAATTGCCAGACATAGCGTCGGTACACATAATGCGGACATGATCGCTGCATGTCTATCAAACGGCTCATCATATGGCAGGTGTATCATTCCCAGCACTGCCATGTGCGTCCACTTGTGTGACCGCACATGCCACATATGGTGGGGACTACATCCCAGTTGTTACAAATCCCTGTACACCTTTGTAGAGATCTATACATACTGCAGTGTGGAAAGCATGACATCGGCAGGTGTGGTGCATCACACACATCGGCTATCCGTACACACATATCTGGTCACCACAGTGTGAGTGTGTATGTATGTACATATATATGGCTGTCTGGTGCTTGGTGTGAGGGTGTATGCTACCATACAGTGGAAAAAGGATCACTAACCCCTCATGGTGACTAACCCCTCATGGTGATGCAGTCTACTACCCTGTTGATGCCATCGGTCCCAGCCGTACTGGCTACCTGTGCATGTTCCTTCTCTGTGCCACGTCATGTGGGTGCAAAGTACTGCGAGGGTGATGACCACATAGGCAAGGGTCCACACCTCAACACTATGGGGTGTGCATTATAGTGCTGTAGACCCCATGAATGTGGCCATGTTCCTGTACTGTGACAGGGTATTACTGCTACACAGTGTGGCCTCATGCTATCAAGTAGCCTCTAACGTCATCATTGGCCAGACCGCTGTGTACAACCCCTGCACCATGTCAACATACCTGTAATGTTTCCCAGTATGTATGTCATGTCTCTGTCCGCTGTAGCCTGTTCAACTGACCACATGCTTCAGGTGCAGTATATGTGTGGACATCTGTGTCATGTTCGAATTTCCAACAGTCAGGTTGAGGGTATGTTTAGCATGCTGATATTGCCATACATGCCTGTGAGTACTCCACAGTTACACATGGGGGACTGCAAACACTGCTACCTGTAGGCACATGCCAGTACACCAGAGGAGGGAACCAGGGCATCATTACCAACATGCTGTTACTGTTGTAACCGAGACACATACTGTGAACATATCACAATGCATGCTGCACCTGGACTACATGGTATGACTGGTGCATGTCAACAGTACACCACTGATGTCACATACACATCTCTCAGTATTCACACACAACCAATGCAACATACACATCCCTCAATATGCATACACAAGTAATGTTAGATACACCTCTCACTATTCTGTTCACCCGGTGCATCAGACCATTTGTGCATATCCCTGCCCTCAGTATTCACACAAAACCAATGCAACATGCACATCCCTCAATATGCATACACAAGTAATGTTAGATACACCTCTCACTATTCTGTTCACGCAGTGTATCAGAGCATTTGAGCATATCCCTACACTGATGGTGTGGATGACAGGGATGCGGCACAGGCTTCATCATATTCACAGGATGATACTGTTTGCCAGGGGCATAGGCTGCACCAATGGATGACATCATGTGTGTGGGTAAGGGTCGGTGATTTGAATGGACATGTCTGTTCCGTATGCATGTGGGTGTTGTGGAGCCCTACAGTTGTGTTTGCTGTGTGCGTGTATGTGTGCACACAGTTCTGTCATTTGTGAGGCCTACACAAGGGTATTATGGACAGCTCCAGATTGTACAGACCAGGTTGTACAGCTCACTGTGACCGGACACAGCCACGTGTCCTGTGCCTGCCAGGGGTTGCACGGGCACTACCAGCAGAGGTACAGAATGGCTACCATCCGACGACACATGGCCACTGGAACCGTGTCCCCACTGGGAATGTCCAGGGCCATGTCCACGTGGCCTGCTGTGACCTGGTGTGGACAGCGCAGCACCAGCTGCACTGCTACTGCTACCGGCACTATGGGAGTGGCCATGTGAGGAGGCATGCTCATGTTGACCTGCACTAGGTGGTGCAGCTGGCCTACGTCCATGTGGCCTATGCCTCACCCCTACCAGATGTTCCAGCACAGACAGCTCACACTCGCAGATTGCCATGCCACGGTCGAGGATTCTGACCATGTCACTCAATCGCCTGTCCAGAACATCAGCAATCTGCTGTTGAGCACCTGCCAATGCCTGGATGTTGTTGTTTAGGGTACTGATAGCAGCCCTCTGCAGCCTCTGCCCTTCTCTGTTCTGCCATTCGGCATGTGCCTGTGCCGCCATTACAGTCTGGAACATGCATCTGGTGATTCCAGCTGCTGCGCTATGTCCTGCAGGTGCATGTCTGCCAGAGGTCCTCCTACGAGCAGCACCAGCCACATGCCTGTGTGACACATCTGCAGTCAGTATACTGCCACCATGGTGTGGAGACACACCTTCTGTAGCCACCACACATTCCTGTTCAACGCTAACAGACGCTGGCTGTCCTTCCTCTGTGGCCACTGTAGATGCGGTATGTGTTGGCAGCTGAACTGTGTGCGGGTAAGAGGGGGGACATAACTGGGATGGCAACTGTTGGCACAGATTCAGCCCCTGACATCCCTGCCTGTACCTCGTGCATATGTTCATCACTGCTAGCATCTGTGGGGCACTATCAGACGGACTGCAGGAGGGTAACGCACCTACATCACCAGTGAATGCAAAGAAAGACTCTAAATTACAATAGACACACACACACTGACACACACACACACTCACACACACACACACACACACACACACACACACACACACACACACACACACACACACACACACACACACACACACACACACACACACACACACACACACTGACACACACACACACTGACACACACACACTGACACACCATGCATGTGATATAACAGATGGCATGCAGCATGCTTGTGATACAGCTGACAGCATGCAGCTCAGACATCAATAATGTTTGTATGCATACCCCCTGGAATGCACACTACAGCAGGCAGGTGCCATGTCATTATCCATGCAATTCACACGATCAAGATAGTATGCATGCATCCCCGTGATACACCATATGGACCAGAACAAGATAACAGTACACATGGATGACGTGACCTTGACATGTAATCTGCTGATGTGTGCATTAACATGCATGCATGCCTGACACAATGGTGTCCTGACACATGTACAGCATCATACTGGGTATCACATTGCGGTGTTGTCCATATGCACTACAGATAGAATGCATGTTGAGCAAATGTGCATGGGCATGGTAGGGGACTGTGAGCCATCTACATTGCTGTACAGTGTGATGTAGAGACACTGTGCCATTGCATGACATCATGAGGCGTCTATATTGCTAAACAGTGCATGTTATGTACGCATTGCATATCCAGAACTGCATGCATACCCATGACATACCTGTGGATTGTGACCTACGATGCTGAGGTGTATACACACCAAACCATGCTGTGTCATGTGACAGGTCACTGGAGGACATACAGATGACACCCCTGGACGATGACTACAGAGTGTTAGCTGCCTGGCAACCATGTCCACACATAGCGGACCTGTCACATCACCATTTCACACATGACATTGATGTACCATGCACACAAGGTGCACAGCTAACAGTGATGTCCTACGGCAGCAGGGGAAAAGTACAGTACCTGTGGCCTGGTGTCACTGTCAGTGGAGTCTGTAAAGGTGACTACCATCATGCTATGACACAGACATCATGTTCAACACATCTTATGAGGTACACGTCACTGACACCTCCACTAGCTGTGCACAGGCATTTAGGATGTGCAGCATACCACATCACCTGTACAATCTGTCTAGTACAGCTGTAATTGGACCATGTGTGGACAAAGTGGGACAGGGTGTATCCACATCCCATCTTCTGTGTGGCTACATGTCTCTGGCCATCCCCCTGGCAATGTGTGCACATGTGTCGGTCATGTATGTGATGGCCATCTATCACACATGTCTGTGTTGTCCCATATGACATACACCCATAGATGTTGGATATGTCACCATCCACAGGGCTATGCAGACAACAAGTGTATGTGTGGTATGTGGGGTATGGGTTATGGGAAATTGTGACAATATTGCAACCAAAATGCTACGTGTCTCAGACATGTTGGATGGAACATCACAATGTGTGAACTCATTGCAGGGGCATATAACACAATGGTGACGCCTGTGGTCTGCCCATATCACTGCTCACTGTGTGGTACTGGTTTGTGTACCACACATTTTGTTCCACTGTATAGTACATATGCCTCCATTGTAGAACACCTCCACCATTGTATGCACAACTGGACACCCATGTAGCAATGACAAATACTGTAGTTTCATGTCTGTGTGTCATTTCATCTGTATATATTGCACATGGGTGGCCTGTGTGGAAGATGGGTGATGCGACCTGTATATTCATGTATTAACTGGCCACATGGCAAATAGATCTATGCTTTGACATGCCTGATACCGATGACAGTCTCACCTGCAATGGACTCTTGTCTGTGCGGCACGCCAGAGGTACCTGTATAGGGTGACACAGCAGTCTGAACATTATCCATGACTGTATGACAGCCACAGGGTGCACAGTGCAAGTTAACACATTTGCCTGTACAATAGCATATAGTAAGAACATGTGTGCATACCATACCTCTCAATTTCTTAGAACAATAAATGTGGACAAAGCCTACTATGATGGGGGACATATAGGGACAACTGTGACATATTGCTCTTACAAACTTAGAAATTTGCTAGACTAATAGGTTTGCATGCACATGGGTTTTACACGGAATGTGCAGTCGTTAACACAAATGTATGTCATCATTTAATGACTCCATTCCTCAGCTATTTGCCAGAAAGGGACAGATATTAAGGGAAACACACCGACAATATAAGGCAGACATCTGGACATCCTGCAAATACCTGTACAGTTCAGATGTATGGTGCATACACAGGGTAGCATAAAGCATGTGAGTGCACATACCTTGCATATGTTGTTACATTACATGATGTACACTGACACATGCACGTACGTGGGATATACTGGCCATATGTTCAGTGCTGACTTACCAGGCAACTCCAGGCTCATTGGTTGGGAGACACCCACCTCCACGATGGCAGCTAGTCTTTGTGGGAGCTGTTCCGAGGGTGTTCCCAGACTGGCCAGTAGCTCCTCTGTGTGTGTGAGTGGAGGCTGGGTTGGTGGCCCACCACTTGTTCCACCTTGTTCCCTGGCGATTGCCGTGGCACTCTGTTTTACATGACGTATCAAGTCCATGCAGTGTCTGCTCACCTGCTGGTAGGTGCGGTTGTGGCCGCCCACTTCGTTGACCCTCCTGCGAATATCCTGCCACAGGTCGTCCCACTGCTGTGCGTGCTGTGGCACATGGCTAAATAACACCTCGTAGTTCTCATGGAGGTACGGGATTATGACATCATCCTCCTGTCGGCTGTATGCTGGTAGGCGTGTATGAGGCATTATCTGTAAGACATGATGAAGGTGACAGGTCACATTTCCAGACATGTACAGTGATACTGCTGCACATACATTTCTAGTACATCTGCACAGTTATCTTTGCAAATCAACATGACACTAACATGACTGGCATGTATGTGTCACACACATGTAACACACAGTATGCATTGGATATCATCCCCATATATGTGTGCCACCTCATTAGTGTTCCTACTGCATGTGACGTCTGTCTTCATGTGGGCATGTCTGTTTGCCTGCACTGGTGTTCTTACCTATCTACACATGCCTGATGTATCCACGGTAATGCTGTTGACCTTGATGCTGTGTATATGTCACATATCAACACAGACACAGCCTTACTGGACTTGGGCAGTGACAATGCACCAAGTACGCATGGAAACATGTACATGCATCTGTTTTGTCATAGACATCTACACTGCATTGTACAGCTGTTCAACATCCTGCCACGGATCGCCTGTGTTGCACATGTGATAGACATGGGAGAATGGCTAGTCGGACGTCATTCGCAGGTAAGGTTATCGGCTTTGGCATGTACGGGCTGGGTTTCCTAGCTGTATCCAACACCCATTACGCCACCATGAGGGGCATCAGTGACACATTACTGATCCAGATAGTTGATACTACATCTACCATACGGCCATCACACCATGTATGAGAGGGATGATATGTGCAGCTATGTGGACAGGGCTGCATGGTATGGCGGGAGTATGTCACAGGTATGGCACAGGGATCTGTCCAGCATGTGGACATCCTAGTTGTAGGACGGTGGTTGTCCATGACGTATGTCTTTCAGATCAGGCTATGGACATGTAGCATGTCTAACAGCATAGTGTGGCATATGTCTGTATGCAAGGTAGATAGCATGCTGCATACTGGAGGTGAGTATTGTGGAGGCTGGTATCGGCCATCCATGCATGGGCCCTACCCCTGGAGGGTGATATGTGTTCCAATATTGGTCACATGGGCGCTGTGTATGCCTGTCCAATGATCTCCGTGCTCATGGATACCACCCTGTCATGTCATGTGTACCTCGGATGACTACCTAAAGGGCCAGGGAGACGTCTCCAGCTCAGGGAGGTGTACTGCACTACACCATCCCTAACACAGTGTCCACAATGTTGACCACAGCCTAGGTGTTTCTTAATGGGTACAGGGGTATTTCCCTAGTGGTGTCATTGCTGATATCATCCACCAGAATGTGCACATATGTCACACACACACAGCCCATTCTGTATGTTGTACGCAACACTGTGACAACTATTGCCCATAGGTCATGGCCATTCACATCCTCACATACACAGATGGCTGGACATTTGTCTGTGTGGTATGGGCTACAATGAGAGTGGGGTACAACACATTAACCCTGGTTTACTGTAGCTGACACCGTGTGATATGCACATGTCACTGTAGCACCTTTAGTAGTTGTGAGTCTGTCAACAGGCCACTAGTAGAACACTCCTGTGACATACAAAGGCATTTGTAGCCGAACATCCATACTGTCTTGTACATCTGTACTGCTAACATCTACATTGATAATGGTTCATGGACATGCAGACCATACCCGGCAGTGTTCTGATGCAGTGCCATCAATCATGACTGTCGTCAACACTTGTGGGTTGATATTATCCAACACCCTATCTGTAATGTATGGGCATGCTCGGCACTTGTTCAGAGCTTCTTGGCACGTTATGAGCTACTGCTTAGTTTAGCACCCATTTCACACCAGTCCTCACAGGTATACTGTCTGTCCATACATTTCCAGCTTGCTTACAGTACAACAGCTGTTGTACACACATCACTCACATACCTCATGAGACATGGTGGCTTATACAGCGTGTCCACCTGGCATGTACCACTTATATACAGGCATGTCCAACTGGCACGTACCAGTGCTATTGCCTGTCACTATGATGACTATGTTGTACATGTGGCAATAGAGCTATTCTCATGTACACAGTCAATGCTCACCTCCCAACATACAACAGTACAGCCTGTGGGGGATGCACATATGCAGCCCTGCTGGGGGTTTAACTTTCACCAACCCTGACTGCACCTGACAGTCATGTGGGGATGTGCAACATTGGCAACGCACCCCACACATCAGATAGTCCCACATCATCCCCACCACAGGCCACACATACAGAGACACCTTGTACAGTACCCCTCCATACTCTGTGTGGGCAGCAATGGCAGCCCACATCGCCAAACACAACCACACCAACCTATAGCCCACAGACACGTGTGTCCATCACATACAGCCAATAGGGTGTCATAACATACACAACACACCTGTCATAGGTGACTGTTGGCGGTCACACTGCTGTTCCACTCAGCAGGCTACACAAGGCGATAGTCACTTACATCCTGCTGTCAAGTAACTGGTTCTGCAACATAACCTATGCACACATTCCACAACTCAGCAGGTATGATGTGACTCATCTTCCATGTTTGTGTGACTGAAGTTGTATCTCAGGGCACAGACTACATGTGCAGGGACATGCAATAGCCCACCAGTGTTGTAGCCCTGATGGTGTGGTCCAAGCCCTGGGGAGCATTTTGCGGTCATCCGTACCTGTTACCACTGTACTACTGACTGTGTCACTCCCAACAGTTGTCCATGCTTCTGCTGTCATTCCACAGGCATCTAGTATATGTCCACTTTGACAGACCTGGTCAAACAACATGATGGTGTGGCACAGTTGACCTGCACCTGTCAGCCCTGGGAGTACGGATCACATGTTGGACTCTTGCTGCTTTTATACTGCCTGTCTTGCACAGTGTCCAATAACAGTCACCACCAGAATGGGAACTGGCTAGCGAAGCATGTGGTCATGTCACACAATGCTTGACATCATCCTCTGTGACGCATGCAGGCAAGGCACACCTGATACTGCACCACTTCAATATCTCTGCAGTGACTGGGACCTGCCTCTTGGCTCTGCAGAGCACACCTGCAATGACTGGTTATGGACAGACCGTAAATCTCAGGCACGTACCTGGACTGGCACACCCACGGCTGAGGTGTCCTCATATTCCACTATGCTGTACACACATTCCGTCTTGTTACTTAGCACAATGCATCACAGGTGCTCCATGTGCATATAACTGTGTCTGGAACTACTGCTGCTACTGATGTGAGACTGACAGTAACCCACACTTAACTGTGATAGCCGCACATGTACCAACACATTAGGCGTATGCTGTCCGTGAGTCATAACCTCTGCTCGGCTGGTTCGACCCATACACAACCTCCAAGACCAACAGTATCCTTGACATGGACACTACCAACATGTGACTGCTGTTCCCCACCTGGGGTTATCCCCTCATTGGTGGAATCCGAACATATGCTACTCACCCTTGTTAGCCACATACCGGCACCACACACTTCACGGCATACACAGTAGATAAGTACTGCAATACCTACTACAGATGTCATATGACAGCGGTAGTTGATGTCGTGACACACATGCAGGTGGACAATGCACATGCAAATGCTGAGACATACCCCAGTGCACTTCATTAGCACGTACACGACAATATGGTTCATGCTATTCCACACAGAGCCATGATGGTACACACCAGATAACAGACGACACTCTGGGGGTGCGGTTCCACGGACATACTTTACAACAACAGGTGGGGGCTGTTGCACAGTGGTGTACATTCCCATGGGTGGGGTAACTCACTGGTCAGCCTCGGTAGGGCCACGGGATCCCTCATCACATACTCCATAACTAGCTACGTACACATTACTGCGACACATTCCGAGATGTACCACAAGGCATTATGGTGGTATGTCAGTAGTCGTATGCAATACCCACATCTGCTCACACATACAACTGTCACTCTGGAACATGACAGTAGCAGGTGATGTTGGCAACATGCTGTCTGATGGCTTCAATGCTAACATTACACCCTCTCACTCCCTACAGGGCCACATTCCTTACAGGAACATTGCGGTGTACCTGCGGTCACACCTATATGTCCTAGGACACTGGCCCCTTGTCACCCTACAAAATCCCAGGCTGTGATGTCCACAGACCTCTGAACGGCATGTCTCCCCACTGGGACACCATATTTAGTAATAGCCTTGCACCAGACATTGTGGCCGCTGACTGGCACACAATGACAGTTACACTCCACACAGGTGGCACCACAATGCACGACTGAGACTATTGCCCTACACACCTCACAGGTTCACAGGTTCACAGATTAGTACTAAGCTAACTGCCCTTGCGAGCCATTTTAAGCCTAGCCAATTATCCCTTGTGAGACTCAAACCCTGAACTTTGTGTTTGTAAGGCAAACACCTTAACCATTACGCCACCCTCCCAACTGGACTGTTATGCACAGCTATAGGGCACATCATCATGGACATCATTCGCTGAGTCTTTGTTTTGCTCTGGTCCTTTGATGCCAGCTGGGTTGGTCTTGTTGGGGCCACAGCATGCCTCCTACACCTGTTGAACACCTTTCATACAGTCGCCAGAGTAGTTCATGATAACACGGGGGTCCACACATTATCCTCTCGCTGCCTTTCAGCACCATTCTCCATTCTGGTATTGACAACATACACATCCACCTGCACATAACAACATATGTCTCAGGATGTTATGCAAAGTGGCTAATGGACGGGACACACACACTGAGGGTGGCATACCATATCACATCCTGCATTCCAGTTACAATTGGCATACCACAGTCCTCAGTCATGGGGGCCTCATGTTCGGTATATGCTTCCCTGAGGTACAGGTTACCACTGAGGGGACTTCCCTGCCTAGCTTTACAGACCACTGCATATCCAGTGCCATTGTTGCTCCACCAGCTGATACAGACCCCATCCATACGGGTGTCACTGTGACGGATACCGATATGTACATCATGGCCTCAACCTGCATGACACTTGGTATGAACATCACCTTTGCAGTACACCATCCACCCACTGGTTATCACATAGGTGTTAGTCCCCTACATACATGTCACATTGTACATGTTTGTAAGACACATGTATGTCGCACACACTCCTGTAATTACCACATTGCCACTGTGGCATGGATATCTTTCCATGTGTCCACACATGTCTGTACTGGGTGTGTAGCTGGTACATAGGCACCCATTGTACCTCTGAACACCGGACTTATACACACATCCATGGGCACAACACCCCGCTTAGGGTGTACCTTACACAACAGCTTTACATAACTCAACATTAAAACGCCATAACGTTTATTGAGCTACAACAGTTAAAGTTTGCGGGTTATGTACAGACACCATGTCTGTACACATTTGCGGACTACATACTCAGGGGTGACCTCTGCTGCAAAGACAGGGCCCATGTCTGCAAATATGTTAATGGATATACTCCGCATACACGACATAAACAATAGCCACTATGAGCATGATGCTCATGGATATGTGCACACACACGACAGTGTGTGGCATGTGCTTGGGGGTTGCATTCCCAGACCGGACACTCGCCATGCTTTGGGACATGATTCCTATGTACATCACGCATGGATAGTCAGTAGCAGTGTTCATGTGATACCTCGCTTGCTGGATGGTGGACACATGTCCGCCAGGGATCACTGCAGTGGCTGTACTGTGCAGAGATGCAGGTTACACATGGCTCTTCTGTTCACAGGACACTACCCTAGAGAGGTGCCACTGGTGTGCACACTGTAGTTGTTGTTACACATAGACTTGCCAGACTGCATGGTACCCCACTATAAACCTGTGGAGCTATTACATGTCCTTTGTGCATGGTTACTGGAATAGCCCTTCCAGTTAGATTAGCTGTCATGCTATTACAATGTCCCATGACTACAGGCCATATGTATCCTGTTATTGTACACACCAATCATGTTCATGTTTGTCTGTCACATCTCTTCTGCTATTCTAGTATGGGAGTAATGTTTGCGTCCTTTGCAAATGCACAGAGTGGATTACATTATTTATTTCATCATAACTGTTTATACATAAATTAATTACATACTACTCACATCACTATACGATACTTTTGTTATGCATCATATGCCTGTTCTCCTGTGTAGCATATCTGACATATCAATCTACTGTACTATACATTACACATGTTTTATATGGTATCCCATAATTCAAAGCATACTTGCACAGAGGGACCACCTTAGACATGTCATTGACATTATATGCCCATACACATGTGTACTGTTACAGTATATCCACATATACTATCCTCTGCTATGGCATGTACTTATTGGACATACCCTGTCACTGACGGTGGGTCGTATGATATTGTTCTGTTTAAAGCCATCATGTTGCATCCCTTGTGGTCTCTGTGCTGTTTACCTTATGGCCCACTGCTGGACGCACAACTTCTACAAGCATTAGTACGATCAGCAAGACATCACTACATAAATACCATTCCCCACTTTATGCATGGCGGACACTTTTAATTACTGCAAACCAGGCTATGCATACACTGACATAACTTAATACAGAACATACTATACATACAGTTAGTGTTCTACATACCTTGATATCATTCCGGTATTTCGTCTCTATCTCGCTCTTCTGTATCACTCTTTAAACTGTTTTACGGTATGAGCATACAGTTTGCATATCTGGCAAGTCATCCTTATATACGTCTATACCTGCAACATGTGGTTTACTGCCGCCAATTGGTGGTCCGGTGTGACTAATTAAGTGCACTTCAGCTGTGCAGCTACTCCATTCGCCATTTACGCGGCAACAGTGGGGTATAACTGAATTCTCTACTTGAGCGTTGGCCATTTGCCCTGCCTTCGGGGAGATGGCCTGTACTGTGTTTTGTTGTGTGTAACGGCTTGAGTATGTGGTTCTACCTGTGACTGTACCTGTCATCCCAACCATCTGATTACGGACTATTGCAAACACCTGTAACATCGCCATTTGTTCCATTATACGACGGATACAATTTTGCATGGCGCCTTTAAATGTGTCTCTCACAAGGTATGTTAACGGTTCAGCAGATGTATTTGACTTTTGTAATTGATGCTTGGGCTGTGGTTATGGTCTGTATTGCTATTGTTTCCAGTGTGGGGGATGTAGGTGGGTGTACTTAGCATATACGGTTTTGTGGGGCTTGCATTTCTACGTAGTCTATATATATGTGTGTGGGCCCCTTCCCTAATTACAGTGCTATCACTTAATAGACTTCTGTTACGGGAATTTACTTTGGGCCGTTGTTAATTGGTTTCTATATGGTATGCAGGTGAGGTTGATACTTCTATACCTCCGGATGTACGGCAATATGTGCAGGGATATTTGTAAATGACCGCTATCCCGTGTATGTTTGTCCCAGATATTTGCAGTCATTGCAGTGGTGTTGGTGTCAGACCCTCTGTGACATGGCTTGCCACCTTTTCATATGGCCATAGTTGGACACTTGCAGGTCACACAGTGGTGTTTACAGGCTGACATATGGCCACGGTCAGTACACATAATAGCACTTACTTTTATCCTCATTACATACCAATTGTTCTTGGACCTTAACTACTTATCGGTTTGCATGTAACATTTCAGTTTCTTACATACAGGCATGAGTATTTCCTGCAACTATTGCATAATATTTGGGACATACTAATGTCCTAAACTCTCGGATAGTTGCCCTTTGTAATGTTTCATGTCAGTACACACCTGCCCGGGGAGGCTGTCCCTCCCAATGTGGGACAGGTGTTTACCGCATGTCTACGGCTAGCTATACCCGCACCTACCATGATCATCTACCTCCGAGTTGCCACCTACAGACAAACGATGCAGACACACACACTTTACAGTCACATGGGAACACACATGGCACCCTCAACACACACATACACAGGCTACATCACTCACAACCACAGTTGTACACGGTACCTACGTGGACTGCACCGCCGGCAGCGGTGACTACATGTCCTTACTATTGTCATATTGCTCGTGGTTCTACTGTTCCAGTACTGTGTTCTTTCTGTCTTTCAGCCTCCTGGTTATACGTGTCGGTGTGTGACATGTTCCATAGTTGGCGGTATCCTATTTATTTGTACCTCAAAGGTGTTTTGAATGTCGTTGACCTATCTATATATTTGCAGATGTCAGTGACCCCTTATATATCGACATATATCACACTATCGCCCTTTCTATCTGTATTATATATGTGTAGATATATATATATATATATATATATATATATATATATATATATATATACATATCTCGGACAGGGGTGGTGACAGGCACGCTACGCCTTTCATTGTGTGTTTGTCAGTGTATACTGTGTTTCCTGGACTCCACACGTTTGTGCAGTTGTGTCCTGCGAAATATTTGTGAACATAGCAAATGTCCTGCGACTTTGGGACAAACATATTCCCTATAGTTTATGTCATAGTTGCATAAAACACTTATTCTGTATGTGACCCACCTACTTGTTACAGGACATGGAACACGTACCTGCGATCATTACTAGAATAAGCTTTTTATCTATGCAAAACACTGACATTCTGGTTTTCGTACTGGCCGGGTGTATGTGTCGTCTTGCAGACATTTGGCGTATGTCCCACATTGGTCATTTGAACTGTGGCAACCCTACCATACGTACATCTTGCCTAGCAATAGTGTTGGATGATTGTATACATGAATGCCTGTTCCACTCCTGGCGCTATTTGTTCAGGGGTGACTAATGCTGGTTTCACCTGTTCTGTACATCATTGACCGTGATCTGCGCAGAGGTTGCTGACACTTAGCCCTGTTTCGCGCATATCCGTATAATCTTATTTAAACATCGCTTACCAGCTGTGGGCAATGCTTATTCCCGCTAATGTGTGCTACACATATTCTGTTGACCTGCATCCAGAATGCATTACCTGTGCCGTCGGGACTACGTTACATCCCTTGCGGACATGGGACCAGGAACATGCACGACAGTCACTGCATGTACCACTTGGACATCTGGGGGTCGTACACGTATTATGTCATTTTGTATGTGCAGTACACTACAGCAGTTACTCCACACTATACTCACATGGATAACTCCATTAGTTTACAAATTGATGAGTCCAGTTAATGGTATGTCCATGTGATGTTTACTGGCTGTACTCTGGCATTGGGTATGTATATCACAATTAGCTACACCCGATAATGTGCTACACCTTCATACGACCGTGGATGCAGCATGCTGGGGTGATGAATGCCTGTCATGGGTACATCCCCTGCCTTGACACAAGATCCATGATTACATTTTGTGGAACCCCTCAGTAACGCAGCAGGGAATCTGTGATGAGTGCGTGTAGGACAATGCTTACACACATGTGCTCCCGCGATTGCCTCTGCTCCAGTAAGCGACCGTTGCTTACTCAATGTTGTAGCGATGGGAGTCACTGTTTGCCCCGTTTAGTGTTTTGCCTCTGACAATCGGGCATGCACCTACCGATGTACCTGATAACCTATACACACAGCACCGACAGATGCTGATAGACGCATCTACTGTTCAGGTGTTGACATTTCCGTGTTCCAATGGCTGTTGTGTGTACAATGTTTGAGGGCTGCCTATGTAGGATTCCACAGTGGGCCACCTATACATCACAATTTACAGGTAGTCATGTTTGTGTGCCATCCATGTTACTGTGTGTGCAGGTGGGGAGGGGTGTCAGTCCGTGGGAGCCTACACTGTCAAGGTATGTGCTATACATTCCCTCTTTGCCAAGGCGTAGGCATATTGGGCATGCCTCCGTCTGCCTACTGGGGCTGGCACAGTGTGTTCGTGGTCTGGATCCCTCTGTGCCTGTGTTGGCCTTGGCAATTGCGGTGGGCTGTGAGGCCCTCCCCCATTTTGACCCTGCTGCAGCTGTTTCCACAGGATCATATTATGTAGCATGGCACATACTATGAAGATGTGGACACACATGCCTGGAGAGTACTGCAAGGCTCCACCAGATGTGTCCAAGCATCGGAACCGTGATTTCAGCATTCCGAACACATGCTCTATGATGATTCTGGTTTGTGCATGTGCCTCATCATGGCGTTCTTGCATTGGTGTGTGTGCATTTCTGATGGGGGTCATCATCCACGGCTCCAGTGCATAGCCAGCATCCCCCACAAGATGGCCTTGTGGGATGTCCCCCCTGACAAATACCTGATAAATCTGTGAGGCATGCCAGATATGGGAGTCGTGGTAGCTTCCAGGGCTGCCAGCACACACATCCATGATAATGCCCTGGGCATTGCACACGACCTGGCAGTTGATGGAGTGGAATCCCTTGCGGTTTATGTAGTGCCTACCATGCTCACCGGGTGGTGACTTGATTTGTATGTGTGTGCAGTCTATCTCACCCAATACCTTCGGGTAGTTTGCCACATGGTGGAAGTGACGCATATTGCTGGTCAACTCCTCCTGAGTTCGGGGGAAGTATATATGCTCATTGGCATGTGGTAACATGGCATCCAAGAACTGGTGTAGTACCCTGGATGCCGATGCCTGTGAGATCCCCATTATATCTCCAGTTGGCCTTTGAAAGGAACCTGTGGCTAGTATTCGCAAGCTTACACATACCTTCATGTCCACTGGGATGGGTTCCCCTCTGTTGTTTCTGGTTCTCAGGCGTGGCCGGCACAGCTCTACTATTTGCTGTAAGATGTCCCTGTCCTCCCTGTAATGCTCTACTATCTCTAGATCATGTAGCCCCTGGTAGGTTACCCTTGGTCTGAACACTCTTCTCCTCCTCCGAGGCCTACGGTGGTTGTCGGCATCATCCTCCACAACACCGTCGGTCTGTAACACATGCTGATGAATCACAGCTATGGCAGCTCCCAACATGTACATTTTAAAAGGGAATACACAGGTGTGTGTTGGGTGCTTTCACACTTTATACTGTTTTGCTGTGAACACTGATGATGTCATAGGGTGTGTATGTATGATCGCGGCTACAGGGTATCTTCTGTGTTTTATTAACGGAACCACTATTGTGCTGCCTTTGGTGTTGCATTACATTTGGATGCCGTAAATTACCTCCTGCCCTTCCGTTTACATTTGTGCACGTTACACCTACCATTTGCTGGCATGCATCCAGCTGCCTGCTTTCATTTGTACTTTCCTAGACCTGACTTATCTTGCATAATGTGTGCTATTGCCGGTCTACTGTGGGTTTGCTTTGCTCTGCTATGACAGTTCTCCTATCTTTGCATTCCAAGTCCTCCCCTCCTTTCTTTGCAATCCTATGCCTCCACTATCCTGTTTTGCAGGTTTCTGCATGCAGGCTTGTCTACTGCCATTGATTGGTGTTAATTGCTCATTAGTATGCCAATTACCCTCCTTCGGCATTTCCTTCTTTTCTTCCCCTGACCTTCCTGTTTGTGCTATTGTTCGTGGCGCGTGCATCCGCTTACCGGGTTTCCGGCACAATTTCATCCCCGTACACATGCACTTTCGGGCACCATGTGTGCTCTCAGCTAAACGGTTCTATACCTTCCTCCCCACCTCTGTCTTGCAGCTTTGCTTAGCAATGGCCAGGCCAGATTTGCATTGCTCCAATGTGCTTACTGATACGGTGGCACACCCCTCTGCTGATGTCATGTATCACCTCTGATACACTCCTCGGTGTTATAGCGCTGTGCCATCAGGTACATCCTTAATCCGGCAGGACATTTGCGATTCAGTACTACCTGCCTCATTTCCATGGCATTGACTACTAATTCATAGTTACAGCACCGAAAGCTGTCGTGGGCCCTTGGCAACACTTGCGCCTTGCTTGTGGTGTGCCATGCCTACCATTGCGTATTATGGTTCAATCCTGATTTGTCTTACATTGCGATTTTATGACATTTGTATATATTTCCTTTGTATTCCTGTTTCCCACACATGCCCTGCAGTTGTACTGTGCGTTACTGTGGACATGACATTAAATGTTGTTTTTTATGTGTTGTACATCTTTTCTTGTGCCATTGGCTGTGTATTTCGCCATTGGCATATGTTAACTTTGTAATACATAAGTCTGGTCCACTTCCATAACTCCAATGTTCTGTTTGGGAAAATGTAAACCATGTTTTTTGGTTTACATTTCCATGGGCTTGCACTACGCCTGCACCACTTTGTGAATCGCTGTATGCCTTCATTAGCATGGTGCGACACTGCACATGGGGTGATTTGCATACCTATGCCGAGGGCTGCGTAGATCTGGCATATGCCGGTAGTGCACGTGGAGTTGGTTCGTACCTGAATCGCTCGACGGACATATTTGGTGTTATCCCGCATATGCTACGCCTGCGCCTGGCGCAGGCTTCATGAATCAGAGGGATAATATTTTCTTCTTTCACATATAAACTTGAGGCAGAGGTCTAGGCTTTACAACTTTAATGTGATTTGAGTTCAGTTCTGTCACACACATATACGTATTAACCCAGTCACATTTTGTTGGCATTAAATACATTTCTTTTTATCTTGTCAAATTATGCTTGATTTCTAATTTTTTAGTTTTCTTTTCTTTCTGGAGCTCCAGTTCTTATTTTCCCTTTTTAACTTTATGTTGACACCCGCAACATTTTCTTTTCAGGTTCGCACTACAAACATTTTATTATACATGAAAGGGAAGAACAGGAAGTGTTCTAATTTTATTGCTCATGTACAGGACAAGTCTGTTCAAATGTTTGCCTAAGGCTGCACCTCTTCTAACTCACAGGTTCTGCTTCCACTGAAGAAACAGCAACTAATTTGTTAATGTATTCTTTTCATATTTTGTTTCATAAGGCAATTACTACTGAAGTTTGTAATTATTTCTACCTCATTTTACTTAGTTTGTTTTAGGATTTTAGATTGGGTAATTCGTTGAATGCTTTCATAAAAGTGGCTTTTACTTCTTTACCTGATTTGGCCATATATTTGTTATCTTTATGTTGAGAAGTTAGCGTGCTTGGATAACACGTCTGCAATGTAACTTTTTGGGATATTACATAGGCAAGGAATGCCAATAGCTGTTGCCTTGTTTAATCTGGATGGGGAGATCTTGTGTGAATTAAATTTTATTTCCATTCCTGGATATGTATTTTTATCTTTTTAGCTACTGACAGTATTTTGTAGATGTCCTGATAATTTAAGAATTTTAAATATATTTGTCTTGACTTGTTGATTGTTTGAGCTGAGCTGCTCAAAGCACCCTTTCAATCACCATCTTGTTTGCTTCCAATGTCTTTTCCAGTAGGCATGCCAGTATTTGATGTATTGTTTCTATCAGTTGTGAATGCTCATATTTTTCAGATATTCCTCTGATTAGTATATTGTTTCATCTACATCTAGCTTCTAAATCGATGACATTTTGTTGGCTCTCCTGAATCTTTTTAGGATTTGCTTGATTGTCTGTTTGCAACTCCTTGATATTTTCTCATTTTCTATCACTTTATCTTCCATTTTTTCCAGCCTGGTTGCTGTTTGGTTTATTGTGTCACCAAAGGTTGAAAAGTGGTCAGAGAAATTTTGTATGGCCATTTGCAGTGGATGAAGTTCTGTTTGTCAATCTTCTAAGCAAAGTAGTTGTTCCGTTTTTGCTTTAGAAGTAGCTTTTGTATTCTAGGGTGGCTGCGGTGGTGCAGTTGTTAGCATTGCCACTTCATAGCAAGAGGTTCTCCAGTTCAATCCTTGGCTGGGGTGCCTTCTGTGTGGAGTCTGCATGTCCTCCCTGTGGTCATATGGGTTTCCTCCGGGTGCTCCGGTTTCTTCCCACATCCCAAAGACACTCTGTAGGTGGATTGGACACTCTAAATTGGCCCTAGACATGAGTGTGTGTGTGTGTGCCTTCTGTGGAAGGTTGGGTGCCAAGAACTCCACACTGTAAAAACTCCACTGCCAAATATGACTGGACAAGGTGTTCCGCTGTGGTGACCCCTAACTGGGAAAATCCAAAAGAAGAAGAAGTAGCTTTTGTATTCTCCTGTTGTTTCCCAGTTCTTGGTCTTTTTATTATAAGTTATTTTTCTGATGTTGCTACTGTGGAATATTCTGATTTAGTCATTTGTGCTTCCATATTTCCTGTTATGTTAAGCATTGTATTATTTTTCTTTACATCTTATAGGATGTTTGGGCTCTTTTTCTTTCCACATGGCAGCACTTCCTTGATTCTATTTAAGAAATATTATTTGGACTTTTCCATTAATATTTCACTTTTTCCTTCTCCAATTAAGCTTTGATATAAGATATTTTGTTTAATAGCTACTTTCTTCTCTGTTCATTGTTTGTTTTTTTTTTTGTGTAGTGGCTATTTTTTATTGCAGTTTTTTGTGGAGCCATGCTAATTAGGTACTCATAGGATAGTTGCCATCTTTTTTCCTGCTAACTATCGATAATCCCTACTTCTACATGCATATATGTAGATATGTATATATGTAAATAAAGATAAATAAAGGGAACAAAAAATCTTGATAAATGTAAAACAAGGTCAAAACATACGTTCACTGACAAATTCTTAGGTTCCACTTAGTTTTCATTCATGACTAGTTCTGTTTCTCTTCTGAATTTTGTCATCATCTTTACATTGTTTGTTTGTACACTACTCTTTTTTATACTATTGTGTTGTGCTATTGCATTATATTTTATTGTAGTTTATATTGTATTGTTGAATAAGGAGCATTTCTCCCTGGGCCTCCGCTGAAAATGGGTTACCCACTCAGTCAGATTTTCCAGGTATCCAAATGTCAGATAAAATAAATAAATAAGATAGTGTATTGAATTGCCATGTAATAAAACCTAGAATGAATAAACAAACAATAAATTGAAGTGATTCTGATCATCAGTACTGAAAATGGGAGTCATTCAGGCTTTTCTTGTGCAATAAGGCTTGGTGGTTTAAAAAAAATAGTGATTTTTTTTAAACCATCTATCACCCATGACCATGATGTTGAAACACTCTGAAAGAGTGTGTAAAGAGCCAGGAATCATGGCCATAAATCAGCAGAGGTAAAGGATGCTTGTGTACGTCTTTAATGTATCCAAATGTCCAGAAAAGGCTACACAGAGCACTTTGTGTGGGACCCTATAAAAAAATTCTTCAACACACACATACATAAACACACACACAATTCCATTTAAACTATGTGCCCATTTTGTTTTAGTTTTTTTAGCACACAATTTGCCATGTTTGAGCTCTTTAGAGACTGTAGTTACAAGTGTTGCAGTTTCATGTCCTTCCACAGGAGGAGTTGTGGTAGAACTCTGTCAACAACCTCCTCACCAGCATGGCATTGTTACAGTTTTATGTCCTTCTGAAGGAGGAGTTGTGGTAGAACTCTGTCAACAACCTCTACACCAGCATGGCATTGATGAGTTAACATTGGTTTCTGTCTGCCTTCTACCCCTACCAGAACTACCCGCACCTGCACTTTTGAAAAAAAAACAATACTTTATCTTGTGTGTAGTCTGTGCCAAAACCACCTGACAAAGAAAAACTGATTACTTTTACCTCATGGTGTCTCATTCAACTCAGCTGTGTAGATCCACTTTCATGAGCTGCAAAGTATCTGCTATTAGGTTTCAATAATTATTAGCTTAATGATATTTGTTATGCATGATCAAATAGATTTATTATTTCCTAAATAACCTAGATAAGTAAAAAGTTTAGATGCTGGAATGAAGCTGAATATAAAATATTTGTATCTTATATAGCCCCATAAAATATCTGATTTACTTTTTTCTGACCATCCTTTCCAATGATGCACAAAAGCATTTCTCTCTCTTTCTATATTTCTCTCTCTGTCTCTGTCTCAGTATTGTGTTTGATACAGAAAGATTAATGTTTCTTTTTCACTTTGCCTGTATATGCTCAAGAGATTTTAATAGTCAGGGTCTCAGCATTTAGAACTGCTATATATGAAGAAGAATCATGTTTTTGTCAAGCACAGTTTAAAAAATAATTCTGGCTTGTAACTTGCTGATTACTTTGCATGACAAGTCAATTCATTTTGTTTTATACTCTGTAGTTCTGCCTACATCCTTGGCAGGCAATTTATTATTCTGTATTTTTTAAAGATTTAGACATAAAGTCAAGTTTTAGATTCATATGGAAATATTTCTACAAAAACTTATAGTTTTCACAATATTATTTTAAAAGAATGTGCTTAGAGAAGTCTCTGTATTACTAATCAAACACTTTAGCTAATTTTAAGATGGATACAGATGCAACTGCCTTCTAACTCCTCTTCACAACACATTTCACCAAAGTAATTTTGCATTCCACTCAGCTAGAAACATATTGATCCCTTTTCTGAAGATTTGGGTTGGACTAAACTTTAAAGATTACAAGATAAAGGTGTAAACGAGTCAGTCAAAATCCTCATTGATTATTTTTGTTTAGCAAATAGTGGTTGGAATTCATAAACTAGATGTGCACTGTATGAAAATGTGATGTGATGCATTATAATTACACAAACAGTCTGCGGTTCACAAACATATATTTTGTAGGAGAGTGGGCTGCAGAATAAGAATAAAAACTGGTACATTGTAGAGGACCTTGTCAGAAGCCTGAAGCCAGTTTACACTTGCTAACTATATATAAATCTAAGAGTGCTAGACCAACAAAACAGTAAGTTAACTGAGTCTGTAGCTGGAAGGCAGTGCTATAAGTGATGCAGCGTTCAGCATAACTGATGCAGTATCGTAAAGGGGTCAGCACTAGTGCTTTGTACTTTGGTATGCTGCTGTCCAGAACCCATTCCATTATAGAAAACCCAAAGACACTGAAACACAGAAGTGGTGGAATACATTTTATTAGACCAATATAGGTACCTACGTTGGTCCAGTGATATATATTGCATCACACCTGCATTATAGTGGCATTGTGTTTTGTGTTAGTGGAGTAACACAGAATTTCTTTATGATTTTTTCTTCCATTATAGAAGTAATCTTCATCTTGCAAAGTGACCATGGATATCTAAGAAGAACAGCCACTAAGGACAGCTACCATAAACAAACTACCATAATTAGCTAAATCAGTTAGGAGGGCTACTCTGCCAGCATACAATTTTGTCATGTAGCTCTTATCCATACTAGAGAGGATCTATAGATGGTCTGACCTAACACAAAGGCATCCAGGGAGTACTTTGTACACACTGTGTCTATATTACTTCATCAAAGTTTTATTTCCACAAATACGTAATCACTGACCCCTTTACTTTGAACATCCATTCATCAAATGTTCACATCAGCAAACAGTTTTCATAGAAAAGGGAATTAGTTGGCCATCATTAGAAATTTGGCCTTTTCCCCACTGCAGAGCAGGCTTGGAGTTTGTATATATAAGTAGGGGGGCATAGCCCCCCACCTTGGTGGGTTTTTAATATTGTAGTGTGTGCGAAAATTGCTGTGGTGAACAAGTAATTCCCTTCCCTATGAAAACAATTCACTGATGTGAACATTTGATGAATGCATGTTCATAGGTATATAGGTTCATAGGTTGGTACTAGGCTATCAGCCCTAGGGCCTATACAAGCCTAGCCATAACAATTCGCTGGCTATTTCTTCCCACACTATTTACTTCCCTGGACCCCTGTCTAGCAGGGTGACTGACGTGATCCCCGTGGTGAATTTTCTTTCTTTCAACCAATCATCAAAGTTCCTTTTGAAGAGGGCCAAAGAGGCGCACTGCTTGACATGTATGGGCAGTCTATCCCAGAGTCTGGGGAGTATCTGGGTCAGGAACCCATACCTCCAGCATGTTTTGTTTATTGTGATGACAAGGTTTAGATCCCTGGAGCATGTGGATCTGAGGGACTGGGATTTCTTTAAGTGTAGCATGTCCAACAGCTCTGGGTTTGACATGGCCTTGTATGTTAATCAGAGATCACCTCGGAGTCGACGATATGCGACAGAGTATAGCTGGAGTTTTTTAAGTTTAAGTTTAAGTTTTTTAAATTTGATGTAAAGGGGCCAATGATTAGGTGTTCCTGGAAATAAAACGTTGATAAAGTAATACAGACCCATCCACACCACAGGAACATTTCAGCATTCCACTAGTATCACCTGTCATACTCAAAGACTTAATCAGTTGATCAGTGGATATTGTACCCTTGAAAATATCTTTGATTAGGTCAGTTATAGAATATTTGTTTGTCTTTTTGGCTTTTCCCGGTTAGGGGTCGCCACAGCTGAACTCCGTTCTGCTAATTATTGGCAGTAGATTATGACGGTGCCGAGTTGCCAACCCGATGCCCAACCTTCAACGAAAGCATGCCCATTCATGCATGTCTTTCAGAGGCCACTCGACCATGGGGAGGACATGCAGACTCCACACAGAAGGCACTCCAGCCGAGAATTGAACAGGAGAACCTCTTGCTGTGAGGCAACAACGCTACCGCTGCACCAATGCAATGCCTCAAAAAAGTCACTTCTCTCAGCTCAAGAAAGTTCAGAGGTTCATAGCAGAAAAAGAACTCTACCAATACAGTGCTAAACTCTGGAATAATATCCCCACACAAATAAAACTCTCCCACAAACTCAATAGTGTTAAACCACTGCTTAAACAACATCTTAACCAGTCCTGGTCCTGCACATGCTCATCACAGGTTAAGACTTTGGGCAGGATTCACGAAGCCTCAGTGCAAGAGTTACAAGGCTTACACGGAGGCTGCAGTTAAACGGTGTGATGTCAGCATGTCATGCATATGCATGAGGGCATGCTGAATCACACCTAAGGCTAACACGGTCCATGTAAGACAGTAGGGGGCATGTCCATAGGACGAGCCCTGCAAACGGACACGCCCCCAGAAGAGTAAAAGTCCCTAAAGTAAATGCCAACGACAGAGTCAGTGTAAATGTGAATAAACACAACACAACACATGCCCCCACAGACTATGAACATAAAATGTATAAATGAACATCTTATATATTTGTTTATAAGTTGTAAAAATGTTTGCCCGTGAGTGCACTCGTTTGCGCGGGTGTGCCCGTCGCTCAGCCACAGTTAACAGTCAGTGGAAAAGCATATAAGAACTAAATATGCAAAGTAAGCCAAGAAGCAATAGAATAGCGGTAGAGACGTCGGCTGAAGAGGAGGCAGTCATGGTTCAAGCCCCCACTACATCATTTTTTATTTTTAGTGAAATAAGCACAAAACAAGTCCCTGACATATATGTACATATATAAAATTATATTTTATGTAAAATGTAATGAAATGGGCCATGTATTTTGAAGAAATGTGAGATAAAAATATAAAAAAAAAATGTGAGATGTGCCCATAGCTGAGCTACAGTCTAACAAGTTGAGGATATCTGCTTGTAGGTGAGCAGTGTTTTAACAGGTGTAAAATGAGTGCCCATAGGTGAGCAGTGTTACAACAGGTGTAAAGTGAGTGCCCGTAGGTGAGCAGTGGTTTAATAGGTGTAAAATGAGTGCC
This sequence comes from Protopterus annectens, assembly GCF_019279795.1. NCBI lineage: Eukaryota > Metazoa > Chordata > Ceratodontiformes > Protopteridae > Protopterus > Protopterus annectens. The sequence goes on along the minus strand of NC_056748.1, from coordinate 1,061,898,421 downwards.
CAGGGTTCAGCAGCATTTTAACATGCTGAAACTGTGTGCCCGTAGCTGAGCTAAGCGTAATATGCGTGTTGACAACCAAACTACGTGTAAGCCAGCGTAACACATTTGCGCGGAGCTGCGCACCGCGCCAACAAGCTAACCGGCGGGTAACGTTGAGCAAGCTGTATCAAAACTGCCTTTACACAGACACACCTCCTAGCTTGTGTAGACAGTCATAAAATATAAAAAGCAATGGCCAGGTTCGAACCCAGGATACCATGCACCATAGTTAAAGTACTGAACCACTAAGCCATGACAGTTGCACTTGGAAATGCAGTAATAGCATATATATAGGAATGAATATAAAGAGGAGCATGACAAAGCAGGTTTTGTGAAGCTGATACAATTCCAAAATGGCCAATCACAGATAAGTGCGGGAAAAACGGCATATATAAGCCCCATAGGCGGGAATACACAGCATAACCGATTGTAGAACTGACTGGCAGCCAGGATGTCAGGTGTAGGTGAGGGTAGTTGCTTCCGAGCACAGAGGTGGGGCATTGAGGAGTCCAAATATATGGTTTGGCTCCTCATCCATAATCATGAAGCCCAACTCATGCAGGGCCAGGTCCTGTGGGGAGCATATAGGGCTGAGGCGTGGGACTGGTTGGCTCATGATCTCACCAGTGCCACAGGAATACCAAGGACTGGTGAGCAGGTCCGTCACCACCATGTGGACCTGAAGAGATGGAAGCAGGACCAACTGAACCGTTGGATCCAGGAGGCCCGGCAAATGCCCAACGCCCCACTACTGAGTAAGTTACAACTAATTATTTATGTAAGAAATTAACCTAGCTGATATTATGGAGATGTGTATTCCAATATTACTTTATTTATATTACAGCTGCAGGTGTCCGTTCTGTGAACAGTCGAGCCTATGGCGATAGGCTGGTGCAGTTGCGCCACCAGGCAGGTCAGTAATTCTCTCCCTGTAACTGTAAATAAATATATAAGTATGACAGTAAGCAAAATAATGCAGTGTAGTCACTAATTAATAAAATGTGCAAGTAACAGTGTAAGAGGGTTTGCAAGTACTGCTTGATTACAAAAGTGTGATGCAGCCTCTAATCCAAACATAAAAATGAAACAAGTCTGAAATAAAGATGTCCCACCTGTAATATAATAGTACATAACCTGCAGCAGGCTGAAAAGTACAGCTGCAGAAGCTGAGTAAAACACGTGTGAAATATATCCCTGTTGAAATACAGAAACATGACATAAGTGAGACTGTTGGAAAGGATTGTTATAACTACAGGTAAAACATGTCAATAAAGCCTAGAATAAAGTACCATCCTGAATTGTAAAAATAAAACAAGTGAGAGAGTGTGAGAAAGAGGTATGAATCCACCAATAAAGTAGTAATAACTCCTGAATAAAGTATACTGCAGTCAGTACAGAAGGAAATGAATGTGACAGGCAGAACCAAACAGTAACGTGTTGAAAACGGTACTGCAGCTGGAATGTGTGTCCCAAAATCTGGATATGTTGCTCTCAGTCTGCAATATGCAGATAGTATGGTTGTCTGAAATACCAAACATCCACAGTTGTCTATAGCTATATAAAGCAAATGTAGCAGGATGATATAGCTGAACAGAGCCAGATATGAATGTGTATGAATAAAAATGAAATGTATATTGATGTAGCAGTAACATTCCTATCACCAACCTGAAGTAGTTATCACATAGGAAACTGTAGGCAGAACTGTAGTGTGTATATATCTGCAGCTAGTAGAAATGTACAGCATATGTATTGGTATTTGAAGTTGTTAATTAAATTTTCTCCACCCTACCCTATAACCACATATAATCCATTCCACGTGAAATTGGTATGTGCAATCACAATTAACACCCCTGGACATTTGTCCTGTTGGTTCATACATATTTGCATGTACGTTGATGCATCTGCCCTGTTCATACATCCAAACCTGATGGCCTGTTGCCATCAATCAACCCTGCATGTTGTTGGATTGTGTATTGCTGTTCAAATTATGCATGTGTTATGCTTGCTGTTCAATGGCTTGAATTTATGGGTGTTTGGTTAATGGGAATAATAATGCATGCTGTTGCAACTAATTGTGAATGGTATTGTACGTTACTAACCCAAACTGTCATAACATAATGCAAAACATAGGACGACAGGGAAGGCGGCTTCCAGCAGACCCACCTCTCCCTCCTCAGCTGGTGAGTGCACCTGGCAGTAGTGCCCAGGCCGGACCCTCCTCCGGTGGCCCTGTGCCACATGCAGGTGGAAGCGCTGCAGGGGATGGGGCTCGTCCCCCCTCTACAAGCGTGGCCGGAGGAGAACATCCACTCACCCTCCGTAGTGTCCGGACTGTTGTGCGTAGGAAGATCCAGCACACTGTGCTTGGGCCCCTACGCCAGCTTGAGGCACGGGTAGCACAACTCACGGGTGTGCCTGCTGCCCGGCCTACACAGCCCGCAGCACAGCCCTGACCTGGGCAGTGAAGGCACAGTGGCAACTGCCCATGGGTGGGGATCTCAGTTCCACTGTTGCCATCTGTGGGCTAATGGGCTCGAGATATCCAAACATCCATCCCCGTCAATTGTGTAACACCCCCACATGTGTCATACACCGCCCCTGTATGCATCTTGTTTGTCTTGTCTGTTAACCTACCCAACCTACCTCCCCAGCTATACTGACTTCCTGTACCTGACATACCACTCTCACCTGAAAAAAAAAAAGGGCACTCTGTACCCACAAAAAAATTACGCCCCATACATAGCTGCCCATTTTGCACACATGTCTGCTGTACATGTAAACTGTCAATTACAATTGGCTGTACAACAAGTATTATTGTTGTCCTTACACCTCTCTTAGGGGTGGAAGGTTTCAAATGTCACACCAAATTACAAACATATGCACAGCTGTTGCTGATGAAGAAATGGGCAGCTATGGGCCTTACCTACATCCCTCCTGCAAAACCCAAGCTTGTTTCCCTACTGTCCTACCCTCTTTGTGACCCCTTTTTCTCCACTTTCCTGTCTCCCCATTTTCATTTCTTTCAAAGAAATTAGCGCGGGTGTGCGCAAGAGTAAGCACTTTTAAGCAGTTGTAAGCGGGTATGCGCGGAGCTGAACGCCATTGCGCAAGTGTGAGCTCCGCGTAAACCAGCGCTAACCCACTTACAACTGCTTAAAAGTGCCTTAGTCACTCTGAATGTCAAGGCCTGTAGTCTGCTCAAAAGCAAAATAAAATCCCACTGTCAGTCCCGAACCCAGGACCTTGGAAAAAGTAGTCTGCATGACTTACCACTAAGCCATGACTGCTATATAAGAGCATTGTGCTACAATAAACATATCATGCAATAGTAGGAATGAATGTAAAGGGAATATAGGATGTGTAGTACACAAAGCATGTCATGTATATTTACTGTCAAATGTAGTGGATTTCTATAATAGTAGTGTGTGAAAAGAAACAGGCATGCTAGTTGGTAGCTAGTAGGTAATAATGTCCCTGTAGCACCTTGCAAGCCACACACATACTCACAGCAGGATAATCACTGCCCATATCCCACAACCTCTTACAGCAACACATCTGGACTAAGTAATAAAAAATGTGGAGCAAAGGCCCAAAAACAGGGACACATTTCAAATATTGCTCCGACAAACTTAGACAGTTGAGAGAGTAACAGGTTTTGCATTATGTTGGATGTTTGGAAGGGTACGAAGTCTGAAACTTACATGTTTGTCACTATAGTCTGACTTGAGCCCTGATTTGCCAGAAAAAGCTGTTTATGAGATATGGACCAAAATATGAGGCAAGAATGTGGACATCCTGCAAATATCTGTACACTTGAGAGGTCTGGCACTGCCATATTTGAATAATTAAGAGCCTAGACATAGCAACAGTGACTGAGTTACAGGGATGCCCCACAGACACCCTGTGAAATGTACAAACAGTAGGCAGAAAGGTGTTACAACACATGCAATGGTAACTATGAAGTACTGAAAGTATGCACCACTTGCACGGCAGAAATAGTGTAGTAATACATATGCTCATGCTAACCCACAGTCACAACTGCAGAATACCAGACAATTTAATGGGTGTACCCTACTGATATGTACCATTCCATGAGGCAGATAAAAGATGCACCTGAGAGTCTCTGGGGCCTGCTCAGCAGCATACTCAGATACCCTAATAGATGTCAAGGCCCACACCATGGTCAGACCACACCGCATGCAGTAACACCCTTGCAGATATAGCAAGCATTCCAAGGTGTGAATGTACATGGAAAATAGGAAAGCCACAGCAACACACTACAGTCAAGACACCTAGCAGGCATATAAGTAGTGAATGTAAAGGGCAAATATTGAAGCCATAGCAACAAAGTGCAAGAGTCACTGCTATATACCAGTTACACCACATGTCCCACAGGAAAGCACACACACCCACATTAACAGTAGTAGTAGTCTTAGGTGTCGATGTACATACACACTTAGTGCAGGAAACTGGAGAAATGAATGGAGAAATGTTAATCTACAACACAGCCGGAAATATGAGAGAGAGATACTAACCTTTACACTCACAGAAAAGTGTCCACAGCATACCAGCATGGTCCCTGCCCTTAAAATCTGAAAGGGCTACGCCTATCTCACATACCTTTTTATAGCACTGTCCTGAAATCACAGTGAGAACTGCAATCAGTACACAACTGCATGCAATTAGCAATGCTGGCTAACAATTGGTGCAGAGGCCATCACATGGACATATGCATATACCTACAAAAGAATGCTGTACTCCCAGTCCACACATGCAATACTTTCATTGCACCCTCTGGAGGTAGGGAGAGAGAGAGAGAGAGAGAGAGAGAGAGAGAGAGAGAAATACACAAACAAAAACACTTAACAAAACCTACTAGAAAGCTGTCATCTGTCAACTGGAGCAGCAGCAGGACACCGATCCAAAAGGCAATGCAAGCAGCTGTGACTAACACAGGTAATGTAAAGTAATACTTTAAAAGTCTACATACTGTGAACCCTCAATATGTGTCATTGGTATATATCTATATGTATATGAAGATGTGCATAGGGCAGGGGACATACAGCAACTATCAGTGAAGGCTGTACATACATATGTATGTGAGGGCATCTATGTGCACATATCAATGTAGGTTGAATGTAGGTTGTAGTGCAATGTACAATGTAGGTTTCACAGTTATGTATGTTTAGCAGTATGTTAGTGTGTGTATACAGTTTTGTAAACAAACATGTTGATATACCTATCTATCATATGTCAATATATGTATGTATATATATATATATATCTATATATATATATATATATATATATATATATATATATATATATATATATATATATATATATATATATATATATATATATATATATATATATATATATATATATATATATATATATGCATATATGTATACATAGAGAGGGATGTAGGAATACATAGACAGATGTAGATAGATAGAATATGTACAAACATATATATGTAATACACACATACAGATATAGATATATGTAGATATATATACATAGATAGACAGATCTGACTATCTACAGATATGACTGTATATGACTATCTCACACTCCCTGTCCCACTCCCTCTGTCACTCTCACACCCTCTCTTTCAGCCTCCCCTCCCTCCATGTCTATAGCAATATATGTACATCGATATATACATATGTGTATATGTATACAGACATATATATATATATATATATATATATATATATATATATATATATAGACATATATATATATATATACATATATACATATAGATTAGAGAGAGATATATATATATATATATTCTGAGTGAGGCACATGTGTACAGATGTATTGCAACAGGTGCCTGGTGACAAAGGCATGGAGTGAACACCAGTGTCGAAACTGGAGTACCATACCCCATTTCAAATCACCTACACCAGTAACCACCAGATATGTGATTGGCTGCCCACCACTGCATGTGTCAGGGATGAACAGGGTCATAAACGTGTACAATAGTCCCCCCAATGATATTCACAGTGGCACACTATTCCTGGAATACCTGTACATGATATGTGTCAGCGGACATGGTGTGTCAGCTATGGACATGTAGGTCAGTGTACCCCTCCACACCACACAATGTCTGCCACGGTATGTACCTCACATGACAGCTACAGATATGGAGAAGGACACAGTGACATGTACGACACTGTGACAATGCACTCAAACACATTACCAGTGCACAGTGACTGACAATACCACAGAGTGCACACATACTACCCACATAGAGGTTACCACTCCTGGATTTACATACTTAAGTCACGCCCATGACAGATGTCCAACAACCATAGTAACACGTCACACCATCCACAACCTAAATGACCACTGTGTGTCATCCTTGACACCACAGTAGAGAGCGCATGGCGGAGGTACAGGTTCCTACCCACAGATAAGACATACCCTGCAATAAACCACACAGCATTAAGAAGCAAGACTCCCCATGAGTACATGTCATACATACCCCTGCTGAATGTTAGTCAGATAGGTAATATGCCATATAAGTCACCCTGTGTAACTGTTTGACAGGAGCAGGTACCATCACATCACATGTGTCACAATGGTCAGAATAGCAGAACAGTATGCTGCTGTAGTCCCAGGGGCAATAGCATATTGTATTGTATTGTATTGTATTGTGTTGTATTGTATTGTATTGGTATGTAGAGGTGCCTCCTTTGTGGAGTGGAACCACTGCTGCTGTACGCCAGTGTACAGGTACATATCCTGTAGTCAGGCTAGTGTTGCATAGCACTTCTATATGCGAGTTTAGCTCCTCTTGGAGTTCATGTAGCATGCAACCAGGGATACCATCAGGTCCCATTGATGCTGTGTTTTTTTGCTTTTCTGAGGGCGGCTGTTACCTGGACATCTGTGTTGACAGGGAGGTTACATTCAGCTGGGATAAGTATGTCTTCATTTGGGGGAGAGGGAGGGGGGAAAATTGCACTGAACCTGTCTGCCACAATGTTGTCAATATCTGTGGGTTCAGTGAATTATTTGTTGTTGTGTACTAACTATGAGCATATTGGAGGGTTTTTGACCAGTTTTCTAACATAACTAAAGAAGGCCTTGTGGTTATCTATAGAGTCCCTGGTGAATTCCCTCTCAAAGTTGCCCATGGATGTTTGTATGAGAGAACATAGCTCTTTACTAGTGCTGATCAGACATGCCTTCCCTTTATGGAATTATGCTCTGTCTTGCAGTAGCTTCCATCTTTTGTTATACAATCTGTTTATGGCTGGGGTCCACCAGACAGGATGCTTTCCCTTTGTGGAGAGTGTCTTGGTCTTATATGGGATTGCATGATCCATGCATTCTCGGAGATGTCCGTAGAAATCATTTGTGAATGAGTCAGCATTGTGGGTTGTGGCTTCCACTGGCCCAGTGGGCTTAAAGGATACCATCTCAGTCTTAAGAAGTGTAAAGTTTGCATTTGAAATGTTATTCACTGTAGTTGTTTGTGCTGGTGGTGGAGGTGGTATATGTATATCCAGGGCGATTAGTTTGTGGTCAGATCACAGTAGTTGATGATGTACCCCATACAGTACCTCGATACAAACCCCCAGAGTGAGGAGGTGCTTTGGACCTGAATCAGTGTGCTGACTGCTGGGGTTTGGTAGTATGTCATATGGAGTGTGCCAGGTACTGTTGCACAGTTGTTGGCTGAGCACTGATACCTGGCCATTTACATGTGTATCCACCAATAGACAGACAGATGCTATATATGGGAGATATGTTGTATCACAACAGTCGAGTAGCATGTGTAGTATGTGTGCCAAATTCTGCTGACATATTTTGCTGATATCATTTTATTTCCTTTTTCAGGACCATGGCTCACCAGCGCAATTCGGCATACTCTGCAGCCGAGGATGAGGAAATACACCAGAGCCTGGTGCGGGATTTTGCAATACTCTTTTCCCGCACCAGCCAGAATCAGCAGGAGAGGGCTGCACTGTGGCAAGACCTGGTCCGTCGGGTAAATGACATAGGCACACATAATAGGACATATGAGCAGGTATGACATCACTGCAGTGATTTAATCAGAAATGTCCGTCAGCGTGCGTCGGATATCCACAGGCAACAGGTTGCCACAGGTGGTGGGGTGGCTACACATCCCCCACTCACCAGACTGGAGGGACTACTCCTAAGTGTTGTGGCTCCAGCCCACCAACAACAACAGCAGCAGCAGACCTGCATTATGATGGAAGCTGGAGCCACACAGCACCATGACTACGAGCGTGCAGGTAATATGCCATATGTATAGTTGTCTGTTGTGTACACTGGTAGTTAATGCATGTGTGAGGTGTGTCCTTGGTTTGTAGCTGTCATCATAGTATTTAATGTGCAAGTGTGATATTCTCAATATCAGCAGCTGACCTGTGAAAGGCAACTGTTGTACTACTGACCTGTATCATACTCAGTAACAATGGCACAGTTGTGCCCACTCATATTAATTTCCTCACTTCTGCAGGTCCCTCTGGTGTAACAGCAATGCAGCATATCCATGCTAGTGAGTGTGTATTAACAATACCTTTAATAGTCTTGATAGTAATAGTAATATTAGGCTCAATCAGTAGTGCTCTGTGTATGCATGCAGGTGTGTCTGTGTCTGTGTGTTGATATCTCGCATACTGAGTAGTGTGCAAGTGTGCAAGTGTGCAACTGTGTGCAAGTGTGCAACTGTGTGCATGTGTGCACCTGTGCACGTGTGCATGTGTGCACCTGTGCATGTGTGCATGTGTGCATGTGTGCATGTGTGCACCTGTGCATGTGTGCATGTGTGCATGTGTGCATGTGTGCACCTGTGCATGTGTGCATCACTGGTAACATTGTGTAGACATTGTAAACTGTGTTTCCTGTTTCCCTCCCACAGGTTCTGGTGCTGCTCTGGTGTCATGCAGCAGGGAACCTGAATCAGGTGCCACGGGTACTGATAATGATGACATCTGTGTAATGGCACAGGAAGGTGTGCCAGGGTCCATCATCGGTCAGCCAATTGACAGTACACAGCTGTCAACCCCATCAATGTGCACAGTCATCCTGCCAATACATCCTTTGTCACCAATGTCCCTAGGTGATGGACAGGATACAGTGGGCATTGACCAGGGTAATGTGGTATCTGTGGCACATGCTTCCCCACACAGCAGCCATGGGCATGGCCCTGAGATGGTACCACACAGACAGATGTCCAGGGGTTCTCGTGGGAGCATCTGTGGGCGTACTGCCCCTGTCAGACGTGCCCACAGAGGTCTTACAACCTCAGCTATGTTTTGGGCTGTCATGCAGGCACAGTCATGTATGGAATGGTACACCAGACAGGGTCTGAGGGAGCTGACAGCATGTCGCACAGCCATGGGTGACAGTATGCGTGACATTGCAGCTGCCATCCGTAATTTCACCGATGTCATAGACAGACATTGTGGGGACATATTACATCAGTTCCACAACTACATGTCCATGAGCCAGGGCAATGGTGGACGGTTGAGGCGAAGACGTGGGCGTATGCCAGGTACAAAGGGACATTTTTTTTCACACAGAATTGCACACACACTAACCCCCCTCACCCAAACACACACTGAGCATTTGCAGGATTCAAACCCCTACCTGTCTATGTTATGACACTCAAGACGGATGCATTAGCAGAGCGCGCTATTCGCATTATTGGGAGGTTTCCCTTCTCCTGCTGTACTTATAGGGTGCTGACATCATCAGTGTTTAGAAAGGGGAATGTGTATCCTGTAGTGTGTTCTCCTAGTTGCCAAAAGGGACATTTCTCTCACACAGAATTGCACACACACTAACCCCCCCTCACCCAAACACACACACTGAGCATTTGCAGGATTCAAACCCCTACTTAACTATGTTATGACACTCGAGACGGACGCATTAGCAGAGTGCGCTATTTGCATTACTGGTAAATTTCCCTTCTCCTGCTGTACTTATAGGGTGCTGACATCATCAGTGTTTAGAAAGGGGAATGTGCATCCTGTAGTGTGTTCTCCTAGTTGCCAAAAGGGACATTTCTGTCACACAGAATTGCACACACACTAACCCCCCTCACCCAAACACACACACACTGAGCATTTTCAGGATTCAAAGCCCTACCTAACTATGCTATGACACTCGAGACGGACCGATTAGCAGAGCGCACTATTTGCATTACTGGGAGGTTTCCTTTCTCCTGCTGTATTTATAGCCAAAACGGACACTTCTCTTACACAGAATTGCACATACATTAACCCCCCTCACCCAAACACACACACTTAGCATTTGCAGGATTCACACCTCTACCTAACTAAGTTATGACACTCGAGACGGACGCATTAGCAGAGCGCCCTATTCACATTATTGGGAGGTTTCCCTTCTCCTGCTGTACTTATAGGGTGCTGACATCATCAGTGTTTAGAAAGGGGAATGTGCATCCTGTAGTGTGTTCTCCTAGTTGCCAAAAGGGACATTTCTCTCACACAAAATTGCACACACACCAACCCCGCTCACCCACACACACTGAGCATTTACAGGATTCAAACCCCTATCTAACCATATTATGACACTTGAGGGAGACGCATTAGCAGAGCACACTATCCGAATTACTGGGTGTCTGCTCTGCACCTGCAGTATTTATAGGGTGCTGACATCATTATTTATACAGAGGTATGTACATCTATTACTACCTGTCAGGTGGGGGATAGCATATATATGCATTTGCAGCCACCTACTTCAGGGTCAGATATGCACATCAGCACTGGCAGGTTATGTTTTATGCCATGCTTCGTAACCACAGGACCTGTAACACACAGCACAACCAGATCAGACCACCTCTCCCACATCCAGGATGCACACTTTGCATCCCTGGGAACAGTGCCAAGATATGAAGGTGCTAAACCAGAAAATGGATAAAAACTAGTAAAAAATCACTATTCACCAGGTTGGAGCCAATTCCTTTAATGAAAATCAATAGTTCAATAAAATAACATGAGCGCTTTTGTCTGCAAGTAGACAACCTTCATCAGATGAAATCCCACTAGTACTAAAAACTTTATATATAGGTGTATACCCAATGACATTTCCCCTTCAATGATTCAATTAATCAATTTAAAACTTTGATAAAACAGTTTAAGTCAGGTGACAAATTTATACACCAATACCTAAAAGCCTAAAAAGGCTAAACCACACTTAGTTAAAAACACCTCGTGAATGATACAAAATTTAGCATGAAAAACAAAATCTTGATTACTTAAAATGTAGTGAAAAATGAGTTGAAAAAATAAATGAAAAATAATAAAAGGAGTTTAAACAAAATTAGCTTTGCCTTCAAGGATGGCTTTTATGTTGATGTATTCATTGAGTCCAGGGGGGATGTTGGACCTTAATCTCAGTTGCCATCTTATCTCCTTCTGCAACAAAACATTCTTAGCATCTCCCCCTCTGATTTCTACATCCACTACATCTATAATTCCAAATTTGAATGATGGAGAAAAATGACAAGAAATGGTGTGTTTGTATAAGGCACTTGTTTCTTTTTTGGTTTTAATGTCATTTCTATGTTCATATATCCTTTCTTTCAATCGACGTTCCGTTTTGCCCACGTAAAAACTAGGGCAATGGCAACAGGTTGCCAAATACACTACCATTTTAGTATGACAATTGCCCCTACAAAATTTTACTATACTCCCAAGGCCATTGCTCAAGCTAATACTGTCTAAAGTGTTAATACTAGAACATTGGGCACATCTGCCACATGGGTGTGTACCCCTAGTATGCCTCGAAGAATTATCCCTTCCTTCCAAAATTTTCTTAAAATTGTTACCTACTCGGTGTATAAATGTAGGTTTATTTCCTACAATCCCTAATATGTCAGTGTTTGTCTTAAGTATAGACCAATTTTCTTGTAAGATCTTTTTAAAAATCAACAAAAAATTATTATGTTGGATAGAGCATGATCCTGAAAAATCCTTGGATGTGGTTTTTGATGTAGCTATAATGGAACTAGGATGACCAAGTAGAGGTTTATAACGAGTACCCCATCCCTGATAGACTTCGGTCAATATCTCAATCACTAACTCCCTGGGGTAACCCCTCTCACAAAACATTTTACCCAGAAGAAGAAATTCTTCTGTAAGGTCATCAAAATTTGATGTCATCCTGGCCACTCTGACAGCTTGTCCTTTTACTATGCTTTTTTTCATTGGGTATACACCTATATATAAAGTTTTTAGTACTAGTGGGATTTCATCTGATGAAGTTTGTCTACTTGCAGACGAAAGCGCTCATGTTATTTTATTGAACTATTGATTTTCATTAAAGGAATTGGCTCCAACCTGGTGAATAGTGATTTTTTACAAGATATGAAGGTGTTCACATACACCATTCCAGTTGTTAATGTCAGGTACAGGTATATTGTGTGTGGGAACTACTCAGGCCTCTACAACATTACCCTATAGCCACTACAATTTGTGAGTCCATATGCTATGGCAGGACCACTCACCACAGCCACAAGGGGGAATACATATTGTACCTGACCATCTGCAACATGGGTACTCACTGTTCCACACCAGAGGTAGACCACCATTGTTGATATCTGACCATACCCACCTTTCCCTGGACATCCATATCCCATCCCCACCCTCAGGCAAGGTTGTCACTGCAAAGAAAGTGTATTTATCAAAAGCAGACTTTGCACTTGTGAAGACTGGGGTGGAAAACTTCAAAGGACCCATGCTGGGGGAGTATACAGGCCACTCTGCATAATCCTTGACAATTGCATTCTATGAGCATGTGGAAGGTTTGCATTGATCATGCTATCCCAAATATACCCATGACTCCTCCACAACAGGACACCTGTCAGGTGTACACCAGCCATATATGAGCTGTCCAACAGATGGAGTGAGCTAATACATTGCAGAGCAGTAGCCCACAGAGGGAGGACATCTCTGAACAGTACTGGCATGACACTTCAATCCCTCATAATCATCATGACAAAGTGTTGACAGTGAAATTGTCCAGACACTGCAGATAAGGCTCCTCTCAGTCTGTTATTGACGCCCACTTACTGTTAGAGGTCCTCACCAACCCTCTTCCAGCACACACCAGCCACATGGATGTGGCATAGCAAATTCAACCCCTGGGATCTCCACTGTGTCCCTGCTTGATGGAGGCACAGCACACTAACCTCAAACGGTGCCTTATGTGACCTACTTTACAGTGGCACAGTAGCCTACTGTACTGGGGAAGCAGACGCCAAGCACACTCTGGCTAAGCTTTCATTCCCTAGGGCAAACAGCCTAGTATTACCTCTACACCCATATGTTTAATTGTCAGATGCACAATATTTGTTGCTGATAGACTGTTTGCAGGTCTTTATTGCCATAGCATTCCCTGTTTCTATGAACAACTTGTGTATCTGTGGAAGGTGTTTGAATATGAGAGGGATCCACTATATCACTTATGTCTCTGTAGTCATTTAACTGTGTGCACTGGGCAGATTGCTGTAATGTGGTTGGTTCCTGGAATAATACGTACACATACCAGATATGTGTGGCCAACTGCTAAACTGAGATATGGCCTAAGTGTGTGAGCATGCCCAGTTCAGGCTTTCCATGGCATGTTGTCTGACATATGCTTCATTTATCAAAGTGTGCGAGCATGCCCAGTGTGAGCTTTCCATATGTTGAACTATGCAGTCCACCACATTTGTGGATGAGTGTGAACTTCAACAATATCTCACGTTTATGGTTGTGTGTTGGGTGTCATGTTGTGTACTTACTGGCCAACTGCTTTGTGTCTGAACACAACAGGGATTATACTGTGCCTGCAGGGTTTGCATGGGATACTTTGCATACAGTTGTCAACATCCTTTCATACTGACCTAACACTGTAGTACCGTTTAGTGTACTGGTTCAGTACTTTCACTGTGGTGGACAGTATCCTGGGCTTTAGTCCTATCACTGCTTTAAATGTTCATAGTGAGCACAACAGACTGGTTAGGGGCCAGTTGTGCACATATGACCATGTTGCATTATGTTCAGATATGGACTACTTAAACCAGGCTTGTCCAACATTGGTAGTGTATTCCACAACATAGGTGGACATTGGCAAACACTAGCGATGTGCCCTAGGCCATTTCTAATGCTAGTCAGAGAGTGTGTTTGTCCTTCAACACACATTCTAACTGGAGTTTGCCATGACATATGTCATGGTTAGTATACTGTGCCTCCGTCTACCTGTGACATAACAGTGATACCCAGGGTAAACCTACCATCTCCCATCCACTCATCAAGATTCCTCTTGAGGAGAGTCGATGAGTGACTCTCTGGCTAACCTGTACTGGGAGTTTACTCAAGAGTGGGGGTGGCTTCTGTGTTATGGATCATTCAGTACAGCATGTCCTATGAATGTCAGTGCTGGGGTTCAGGTCTCTCATGTGCATAGCTCACTGCCATTCAGATTGTACAAGGTGCAGCATGTTCATTGATTCCAGCTTGGACATGGCTTTATACATCAGGCACAGCTTGCCTCTGGGCGGGCAGTATGGCAGTGTGTGGAGCTGCAGTTTGTTTAATCAGGCAACACATGGCATCTGTTCAAGCTCTTTGATACTCCTGGTGAGGTACTTTTGGGGTCTTTCCAGTTGATGGAGGTGTCTGCTGAGGTACATCCCACAGGGGCCATTGTAGTCAATTGTGACGCTGATGAAGGATGACTGCAGAGCCACAATGACCTCCCCTGATCTAGATCTGACTACCTTCATGATTAGGTGGGTATATGGTATGTTTCTGTAACCACTACAGCCACATGCTTGTCCAATGCAAGATATCTATCAACTTGTGTCCCCAGGTCTCTTATTACATCTTAAGTACTTAATGGGTTAACACCTATGTGGTAATTGGTGGGCACTTACTGTATATCCATAGGGGTTGACTATACACTTTTCTGCAATTAGCTTGCTGACATGGCTATGGCACCAGTTGTCTGTTTCTATGTGGCCCTTTTGTAGGATGCTTATGTCAGCTGGAGGGTCAGATATGGTGGCCAGTTTGTAGTCCTCTGCAAACTTGTTCAGACACAGTCCTTCCATGTTGGCCTGTACCTATGGGACATATATACCAAACAAGGGAGGTCCCAGGACCGAGCCTTGTGGGATGCCAGTTGTATCTGGTTTGTAGTCTGACATGGCTGCAGCATTTCTGACCATGTCAGTTCTGTCCTTGGTCTGGTTTGCAACCCCTCTACTGACATAGGGGTTTATATTTAAGCTGGTGAGCTTATCTATAATGAACACGTGGGGTATTGTATGGAAGCCTTTGCAAGGTCCATCTAGGCTGTGTGGACCACATTCCCCTCATCAATGACCTTAATGACTGTTTCAAATGAGTCAAACATGTTTAAGGGGCAGGATCTGCACTTAAGAAAGCCACACTGGGTAGGGTCCAGTGTCAGTAGGTCCCCAATATCTTTATGTCTGAGGTACATGCTGATCCTTTCCATAGCTTTGCAGACCAAGCTTGTCAGGATTCTGGGGTGGTAGTTTGCAGTATCCATTCGGGTAACACCTTTGTGGAGAAGGACCACTGTTGTTGTACACTGCTCTTTGGGTACATATCCTGTGGTAAGGCTGACATTGAGCAGTAGTGTTATTTGGGTTCCATTCTTCTTGGAGTCCATGTTGGACTCAGCCCAGGACACCATCTCGTACCACTGATGCTGTGTGTTTTGCTTTGTAGATGCTGGCTGTTACCTCAGCATCTGCAATGTCATGGGGCCAGCACTCTGCTGGGATAGATATTTGGCATTTTGGGGGGGGGGGGGTTTGCACTGCACCTATCAGGTTGGATGTTGGCAATATGTGTGTGTGTTTGGTATACTGTTTGCAATATTTGAGTGATTCAGAGCATATCTGTGAATTCCCAACAAGGTTCTTACCATCAGTTAAGAAAGCCTTGTGATTATCCTTAGTGTCCTGTACAATTTGTATCTTCATAGGTTCATAGGTTCATACTAGGCTATCTGCCCTAGGGCATTTATAAGCCTAGCCAGAGTGTGTGTGACATTTGCCACCCCTTGCTATGTGAATATTATGGCCATTTAGGATTTACTTTACTGTGCCTCTGTCTGGACATGACACAGTGAAGACCCCCAGTGTGTAGTTCCAGGGTGTAGGGAGCCTCTGGGTTATGTATCTGTCCCTCCAGCACATCCTATTTCATTATGTGTTGAGGTTGACATCTCGCACTCTCACAGCTCCGATGGATTTGGGTTTTCTGGGGTGGAGCATGTCCATTAATCCAGTGTTGGACATGGCCTTGTACAACAGGCATACAACGCCTCTGCATAGGCAGTATGTGTCTGCATACAGCTGGGGTGTCTACAGTCAGGCAGCATATGTCATATATTTGAGACCTTTTATCCTCTTGGTGAGGTACCTTTGAGGTCTTTCTAACTGCTGCAGGTGTCGGGTAAGGTACATCCCAAATGAGGCATTGTACTAAATTATGGGCCTGATAAGAGAACAGTACACAATGACCTCTGTTGACATAGATGTGAATCCTTTCATGATAAGGTGGCCAATATAGACGGTCTTCCTAGCCACATTGGCAATGTGAGTGTCACATGACAGGTTACTGTTCACTTGTGTCCCTAGGTCCCTGATTACTCCTTCCATACATAATGGATTACCACCTATGTGGTAATTTGTGAGTACCTTGTTTGGTATTTGGTGAGACATTCATACTGTCCAGTGTCTTCAGGAAGGCTGAATGGGGTTTCTGTGTGTGAGAGTGTGGTCTGTAGCATGCTACAGACTGTACAGCAGTTTTGCCTACGGTTAGTTGCACATGGGTGGTCTCCGATGCTTCGTGCATTGTCAGTTACCTGGACGTGTGGGTATCTTTGCTGAATATGGATACTCCCCCTCCTTTTATGGTTTGGTCCAGGTTTTGGGGCCATAACGCATGATATGAGGTATAACCTGGTAGTGCTGGTGTGCTGTCAGGAGCCTTGCTGCAGGTTTCTGTCACTGCATGGACATCAATGTTCTCCATACTGGGGAGGGCCTCGGGAGCATGCATGTTGAGGTTTAGACGTCTGGCATTGGGCAGCATTACCCTTATGTTTCTTTCCACTTATGTTTTCTAGGGAGGTGGGTTAGTCTTTTCAGCCTTGCCTACAAAAGGCTCTATGGAGGTGGCAAGAGCCTTAGCCAATATCCAGACGCCCAGGGGTAACAGGTGCAAGCCATCCCTGGCACAGCAGCATGGCTTGTCAAGCATGACATCCCAAGCAGACAGACATTGGATCCCCTTGGAATGACACCAGTAATTGTGCCACTTGTTAAAGCTGATCATTCTGTGTTTGTACTGTGGCATCATTCTTGGTGAGGGTAGGATGCTGCACAAGGTCAGTGTCATGCCAGCCTGGACTACATAATCGGAGAGCTCATCTATGTCTCTTTTCATGTAGTCCGGGGAGGTACATCTCAGGTCATTCACGCCAGCATGGACAATGACTGCATCATATTTCTACTTGCTTTGGGGTGACCTGCGTACTTGTGTTATGTGGCATATTGTAGCAGCCTACAGGCAGCTTACTGTACCCTTTCCCTTGTTCAGTCTGGTGAGCGGGACAGCAGTGTGTCTGACTATGGAGTCACCTATTACAACTGTATCAGGCATGTTGTTTCTCCTTCTGGCCTGTGACTGTTTGGCACACCAGCTTTGTGTACTATGTGTTGCATGTGCTATGTTTGGAGGTAGTGGTTGCTTGTGTGTCTGCTTTGGAGGACTCTGTTGATGTGGTGTGTTTGTAATTAGAGCCTCTGGGAATGTTTTTCTGTGTTTATGTCTTTGGTTTGCAGTTGTGATAGGTCTATGTGAGACTGGGTTTGTGGTGTGTGTGGTTACCTTCTCCTGACTAGTTTTGACAGTACTGAGTTGAGAGAGCTCAGCCTCCGGTTTGGATAAATGGTTGCATCTCTCACATATATTTGTATTTCTTAGGGGGAGGTGAGGGTTGTCTGTGTACATGGGGTAGGTGTAACATTGCCTCAAGATTCACAGATTCAACTTGTAGTAGCTGGCCTTAGTGGATTGTATGAGTGGACATATTTTATTGCCATACTGCTGATCAGAGATTACTTCCCTTTTTAGGTTTGCTCTATCATGCAGTAGCTTCCTTATTCTCTTGCATGGTTTGGTAATGGCTGGGGTCCACCATGCCAGATGCCTGCGTGTATGGCATTGTGTCTTGGTTTTATTTGGGATTGCATAATCCATGCATTCCTGGCAGTGTTCATGGAATGCCTGTATAACAGGTTCTGAGGTGTGGCCCATATTTTGCACCTGCACAGGGCCTTTAATGGATTCCACATCAGTTTGGAGGAGTGCAACATTTGCTTTACACATGTTTTTCACTCTGGTTTTCTGGCCAGGGACTGTGGTCAGGATGTGTATATCCGGTGTGATTACTCTATGGTCTGATCTTACCAGTGAGGGATACACTTCTCATCTTGCCATCCAGTACCCATGTTGCTGATTATCACATCCAGTATGCTTACCCTCTTGTGGGAGTGGTACGTTGTTCCTGAGCATTTTGGTTTATGGATTCTAGGAACCTTTGTCCTAGGGTGTTGGAGCTAGAATAATGCTCCCAGTCTATGTTTGGGTATTTTCAGTCACCCAATATAATGTGGTTTGGAGGGCTTGATATATTCATGTATTCCAACATAGGCCAAGTGCAGTTCCTGGTGTTAGGATGGTAGTCTGTAGCAGGCTATAAACTGGGAGGCAGTTTTAGCCACTGTTACTTGACCATGGCTAGCCCATGCTGCTACTTGTTGTGGTACCAACATGGGGGTGTGGTTATCCTTGACAATTATTGCTAGTCACCCTCCTTTTGTAGCTTGTTCCATGTTTTGAGGCTGTACAGCACAGTATGAGGTGTAACCTGGTAGTGTTAGGGTGCTGTTCTGAGCCTTGACCCAGTTTTCTGTTACATGACAGATATCAACATTCTCCATACTGAGGGAGTTTAGACTGCATGCATCTTGCTGTTTAGACTTCTGGCATTGGGTAGCATTACATCTAGGTCCTTATCCCTTGTGATACCTATGGAGGTGGGTTTGTGTTTTGAGCCTTACCTATTCAAGGCACACTGGGGGTAACAACAGCCTTTGCCAGTATCCATAAGGCCAGGACTGATAGGTGCACGCCACCCCTAGCCACCTGCTAGCCACCTGCTAGCATCATGTCATGCTCAGCATGTCATCCCAGGCTGGCACACATTGGATCCCCTTTGACTAACAGCAATACTTCAGCCAATTATTGCAATTGATCATCTCATCTTCATATTGTGGCATCATGCTTGGTGAGGGTAGGATGTTAGTCAGGGTCATCAAGTTTGCATATACTACATGGTGTTACATTGCTTAACACATGGTAATCATGCCTCAGGTGGTGCTGCAGGGCTGCCTCTGTCGGATGCACATACTACACTCCCTGTACATGTTTGAGAGCAGGTTATGTCATTTTAGGCATCCCTGTTATTATATGAGTGAGTCAGAGAGGGGTATCATTCCCAGGGTTTCTACTGAGCCAGTGTATGTGCTATGTGTTGCCTCTTTGCCAAGGCCAGGGCATACTGGGCACGCCTCCTTCTGCCTACTGGGGCAGGCTCAGGTTGTTCCTCCTCCGAGTCACGCTCTGCCTGTGATGGCCTTGGCAATGGTGGGGGGCTGCTTGGACCGGCCCTATGCTGGTCCTGCTGCAGCTGTTTTCGCAGGATCATATTATGTAGCATTGCACATACCATGACAATTTGGGTACATGTAGTTGGTGAGTACTGCAAGGCTCCACCAGATGTGTCCAGACACCGGAACCGTGACTTGAGCAGCCCAAACACACGCTCTATTACATTACGTGTTTGTGCGTGTGCCTCATTATGGCATTCCTGTTCAGGTGTGTGTGCGTTTCTGATGGGTGTCATCAGCCACGGCTCCAGTGCATAACCTGCATCCCCCACTAGGTGTCCATGTGGGATGTCCCCATTGGCAAATGTCTGGTACAGCTGCGTCAAATGCCAGATATGGGAATCATGGTAGCTTCCAGGGCAGCCAGCACGCACATTCATTATTATGCCCTGGGCATCACACATGACCTGGCAGTTGATGGAGTGGAAGCCCTTGCAGTTAATGTAGGCCCTACCCCGCTCACCGGCTGGTGCTTTGATGCATATGTGCATGCAGTCTATTGCACCCATTACCTCAGGGTATTCCGCTATTTGCTGGAAGAGACGCATATTGCTGGCCAATACCTCACGGGCATTGGGGAAATATACATGATCACCGACATGTGCTGACATGGCATCCAGGAACTGGTGCAGTACCCTGGTGGCTGATGCCTGTGATATCCCCATCATATCACCAGTTGGTCTCTGGAAGGTACCTGTTGCTAGTATTCTTAGGCCAACACATACCTTGGTTTCTACTGGGATGGGTTCCCCTCTGTTGGTTCTGTGTGTGAGGCGTGGCCTGCACAGCTCGACAATTTGCTGCAGGAGGTCTCTGTCCACTCTATAGTGCTCCACTATCTCCAGCTCATGTAACCCGTGGTAGGTGACCCTGGGCCTGTACACTCTTCTCCATCTCCTCACTGTGGGTTGTCTGGCACCATTTGCATTGTCACCACCCTCAGCAAATCGCCTATGTCTCCTTATGACAGCTATGGCAGCCCCTAGCATTTCTGCTCTGAGTTAAGCTTTTTCAGTTTTCACTTCTAATAGCTTACTCCTGTCTTGCAGTGTCTCTTGAGAGAAACATCCTGCACTGCTGTTTGCAGAGTTTTAAGTGCTGGGCTGGGCTACTATTCTGCCTGTGTAATTGCCTGCTTCTAATTGTTTTCACCTGCTAGCTCCAGCAGCATTCCCTGCTAGCTTCCTACTATTTGTGTTGCTTCCTTTTTCCTTTCTGTGTCCTCAGGGGGGAGCAATGCGCATACCAGCGGAAACACGCTCACGGTGGCTTACACGCGCACACACATGCTTACACAGTTTAGAATCTACTTATCCGGGTTAAAACACGCACACACCAGCGCAAACAGTCTTACAAGTCTGCTAACAGGCTCCCACATGCTCAGTCTGCCTTACACATGCACACACTGCCCTACTTGCACCTCCTGGCGCGCACACGCAAGATGCACCATCAAGAAACTTTGGTGTTGGCAACAGTGTACACCTTCCATTTCTTGACTTTCCCATGCTTATCTTGTGGCACTCCTCTTTCCATGATATGTGTCTGACATCTGTCACATAACACTGACCTCCAATGAACTGCATTTCCTTCTGCCATTCCCCCCCTGTAATGTCACCTATCTCCTACTCTGTTCCTCCCCCTTATGTAACTCTTACACTACTCTGAATGTGCTCATTTGCTATGTGACAGTGGGATTCAGTATCCTAACACTCATTTACATCAGATTGCCTACTAATGCTTAGTTACATATCTTAGACTCAGCTTCCCCCCTTAGCAACCACTGAACGGTAGCCATGTTGTTTTTGGTCTGCTGGTCCCTGCATTGTAAATCCATGTATTGCATAAAACCCACATTTGTGGGTTTATAACCTTCATTTTTATGTTTTATATAGCGCAGCCCGTTTGCGCGGGGCTGCCCTGCGTTTAAATCGCCGAAAAAAATATTTTTTTCTCATATTTGCATCAGGGTACCTTGCCAATGGCCACATATTTGGCCATTGTCATGCTGCCTGACACATATGCACCTTTTATTTTGAGCTGACATGGCTCCATTGTGTTATTTGCAGAAACGTACTCAGTTGTCAACTGAGTACATTTCTGCAGCAACTAACTCTTACACGGGCTGGTTTGAGCTTGGTGGATCGCTAATCTACCTCATTTGCATGCCTTTCGGCTGCAAGTGAGGTGATTAGCATATCCACGCCCAGTCCGTGTAAGAGACGTTTTAGCTGGTCTCTTACATGGAATTTCGGGCTGTTCCTGGATCACGAGGGCTGCATGGAGTCTTACACTACTCTTAGACTCCGTGCAAGCCTTCGTGAATCCTGCCCTTTGTGTTCACTGTACAATACTCTCTTAATACTCTCAACCGCTGACTAAAATGACAAAATAATTTTTATACATAACTGCTACCTGTACAATCCAGTAAGGTGCACATGGACTTTCTCTTTAGTAACTTCCACCTCTGTAAAATCTTAGAATGTATAAATGTAACTACTGTTTGTGTATAAATGTAAATAGAAATGTAACTACTCTGTTTATCTAGAACCAAGTATAATGCAATGTAAGCAAATGGGACTTTTCTGCCCAGGCCTTCGCTGAAAATGGGCATTACCTAGTTGAACTTTCCTGGTAAACAAAGACAAATAAATAAATAATAAATAAAATAATGGTGGATGGAATACATACTTAAATCATCTACACAGCCACAATGTTTGCTGTCAGTATCCTATGTGCTAAGAAATTACAACAAAAACAACTGGCAACTTCACTGAAGACTAAATCCACAAAGTTTAATGAAGTGCTTTTCATCCAAAAACTTCTTTGAACTTCATCAGATACTAACATTTACAAAAATCAAGTTTAAATAGTCATGTTTAAGCATGATTAAAATCAGCTGGTCTCTCCATCTTAAAATTTAAAGGAATAGTAGTTAAAATAGCATTGTGAACATAATATGCATTTTCCTGTTCTTTAAAACAGCCTTATTTAACAAACAAGTGAATACATTTATCGCAGCAGCAATATGGTGAAAATCATATACGACAATTGTGTAAAAATGTATAGAGTCTCCTCATTTATCTAACCTTACATTATAAACATTTTCAAGTGAAAAATTAATAAGTAAAACATAATTTCTATAATGTTGTTACTACAGTATTTTATCTCATTAAACTTTTCAGTTTTAAACAACATGTGATAGAACACATCGTTGTTCAATCCTGGAAAGTTATAAGCATTGAGACAAATTTGCCAGATCAATTCCAACTTTTCTAATAATAAGGTGAATGGACCCCCTCTTGGATTACTGTGCACTTGATCAAGTATCCAGAATTTAAATGCATGTTCTGGATATTGTTCTATATGCTTTGCTAAGGCATTGCCCAGTTTGTATTTATTAATACAATATATATGTTAGTATATGCGGTCTCTCATTCTACACTCGGTTTTATCGACGTAGAATGAATCACAATTTTGACATTTAGCCACATATACCTTCATTTTGGAGTTGCAATTAACTTTTTTATGTTACTCAAATGTGTGTTGTTTATGTGCAGTGATGCACCTACATGAATGTATTTGCAATAGGGGCAACTACCACATTGTTTCATCCCTATTGCATATGATTGGATCCCGCACTCTCCTTCAAATATATTCTTGAGTGTACTACCCTTCCTAGTAATGAATCTTGGTTCTGTACCCAATTTGTCCACTATTAGTTTGTCCTCTAACAGAATATTCCATTTTTTTATCAGTATGCTTTTTATGTGATGATCATCAAGGTTAAAAGTTGTAATATAGCTCATTGTGAAATCAGTTTGGTTCGTACCTGTCCAAATGATTGTGTCTGGGACCTGATTTTCCATATCAACCTGACTATCATTCATAGAATAGTCATTCAACCCAGTAGGGTGTTGTATACTCAGAATGGGTATGTACACACTATTAATTCTTTTCTCCACAACTTCTTCTATTAGTTTGTCAATCAAAGTACTCAGATATGCTCTTTTTATGAATAATTTTTTCAAGAACTGGCACTCACTATGGAAGTCCTCATCTGTAGACACCATTCTGGCAGCCTTTACTAACTGGCCCTTTACCACTGATCTTTTTTGGTGGTAAGGGTGTGCACTTGTGTAGTACAAGAATGTGTTTGAATATGATGGTTTCCTATACATTTTTGCTTGGTATCTCTTTTCAGCATAATTTTGGTAAGTTAGACATCTAAGAATGCTATTTCATTTGGGTCGAAATTATATGTAAACACTAAGAAGTCTGTAGTCTCATTAAAATAATCAAAGAGATGTTTTGCCTCTTCATGTTTCCCTTTTATTAGTAAAAAGATTTCATCCAAATACCATGTAAAATATATTATTTGTGAGGCAATTCCTTCCTTATTGAGTACAAATTGATGTTCCCAGTAACTCATAACCAAATTTGCAAAGCTAGAGCCACAGGAGGAACCCATGGCTACTCCGCTTTTTTGAAGGTAATAGTTTCCTTTAAAATAAATGTAATTGTGGGATAGAACTATGTCTAGAAGTTCTTCCACCAGACTGATGTCATTCTGGGGAGCCCCTTTCTTCCTTAGTAATTGACTAACCCACTCTATGCCCAATGCTTGTGGTATTGACATATATAAGTCCTTTACATCGACTGTAAGGAAATTGTACTGTCCGTCATACTTCAATTCATTCATTTTTTGCAGGAATGACCATGAATCTTTACATATTACTTCTTCTGTTGTTACATATTTTTAAGTAAAATGTCTATTACTTTAGCACATGCATATGAGGCAGAATTCCTGCCATCAACTATAGGTCTAAGTGGAGGGTCAAATAAACATTTATGGATTTTGGGGACCCCAAACATTGTGGGTGCCACTGGTGTTAGCACTATCATGTAGTTGTACATGCCTATATCTATCTTTCCCTCTATGAATAAATCATTAATGTAGATTTTAAAACATTTATTAGCTTTGTTGTATTCATTAAGGGATGCTTTCTGATATGAACTAGAAGCTAACATTGATTCTGTTTTAGTTTTATAGTCATCCAAATCCATAAATACAAGTCCTCCACCTTTGTCAGGCTTCATAACGTGCACCTTAGCTGATCTTATCAAGTTGAACCATGCTTGCTCATCTTTAGTTAAATTATACTCATAACCTCTGAATCTATTTTCCTTTTTGTATGTTCTCATGTCCAGTTCACATATCTTTTCAAATGTATGTAACAAATTGTGCAAAGGGGGATTGTATGTACTTGATATTCTATATTGTGCTTGTGATTGTACAACTGTGTTACCCAGTAACAATTTAAAATTAAGTTTCCTAACATACATTTTCAAGTCAAGAATGCTGTTAGATATGTCCATTCTCCTAGCTGGTGTAAAAGTCATTCCTTTAGCTAAGGTGTTAGCCATCTCAACAGAAATATCCAATGTAGAGAAGTTATAAACAAAGACGTCACCTTCCATATTCGAAATTAGAGCTGGCATTCCTGTAGTGTTGTTATTCAAATTCTCCGTTACTTCCATTTGTTGTGCTTTTTTCCTCTGGTTCCATCTGTTTTGCTTGCCCCCCTCGAAAAACCCTGATAATTATTATTCTGTTGATTGTTGGTAAGCTTCTGTTGACCATTCCTGTTTTGTATATGCTCGCTTCTTCTTGGACCCTCATACTGGTTATTGGGAGCATCAAAACTGCTGTCCTGTAATTCTGTAACATCCTGCTGAACCGAGTGTTCAGAACTGTTGTTCGCCATTGCATTTTGTAAATGCCCGCCCCTCTGCATGTACTCCTGATTTCCTGCTACACTATGTGGTTGATTGGCATTTGCACTAGCCCGCCCCTTCCACACTTGTGCAACTGATGGGCGTGGATATGCTGTACTGTTCTGGTATTGCTGGTGATCACACTCAAGTTTTTTTACCTTAGTGGCTTTGGATTTGTTCAAATGAAAATCAATTGACTGGAAAATACTAGAGTACTCATATTTATACCATTCAAAATCAGGATGAGTTTTTATTTGAACATCCAGGACTGATGCTATATCCATTAGTTCGTCAGCCATAATGCTGTAATGTTTACACATGAGATCTAAAAGATCCAGTCTTTTTATTAAATAATTTTATTAGCTCCTGGTGGAATAAAGAATCGGTTACCAGACCAGTAGGGTATTGATACATTCAAACCCTTCGGTGCAATGTTAGCTCTTATACATTCTTGGAAGTATTCCACTTCCAAGCAGAGTTTCTTGCAAGTTCTGATCTAAGCTGTTTAGTAAGTCTGTTATGTTCAGCATATCCCTAGCCGAGTTTCCATCCAAATTAAATTCATTGTTGTGAGAAAGGCCAACTAAACTTGTAAGCCAATCTCTTAAAGTAGGGACCCCAATAAGCCCTGGGACATGGTTGTCAATAGACCTTCATCTCAGTAAGCTGCTGTTTGGTAGCATTTGGCTGCCAACTTAAAGTGCTGACAACTCTGTTCTGATTTGCATTACCAGAAAATGAAGTAGAATGCTGGTTCACATTATTTAGCAATGCTTGTGTAGTAACTACATTTACATTTGGTTCCTTGTTACCTTGATCAATTATTTGCTGCTGCTGAGTGGTGTTACCATTTGTAACAACTCTCATTTGGTTCTGCTGATGCTGCTGCAGAGTGGTGTTACCATTTGTAACAACTCTCATTTGGTTCTGCTGATGCTGCTGCTGAGTGGTGTTACCATTTGTAACAACTCTCATTTGGTTCTGCTGATGCTGCTGCTGAGTGGTGTTACCATTTGTAACAACTCTCATTTGGTTCTGCTGATGCTGCTGCTGAGTGGTGTTACCTAACAACTCTCATTTGGTTCTGCTGCTGCTGCTGCTGCTGAGTGGTGTTACCATTTGTAACAACTCTCATTTGGTTCTGCTGATGCTGCTGCTGAGTGGTGTTACCATTTGTAACAACTCCCATTTGGTTCTGCTGATGCTGCTGCTGAGTGGTGTTACCATTTGTAACAACTCTCATTTGGTTCTGCTGATGCTGCTGCTCATATTGTGTTAGTAAGCCATTAGTAGAGCCATTTATAGAATCCACTTTTTGTGACAGACGTTCTACTTGCTGTGATTAGGCATGTACTAATGCCATAAGTTGACTCACGGCCTCAGTTTCTTTTGTGGAATCCATAAGCAATTCTACAGATGAGTCCAGTGCTTTGGTTGCCATGTTGCCTGAACAAACTCTTAAAAACTCCAAAATCCAAGATACAAAAAAACTAAAAAATTAAAACAAAAACAACTGGCAACTTCACTGAAGACTAAATCCACAAAGTTTAATGAAGTGCTTTTCATCCAAAAACTTCTTTGAACTTCATCAGATACTAACATTTACAAAAATCAAGTTTAAATAGTCATGTTTAACCATGATTAAAATCAGTTGGTCTGTCCATCTTAAAATTTAAAGGAACAGTAGTTAAAATAGCATTGTGAACATAATATGCATTTTTTTGTTCTTTAAAACTGCCTTATTTAACAAGCAAGTGAATACATTTATCGCAGCAGCAATATGGTGAAAATCATATACGAAAATTGTGTAAAAATGTAGTCTCCTCAATTTTCTAACCTTACATTATAAACATTTTCAAGTGAAAAATTAATACGTAAAACATAATTTCTATAATGTTGTTACTACAGTATTTCATCTCATTAAACCATTAAACTTTTCAGTTTTAAACAATATGTGATAGAAAGTTATAAGCATTGAGACGAATTTGCCAGATCAATTCCAACTTTTCTAATAATAAGGTGAATGGACCCCCTCTTGGATTACTGTCCACTTGATCAAGTATCCAGAATTTAAATGCATGTTCTGGATATTTCTATATGCTTTGCTAAAGCATTGTCCAGTTTGTGTTTATTAATACAGGACATGAAATAATATGCTCGTATTAAAGCTGAAGAACTGCTTAAACATTGTTACTCTCAGCTTTTCTTACAATGTTTGCACATCAGAAAGTGCCACTGATAAGATAAATTGTTTCATAACGCAATGTGTTACCAGGGAACATTACTGTGTTACTCTACAAAAAGTTAATTGGTCATTAATCACTGACAGGATTAGCTTTCTTCTCAACTCTGTTACATTCCTTCAGCCTTTAGACTACATCCCAGAAAGGCTATACACTCTCTAGAAACCGCAGCCAGTGCTGACTTTCTGCTAATACATCACTTCAAAAACCTTTTAAAAGGCTGGTACTGCATTATGGATTTCACTGTCTGGTAGCCTGTGATCTAAAGACAAGTAAAGCTCATTCAGAATAAACCACTAGTTTGCCTGCACAAATTATATAAATGCAGCTGATTTAGGCATTTGTGTTAAATATCAGCCCTCAGTCCACTTCATTATCCCTGTTACTAAATGAATACTCAAATCATACTTAGTTCTACATCTCTTCCACTTCTGGCTGTCTCACCCAATTGTATCTCTTTTCTATACAACTCCCTAATGTCATCTAGTCTCACTCATTTCTTATAACATGGGAGAAACACATAACTCCCTACACAGTCTTTTTTCTAGCAGGGTTACTTTGAATATTTTAAGCGAGTGCTCAGAAGATCACTGTGTCTCCAGCAAGTAAAACTACTATGTACCTGAGCATAATGCCACATGTCAGGAGGCAGGACTAATTGTTCTCTGCCCAGGAGGGGACTTCTACAGGGATATAAATAGTGAGGCAATGTGTTTCAAAGGCAAGTTTTATCGTGCTATTTCAGAACAGGCAAGTGTTTACTAAACAGGGTACTTTTACAGGGTATGCCTATTTCTGTCAGCAGTGTGTCTGTTAACGCTGGAGCATGTAAGGCTGTGTGTGTGTGTGTGTGTGTGTGTGTGTGTGTGTGTGTGTGTGTGTGTGTGTGTGTGTGTGTGTGTGTGTAGAGGCTTGACTGTTACTGTATTAGTTAATGTATTCGCTCTTATTTTAATTTCTCCAAGTCTTTTGGGTTTCTAATACCATGACGAGAAAGGACCCCATTCCTATGTCAAAGTATAATTAAAGTTCATGAAATTAGTATTATTTCAATTTTTGATGTTAGCCAGAAGTACTCTTCGCAACACCCTCAGTGTGTCCAGTAATGACTCCTTCTGCTATTTGTATGGAGTTACATGCATCTGCAACATATTTAAGAACTATTGTAAATTGATTTTTATAAGAGCTGTTGCTCCTACTACTGCTATTGGAACTTTCTGGGTATCCTCCTTTCACACTTTCCTCATTTCTGCCTGCAAATCCTGATATTTTGTGGCTTTGTGTCTCTCTATACGCAAGACACTGTAGTCACTAGGTGTAGGAATTTCATTGATCGATGCTACTTTTGTCTTCTTTTCCTGGACTACTATATCTGGTTTTCTCACATCTATTTTTGACCTATTGTTAATGGATGATACCATGTGATATAAACTTCATCATTTTCAATAATGCATTGTGGCCCATGTTTCCGATGTTTTTCAGCTACTTCAGTATTATAATGCTTGCACAATTCCAAGTGCTACAGTCTTTCCACATTATTATGCCTTTCAGTATACAGTCTTTCTGACATTAGTATGTCACAACCAGCAATGAGGTGTGCGACTGTTTCCAATTCTGTTTTACAAAACCTACATTTGTCTGTTTCACCCACATGTTCAATGAACTTGTAAACCAATGTGTATGCAGTCCATTGTCTTGGGCCATCAATATTAACATTTTTTGTCTTTTAGTTTAAAGTCATCTCTCTTTCACCATTCCTGCATTCAGTCCTGATCAACATGAGGTTCTCCCAAGAGTTTTCTATACTTGCAACTATATTTATGCATTTTTCACATTTTTTTTGTCTTCTTATCTGATCCTACACCCTATATTCTTTCTTTTGTTTTTTGGCACATTCAGTTGCTGTATGATTTTTATCTATTTTTTGGTTTGATATCCATGCCCGTTTGACACTGATATGCTTCTGCTAAATTAAGCAGGGAAGTCATCTTAGACTTATTCTCCTTATGTTTTAAAACTTTCACTACATTTGGGTCTTGTGAGGTCAGCAGATATGTATGCAGCCCCACAATGGCATATCTATACATGTAAACAATTTTGAGGAGGCCCATACCTCCTTCAGAACAGGACTATATAATCTTGGTATACACTGATTTTTATAAATCATTTGATGAGCATGAAACATCCTTCTTGTTTCATGTTCAACCTAACCAACATCTTTTGGGGCCAGTCAATCACTCCAAAACTGTAAGGTATGACAGGAAGACCAAGTTGGTTTATAGCCTGAACTTTGTTCCTAGATGTCAACACTGTTTTCAGTATTAAATTTAAGCTTTCTAAAATATTCCTTTCTAACTTTTATTCGCATTTGTTCATGCTTTATTGTTGATCCTTTATCTATTACAAAATATTTATACACTCCCTCTTGCTCAAGTTCTTTTATATCACATTCCTTTCCCAAACTGTTGTTTTCTTGGTGCTGCAGTTTTCCTACTTTAAAGGCAGCGTTTGCACGCTTATCAAGAACAAATGGCATTCTTATCTTCTTCTTCTTCTTCTTTCGGCTGTTCCCGTCAGGGGTCGCCACAGCAGATCATCTGTTTCCATTTCTTCCTGTCCTCTGCATCTTGCTCTGTCACACCAACCACCTGCATGTCCTCTCTCACCACATCCATAAACCTTATCTTAGGCCTCCCTCTTTTCCTGTTACCTGGTAGCTTCATCCTTAGCATCTTTTTCCCAATATACTCTGCATCCCTCCTCAGCACATGTCCAAACCAATGTAATCTTGCCTCTCTGGCTTTGTCTCCAAACCTTCCAACCTGGGCTGACCCTCTAATATACTTATTCCTAATCCTGTCCACCTTCATCACACCCAGTGTAAATCTTAACATCTTTAACTCTGCCTCATCAAGATCCAACTCCTGCCTTTTTGTCAGTGACACTGTCTCCAACCCATATAACATAGCTGGTCTCACTACCCTCTTGTAGACCTTCCCTTTCACTCTTACTGGTACTCGTCTGTCACAAATAACTCCTGACACTCTTCTCCACCCACTCCATCCTGCCTGTACTCTCTTCTTCACCTCTCTTCCACATTCACCATTACTCTGAACTGCTGATCTCAAGTATTTAAACTTATCCACCTTCGCCACCTCTACTCCCTGCATCCTCACCATTCCTCCATCCTCCCTCTCATTCACACACATATATTCTGTCTTAGTCCTGCTGACCTTCATTCATCTTCTCTCTAGAGCATATCTCCACCTCTCCAGGGTCTCCTCCACCTTTTCCCTACTCTCACTACAGATCACAATGTCATCTGCAAACATTATAGTCCATGGGGACTCCTGTCTGATCTTGTCTGTCAACCTGTCCATCACCATTACAAATAAGAAAGGGCTCAGACCTGAACCTTGATGTAATGCCACTTCCACCTTAATGCATCCGTCACTCCCACCCCAGACCTCACTGCTGTCACACTACCCTAATACATATCCTGTACCACTCTTACATACTTCTCTGACACTCCCGACTTCCTCATACAATACCACAACTCCTCTCTAGGCACCCTGTCATATGCTCTCTCTAAATCCACAAAGACACAATGCAACTCCTTCTGACATTCTCTGTACTTCTCCATCAACACTCTCAAAGCAAACATCGCATCTGTAGTGCTCTTTCCTGGCATGAAACCATACTGCTGAACACTAATCATCATGTCCTAGCTTCCACTACTCTTTCCCATAACTTCATGCTGTGACTGATCGATTTAATTCCTCTGTAGTTACTACACCTCTTCTTATATCATCTGAAAAAGTTTTGAACACTTGCAGTTGTGCTTTCAGTTCCTCATCTGATGGACTATACAGTTTTAAATCATATACAAAAAGAAGATAAGAAGTCTGTACACTTTGTTGTTTTCTGGGAGCCAGATTGCAGTCATGACCTAATCTGTTAAGTAGACAGCTTAATGGGGTAAGGGCAAGAAAAAAGAGCAGTAGTGAGTCACCCTGGAATATCCCCCTCTGAATTTTTATCTCTAGAATAATAATTTGTCCTTTATCATGGCTTAACTGTAAAGTGGTTTGCCACTGTTCTATGGTTGCTGTAATGTAATTAATCAGTATAGGGAGTATCTTATACATTTTTAATCACTCTTTTATCCATGAATGTGGGATACTGTCAAATACTTTTATGTAGTCTGGCCATCCCATACTTAAACTATTCCCCCTTTTCCAGTTCTCCATTCTGACTTTATTTAGCAACAAATGATCCTTTGTTCCATATGACTTTTATTTTTTATTTATTTTATTACATTTGTTAACTGGGAAAGTCTGACTGGGCTAGGAGCCCATTTTCAGTGGAGGGCTGGGGAGAAAAGGTCCAAAGATCAGTACAATATATTCTTTTGAATATAAACAGCAGTGTTCAGTTTACAGTAATGATATGAATTTAAAAACACTCAATACAGTACAAAACTTAAGTAAAGGCTAGTACAAAATATAGTATATACAAATTACATGTTAAACAAAAATATCATTGCTAGTCCAGAATGTTTGAGATTCCTGCAGGATGGGAAAGGAGGGATTAAAGAGAGAAAATTTAGATGGAAGGAAATATGGAGAAGCTGTAGAAGTGGGAAGGGGTGGGGTGAGCATAAGTGGATTTAACCAGGGGTCAGACCGAAGCAGAGGCAATTATTGGCTAGGTAGTTGAGTAGTTGTTGTTTGAAACCTGTTGTTCTAGTGTCATGATTGAGTTTTCTTCTAAATGACCATAAACTCTGTTGGCATCAATTTCAGTGTATATTTTATATGTCACCAGAATGCAAGTTATTAATCTGTTTAGGATATCTTGTAGGTTCACTCTTAAGTAGGAATATTGCTTTTCCTGTTAGTAACCAGGCTGGTGTCTGTTCTTTGTGTGCATATAAATAGTTCTTACTCATGGCTAAACCTTCATATAAAGATGTTAATAATTTTAGCCAGTAGTTAGGTAGTGCACCTGGGCCTGGGGGTTTCCATTTAGGAGCTTTTCTTAACTTTGTTTCAATCTATGTAGCCATCACTTAATCCAATTTCATACCCTGTACATTTCACCTTCTTATTCTTCCTTTTACTTCTGCCCATTTAGCATCTTTATGTTCCACAGGATCTGCATAGATATTTCTCCAAAATGTATCAATTTCTTCTTTTTTTGGTAGTGTTTCATTTCCTTTTCCCAATACTCTATAAAACTTTTTGGGTCATCAATAAGTCAGTTATTTTGTACTTTTCCTTTATATTTATCTACATATCTTCTAAGGTTTTCAGCCTGTGCTGATATTTTTAGTTTATTACTTAAGACAGTGCATGATTGATCCTGATTTGTTCTGATACTGTGTATTGCTTTTACCACATCTCTTTTCATATGTATTTTTGTTGATGTGTTTCCTCTTCTATACCCTTCTAACAGTGACACTTCTTGTCTTAATTGCTTTATAGTTTTCTCTATTCGATACTTCCATTATGGGATTTGATATCTCCCCTTTCTTTCCCTTACTACCTTGTGTTTCTGTGGTAAGACTTTATCTTTTATTAATTTAGCTGCATAGTAATATATCTTATTTACTTTTGTTATATCGCATGAATATCTGTGGATAGTCTTAATTACTGGGTTCATTTGTTTTACCAAACTTCTAACTTTTTGGATTTTATTGACTTTCTGTAGTCTGTTTCATTGATCTTAATATGTCTGTCCATCTCTAATAATCAAGCATCTCTTCCTTTAGATCATTTTCTTTGTAGCTGAGGGAAGATTCTTTGTTCTCTATTTCCTGTGTGCATTTTATACAATTTTCCAAAGCATATTATGGATGGCACAGAGGTGCAGCAGTAGCATTGTCGCCTCACAGGAAGAGGTTCCCAGGTCAATTCTTGGCTGGAGTGCCTTCTGTGTGGAGTCTGCATGTCCTCCCTGTGTTTGTGTGGGTAGTCACCAGGTACTCTGTTTTCCTCCCATATTACATAGACATGCATCTGGAGTGTTTCTCTGTGGGCCTCCACTGAAAATTGGATTTGTTCCAAGTCAGACTTTCCCGGTAAACAAATGTTAATTAAATAAATAAATAAATCTTCCTGTGCCACATTCTCTTCAGTTTCATACTGTGTCATCCATTGCTCTTTCCGTATGAGAACTCACTGGCCTATCACTGCACATCACTGACTGCTTCAGAGTTACCAGAGTTTCCTGTTCCTTCCCTTGCTGTGAAACTCCAACTGAACATTTGTACTGGTTTCTTATGAAAGGCTCCAAAGTATCTTTATATGGCAACTGATCAGAAGTTTCCCACTCCACTGGTTTCACCTTAACCCATTGCTCTGTCTTGCTGTGATGTTATCTGAGTTAGATTTTCTGCACTAAATCCTTCACTTCACAGGTAATCCATAACCTTAGTTTCTGTTTCTTTAACTTCTCCATTACTTCTTGTCTTTTCTACTTTTCCTCTTTGTTTTTTAACAAAAAACATCTTTATTAAATTATCACATATGACATAGGAAATCTTACATTTATTTATATTAATGAAAAATAAACATTGACACCATTTTAGTTACACACTTAATGCATCACAGACACCACTGAAACAACTGTAGTTGCAAACATACATCAGTTATAATCTATCTAGACATTTTCAGTTAAGTATTATACAGCTCATTCAAGTCCTGCCTTCTTGTAAACCTTCTCTGCATATTATTGTTCTCACAGTTCCCATGTTTTCATATGTAGTTTGCTCCTTCCCTTTTCTAAATATCCTAATTCCAGTTGTTTTATCTATGTAGGTGTTGCGGTAGCATTGTCGCCTCATAGCAAGACGTTGTCCCATTCGATTCTCAGCTAGAGCGTCTTCTGTGTGGAGGCATACGTGAATGGGGAGTGCCTTTGTTGAAGGTTGTGCATCAGGGCTGGTAACCCGGTACATAAAAATCCACTACCAATCATTAGCAGACCAGAGTTCCGCTGTGGCGACCCCTAACTGGGAAAAGCCTAAAGACACAAACAAACTATATTCACTACTTCTAGTAAAGTTGGTTTAGAATTTGTTTTCCATTTTCTAGTAATTACTTTTTTGGTAGCCACCATTATTAGACTCAGCAATGTTTTACCATGTCTAGGCAATTATGATTCTGTATCATAGCTCAAAAAATTATCTCCCCAGTCAATCTAAACTGCTCAACCAGCATCCCCAACAGAGGAGTCCACAGGGAATACTTAAAGTCTGACAAATCATTACACTCCCAAAAAATATGTTCCCAACCATTTTCCCCATCACACCTCCAGCATTTGCTATCTACCTGAGGAAGATTTTTTTGGAGTCTACTTGGGGTATAGAAATACCTAGGTAAACACTTCCAGGCAAAGTTCCTAAATCTTCTAGACTTTGTTGCATATTTGGGAGATATACATATATCCCAGCATTGTCTTTTTTGTGAACTGCTTATCAAATCACTCTTCCCAATCATTTCTACATTCCTCTGATTGATTGTTATAGTTACCATGTAATATTTTAAATGCTCTACTAATTATTCCTTATTTAATGGCATCTTCTGTTCTAGATTCTATTAATAGCTCTACCACTGCTGGTCTTTCATTTAAGACCCCCCCCATTTCTTTCTATTTGCCTGTATTCTGATATCAATCCTTGATAGGGAAGGAAATCTCTAACTTGCAGTCCAAATAAATTATTAGCGTCTTCCCATTCTATTAGCTTTCCCGTTCTAGTTATTTGCTCCCAATAGCTTGGTTCCTTTGCCAGTTTTCTCCAATAAATTCTAGCCCTTTCTTGCCTATTGCCTGTATCCCTAACTCCTTCCATTCTCCTTAAGTGTCTGCATCCAAAATCCCAGTCTCTCCTTCTTTCTATACTTTCCTCTTTTTCTTATTTTCTGTATTCTAATTTTTTCCAGATGCCTTTGCCTGTATGTCCCTTCAAATACCTTTGGTGCTGTTCTTTTTGTATTAATTACTTTTGCCTTCTCCTTTGCATAGAGACTGCACCATATTAATCCTCTTTTTCTTTCCTATGGCCATATTTTTTCTTCAGATGTCTCCTCCTCCTCCTGTTTCTCCCTACTTTGGGTACTCATTGTTTCATCATGTTGTGCTATAACCTATATCAGACTTTCTACACAAATTCCTTCACTTTGCAAGTTTTCCATAGCTTCAGCTTCTCTTTTTTAACTTCTACTTTAGTAATCTTCTGTTCTACATTCCCTCTTTGTGATCTTATTTTTTTATTGTGAAAATTTCCATATCTGGATACCTTTGCCTGTATTTCTCTTTGAATATATTTGGGACTGCTTTTTTGTGTTGATTAATTTGTGTTTCTCCTTTGCATAAATATTGTATCATATAAGATCTTTCTTTCTTTCCCATATCCATATTTCTTTTTTTACCCTTTCAAAAGTCTCTAGATTTTGTTCTTTATATTTCTGAACTCCTCAATCACTTCTTTTTCCAAATGGCTAAAGGTTTCTTGGTGTCAGTGTGTTGATGTACAGGTTGTTACTTAGTGCAGTCAATCCAACACTGTTAAGGGTTTGATTTGATTCAGAGACTTGTAAATGAGTCACTAATGAGCTTTTGGTCAATCCAACTCTTGCCTGTCTCTATAGAGCTAACTTGTCTGAAAACTCCAAATCCTTTAGTGAATGTCTATGACTCTCACTACACTTGTGCAGAGCACAAAACATCCTGCTGTGCTTGTGTACAACATAAATTAACTATGAATCCCAGCCTTAGTGACTTCTAGATGGGTTTGCTGAAAAGCTTGTATCTCTCAGGTTGAAGGACAATCAGCATCCTTAGAGATTATGTTACAGTAATGTTGTCTCAGCTATGTCCTGTTATGAACTTACTGCTACTGTTTTTTTGTCATCTTAAGATACAGGTGGAGGTGTAGTTTTGATGGACTATGAGGATTATAACAAGAAAATGCTTTTTATCTTAGAAGGAAAAGCTTACATAAAGTCATCTATTAATGAACTGACTATTTCTTACCAACATATAAGGAATGAACTCCAGGATTTTTTCATAGATGGTTCGATATCTATTGCTGTGCTTAATTTTTTATCTGTTCCCTACCCTAAAATATCTGTCATGTTTGGGCTAGCAAAATTGCATAAAACCTGAGCCAACCACCCATGCGACCCATCATGGACTTCAAGGTGTCCATTACCCAGCCCCTTGCAAGATGTTTAGACAATAAATTAAAGGAATATATATTTAATGAGACACATATCTGCAAGTATTCATGGAGCTTCATAGAAGCTATAGATAAGATACGTTTTAAGGACACTTTTGTTTTTATAACTATCGATATTAAACACCTTTATTCAGTCATACCTCACACAACTGGTTTGGAGTGGTTTACAGATTTCTTATAAGAAAAAGATAGTTCACA
Source organism: Protopterus annectens (assembly GCF_019279795.1). Lineage (NCBI taxonomy): Eukaryota > Metazoa > Chordata > Ceratodontiformes > Protopteridae > Protopterus > Protopterus annectens. The sequence goes on along the minus strand of NC_056748.1, from coordinate 1,061,861,148 downwards.
TTCTCAGGTCTTGGCCTTTTCACAATTGATGGAACTTGTCCTTAAAAATAATTTTATATTGTTCAACAAAGAAATTTACTTGTGACAAGAAGGGGTGGCCATGCATGTGGTGGTTTATATGCAAATATTGTAATTAGGCAATGGGAGAAGAAATTTATTTTTCCTTCGTGTTATTTTGAGCACATCAAGTTTTATAATAGGTTTTGGATGACATGTTTGTTCTGTGGGATGGACCTGTTAATGCTATTGATGATTTTATGGCCTATATTGGAACTACTACAGAATTTCTAAAGTTCACCCATACCAGAGACCATGACAAGATTTCCTTTTTTGACATCTTACTGTAGAAAGATTATGAAAATAAGATGTTTGTTTCAAAAATCAGGGAAAGCATGTATTCAAACTCACTACTGCACTGTTCCAGCACAAACCCAGTTAAAAAAAGAAAGCAATTGTTAAGGGACAGTTCATGCGTGCAGCTCGTATGGTATCTGGTATTGATGAATTTTTAGATGAATGTGACAACTTAAAAAATATGTTTCAAAAAAGAGGCTACCTTAGTAAGTTTGTTAGTGACATAATGATTGAGGTTGTTAAAAAGAGAGAGTGTGGGTGTTATGTACCTCTACTTAGGTTCATAGGTTCATAGGTAGGTACTAGGCTATCAGCCCAAGGGCCTACGTAAGCCTAGCCAACAAGGTCCCATGACTTATGCCACCCAAGAAAGTTATTTTCCTGTGCCACTGTCAAGCAGAGACACAGAAGTGATCCCTGGTGTGTATTTTCTATTTCCCATCCACTCATCAAGATTTTTCTTGAAGAGTGCTAATGAAGAACTTTGCTTGACATAGATGGGTAGCTTGTTCCAGAGTATAGGAAATCTCTGGGACAGGAATCTATCCCTCCAGCATGTCCTCTTTATTGTGGTGACAAGGTTTAGGTCCCTAGAGCATGTAGCTCGGAGAGATTGGGATTTCTTTAGGTGTAGCATGTCCAAAAGCTCTGGGTTTGACATAGCTTTATATGTTAGGCAGAGACCACCTCGGAGTAGGTGATATGCTACGGAGTAAAGCTAGAGTTGTTTGAGGTGGTTAGTTTAGGGCATTTGTTTGAGGCCAGTAATCCACTTTGTGAGGAATATGATCGATAGTGGTCCATCTACCAGTAATCATGAAATCAATACTGGTGCAAGCAATAGTGATTTTAAGACTTCTTTCATCACTGTATTACCCAAGACAGTTACATCCTAAGAAACATCTTAACAAAAAATTGGTCCATTTTAAGACATGACAAGAACATCAGACCACTAATAGGACTGCAACCCATTATGGTATATAGGAAAGGAAAGAATATGAAAAATATATTTGAGAGCAGCAACTCTTATTCTAACCACAGGTTAGGTTCTATGAAAAAATGTGGCAGATGTAATTATTGCAGATATATAAAAGAAGGTAATATTTTTGACATGAACAAGACGAAATTAGGATCAACCAGAAATATAATTATAACTCGGAGAAAGTGATTTATTGTGGGTGGTCACGGTGGTGCAGCAGTTAGTGTTGCCACCTCACAGTAAGAGGTTTTCTGGTTTGATCCTTGACTGGGGTGCCTTCTGTGCAGAGTCTGCATGTCCTCCCTGTGGTAATGTGGGTTCCCACCAGGAGCTCCGGTTTCCTCCCACATTCCAAAGACATGCTGTAGGTGGATTGGACACTCTATATTGGCCCTAGGTCTGAGTGTGTGCATGTGTGTACCTTCTGTGGAAGGTTGGGCGCCGGGCTGGCAACTCGACACTGTAAAACTCCACTTCAAATCATGAGAAGACAGGTGATCTGCTGTGGCGACCCCTAACCAAGAAAAGCCAGAAGAAGAAAGTGATTTATTGTGCTATGTGCACCACCTGTTCTTGCTATTACATGGGCAAGACTGACAGAAAGTTAAAAAAATGCATATACGAACATCTATATGAATAAAAAATAAAAAAGAGACTAATCCCCTTAGCAAGCATGTAATGGTGTACAATGACCATAAGTTCCAATTTTGTATTATAGTTAACATCAGTACTAATATGAGGGGTGGTGCATGGTCACTATTACTTGAGAAAAGAGACCTATATTGGCAATTACATTTGAATGCTAGGAACTGGCCAGGCCTGAACGAGCATATTTCCATTAGCCCTATTTTAAAACTAAAGGCATTGGAAAGATAAAATATATTTCTTTATCATATATTTTAAATATTTTAAATATTTTAATACGTTCCACATTTATTGCATAATGATGTTATTGTGTGATTGGTATTTATTTTTCTTAACATTTTAACTATACCTAGTTTTTAGTATTTAATTGCACAGATATTTATTGTTTTTAATATAGTTGATACATTTAAATATATTCATTATACACTGTCATTTTAGAACCAGTGTTTATATAGTGTTTTATAGGGTGGTGTGTTCTGTGAAGTATTTTCTCAGTTTGTATAGTATGTATATTTTGCCTGCTTTTTATGTTAGTGGCTACAAATATTGTGCTTTTAATGACTTAATTAATTAGTTCAAAACTGGGTGGAACTTCCTGTTGAAGTTGTATAAAAAGGAAGTATATATGTGTGTTAAACTATCTGATGAAGCATAGATCCTTCTGGATGAAAGCGCTCATCTTTGGATTTATATGTTCTGAAGTTAATAAAGCGGATTCTGCATTTTACAACTGTGTCATGATTTGCAGCCTGCATTACTTAGAGTGGGTTCGATCCAGCTACTTCTTCTGGCTTTTGTGTTTATTTGCGTCAGTTTATACTTTGTGACTTTTTTTGTATACACTTTGCTTTAACTATGAATGTAATTGTATGTGAAATGAGTTACAAAGTTAAGGAAGCAGAGTATGTAATGACTACAGGCTTAAGAATCCCAGTGTTGTTAACTTATGCAGATGATATTATAGTAATTGCAAAAAACAAGACGTGGATAAAAAAAGTAATATGTTATTTAAATAAATGTTTAGTATCAATAGGGTTGACTTTAAATAAAGAGAAAGGTAAAGACTTGGGAGACATGGTTAAGATAGGAGGAATACAATTTACAATGAATTAAACTTCGGTTTAGGAATAAAGTTTGGTAATAAGATTGTAAGTTGGATGCGGTGGGAAAAGATAATATAAGGGTTAAAAATTGTCTTTTGGAAAAGATATACCCCGGGATTCATTTAGCTTGTGCCAGGCGCAGGCGTAGTGTAGGCGGAATAACGCCAAATATGGCCGTCGAGTGATTCAGGTACGATCCAATTCCACGTGCACTACCGGAGTACGCCAGAACTGCGCAGCCCATGGCATAGGTATGATAATCACCCCATGCTCAGTGTCGCACCATGCAAATGAAGGCAGATAGTGATTCATGAAGTGGTCCAGGCGTAGCATATGCCCACGGAAATGTAAACCAAAAAACACGGTTTACATTTTCCCAAACAGAACATCGGAGCTATGGAAGCAGACTAGACTCATGTATTACAAAGTTAACATATGCCAATGGCTAAATACACAGCCAATGGCATAAGAAAAGATGCACAACACCTAAAAAACAACATTTAATGTCATGTCCACAGTAACGCACAGTACAACCGCAGGGCATGTGCGCGCAAACTGGAACATAAAGGAATTATATAAAAATGTCATAAAATTGCAATGTAATACAAATCAGGTTTACACCATAATATGCAATGGTAGGCATGGAACACCACAACCAAGGTGCAAGGGTTGCTAAGGGCCTGCGATAGTGTTCGGTGTGGTAACTATGAATTAGTAGTCAATGCCATGCAAATGAGGCAGGTAATACTGAATCACAAACGTCCCGCCGGATGAAGGTTGTACCATACGGTGCAGCGCTATAACACCAAGGAGTGGCTCAGAGGAGATACATGACATCAGCAGAGGGGTGTGCCACCGTAGCAGTAAGCACATTGGAGCAATGCAAATCTGGCCTGGCCATTGCTAAGCAAAGCTGCATGACAGGGGTGGGGAGGAAGGTATAGAATCGTTTAGCTGAAAGCACACATGGTGCCCAAAAGCGCATGTGTACGGGGATGAATACATGCCTGAAACCCGGTAAGTGGATGCACGCACTGAGAACAATAGCACAAACAGGAAGGTCAGGGTGAGAAAAGAAGGAAATGCCGAAGTAGGGTAATTGGAGTACTAATGAGCAATTAACACCAATCACCTCACGGCGGCCAGTCGACAGCAGATGACAAGTCTGCTCGCAGAAACCTGCAAAACAGGATAGGGGAGGCATTGGAATGCAAAGAAAGGAGGGGAGGCATTGGATTGCAAAGATAGGAGATCTGTCATAGCAGAGCAAAGCAAACCGACAGTAGACCGGCAATAGCACACATTACGCAAGATAAGCCTGGTCTAGGAAAGTACAAATGAAAGCAGGCTGCTGGATGCATGCCAGAAAATGGTAGGTGGAACATGCAGAAATGTAAAGGGAAGGTCAAGAGGTAATCCACAGCAGCCAAATGTAATTCAACACCAAAGGCACCACAAAGGTAGTTCTGGTAGTAAAACACATAAGATACCCTGTAGCTACAATCGTACATACACACCCTACGACATCATCGGTGTTCACAGCACAATAGTATAAAGTGTGAAAGCACCCTACACACACCTGTGTATTCCCAAACACTGCACCATAGGTGTAAACACATGGGGAACTTTTAAAATGTACATGTTGGTAGCTGCCATAGCTGTGATTCATCAGCATGTGTTAGAGACTGACGGTGTTGTGGAGGAGGATGCCGACAACCACCGCAGGCCCCAGAGGAGGAGAAGAGTGTTCAGACCAAGGGTAACCTACCAGGGGCTACATGATCTGGAGATAGTAGAGCATTATAGGGTGGACAGGGACATCTTACAGTAAATAGAGGAGCTGTGTTGGCCACGCCTGAGAACCAGAAACAACAGAGGGGAACCCATCCCAGTGGACACGAAGGTATGTGTAAGCTTGCGAATACTAGCCACAGGTACCTTTCAAAGGCCAACTGGAGATATAATGGGGATCTCACAGGCATCGGCATCCAGGGTACTACACCAGTTCCTGGATGCCATGTTACCACATGCCAATGAGCATATATACTTCCCCCGAACTCAGGAGGAGTTGGCCAGCAATATGCGTCACTTCCACCGTGTGGCACACTACCCAGAGGTACTGGGTGTGATAGACTGCATGCACATACAAATCAAGTCACCACCTGGTGAGCATGGTAGGCGCTACATAAACTGCAAGGGATTCCACTACATCAACTGCCAGGTCGTGTGCAATGCCCAGGGCATTATCATGGATGTGTGTGCTGGCAGCCCTGGAAGCTACCATAACTCCCATATCTGGCATGCCTCACAGCTGTATCAGGTATTTATCAGGGGGGGGGCATCCCACATGGCCACCTTGTGGGGGATGTTGGCTATGCACTGGAGCCGTGGATGATGAATCCCATCAGAAATGCACACACAGCCATGCAAGAACGCCATAATGAAGCACACGCACAAACCAAAATCATCATAGAGATTGTGTTTGGGATGCTGAAATCATGGTTCTGGTGCTTGGACACATCTGGTGGAGCCTCACAGTACTCTCCAGGCATGTGTGCCCACATCATCATAGTATGTGCCATGCTACATAATATGATCCTGTGGAAACAGCTGCAGCAGGGACAAAATGGTGAAGGCCCTCATAGCCCACCGCAATTGCCAAGGCCATCACAGGCACAGAGGGATTCAGACCACGAACACACTGTGCCAACCCCAGTAGGCAGATGGAGGCGTGCCCAATATGCCTATGCCTTGGCAAAGAGGGAATGTATAGCACATACTCTGACAGTGTAGGCCCCTACAGACTGACACACCTCTCCACCTGCACACACAGTAAAATGGATGGCACACAAACACGACCACCTGTAAATTGTAATGTATAGGTGGCCCACTGTGTGAATCCTACATAGGCAACCCTCAAACATTGTACACACAACAGCTATTGGAACACGGAATGTCAACACCTGAACAGTACATGCGCTTATCAGCATATGGTGGTGCTGTGTGTATAGGTTCCCAGGTACATCGGTAGGTACACAGCCGATTGTCAGAGGTCATACACCAAACGGGGCAAACAGTGTCCACTGTCGCCACAACATCGAGTAACCAACTGTCGCTTAGTGGAGCAGAGGCAATCGCAGGAGCACATGTGTGTAAGCACTGTTCTGCACACACTCATCACGGAGTCCTTGCTGCGTTAATGAGGGGCCCCACATAATAAAATCATGGATGTTGTGTCAAGGCATGGGTTGTACCCATGACAGGTATTCGTCACCCCAGCATGCCCCACCTATGGTCGTTTGAAGGTGTAGCACAGTATCGTGTGTGGCTCACTGTGATATACATACCCAGTGCTGGAGCACATCTAGTAAACATCACATGGACACACTATTAACTGGACTTATCAATATGTAAACTAATTGAGTTACCCATGTGAGTGCAGTATGGAGTAACAGCCGTAGTATACTCCACGTACAAAACGACATAACATGTATACATATCCCAGATATCCATGTGTTAAATGCAGTGACCGTCGTGCATGTTCCCGGTCCCACGTCCTGCAAGGGATGTAACATAATCCCGAAGGCACGAGTAATGCATGTCAGATGCAGGTCATCAGATCATATTTAGCACACATTAGCGGGAATATGCATTGCCCACTGCTGGTAAGTGATGTTTAAATATGACTATACGGATATGCATGAAACAGGGATAAGCTTCTCCGAATATCGCGAGGATCATGGTCAATGATGTCCAGAAGAGGTGAAACCAGCATTATTCACCCCTGTACTAATAGCGCCTGCTCTGAAGGGTAAAATGACCACTGCCAGGAGTAGAACACGCAATCATGTATAGAATCACCTAACACTATTGCTAGCCAAGATGTACCTATGGTAGGGTTGCCACCTCTGCAAATGACCAATGTGGGACATACGTCAGATGTCTGCAGGCTGACACATACACCCGGCCAGTACGAAAATCAGAACTTCACTGTTTTGCCTAGATAAATGCTTATTCTTGTAATGTTTACTTACTTATTCTGTTTCTATAACATATAGGTGGTTCAGATACAGAATAACTGTTTTATGCAACTATTACATAAACTATAGGAAATAAGTATAGGAAATAAGTATGTCCTACAATCTCAGCACATTTGCCATGTTTACAAATATTTTGCAGGACACGACTGCCCAAAGAGGGACTGTCCCTCGCAAAGTGGGACAGCTGGTAACCCTAACCTATGGCAGGTGTGTAATGTGACAGGTACAGACACAAACGTTCAGAGTCCAGGAAACAGTATACACCGACAAGTACACAATGAAAGGTGTAGCTTGCCTGTCACTTTCCCTGTCAGATATATATATATATATATATATATATATATATATATATATATATATATATATATATATATATGTACACATATATACATATATATAATACAGATAGAAAGGGCGATAGAGTGATATATGTTGATATATACGGATTCAACGATATCTGCAAATATATATAGATAGGTCAGCAACATTCATAACAACTTGGAGGTACAAATAAATAGGATACCGCCAACTATGGAATGTGTAACATACCGACATGCGTAACCACGAGGCTGAAAGACCGAAAGAACACAGTATCGGAACAGTACAACCACAAGTAATAGTATAACGATATGAAGGGACATGTAGTTACTGCTGCCGGTGTTGTGGTCCACATAGGTACTGTGTTCAACTGGGTTTGTGAGTGCCGTAGTCTGTGTATGTGTGTGTTGAGGGTGCCGTGTGCATCTCCGTGTGACTGTGATGTGTGTGTGTATGTCCGCATCGTGTGTCTGTTAGTGCCAACTCGGAGGTAGATCATTACAGTAGGTGTGGGTATAGCTAGCCATAGGCATACGGTTACCACCTATTCCACATTAGGAGGGACAGCCCCTCCCTGGGCAGGTGTGTCCTGACATAAAACATAACAAAGGGCAAATGTCCGAGATTGTAGGACATTAATATGTCCCATATATTATGTAATAGTTGCAGTAAATAGTTATGCCTGTATGTAAGAAACATAAATGTTACATGCAATATGATAAGTAGCCGAAGTCCCACAACAATAGGTATGTATTGAAGATAAAAGTATGTGCTATCCTGTGTACTGACCGTGGCTATGTGTCAGCCTGTAAACACTGCTGTGTGTCCTGCAAGTGTCCAACAATGGCCATATGAAAAGGTGGCAACCCATGGCAAAGAGGTTCTGTTACCAACACAACCGCAATGACTGCAAATATCTGGGACAGAAATACACGGCATAGCTGTCATTTAGACATATCGCTTTGCATATTGCTGCAATTCCGGAGGTATGGAAGTATCAACCTCACCTGCATACTATATAGAAACCAATTAACAATGGCCCAATGAAAAATCCCGTAACATAATTTTACTAACGGATAGCTCTTTAATTAGGGACGGAGCCCACACACAAATATATGGAATATGTAGAAATGCAAGCCCCACACACCTGTATATGCTACGTACACCCACCGACATCCGCCACACTAGAAACTATAGCAATACAGACTGTAATAACAGCACAAACATCCAGTCAGTCAATTACATCTGCAGAACCATCAACAGACCTTGTGAGAGACACAATTAAAGATGCCATGCATAATTGTAGCCGTTGTATAATGGAACAAACGGCGATGTTACAGGTTTTGTTTGCAAGAGTCCGTTATCAAACGGTTGGGATGACAGGTACACCCACATGTTGAACCACAAACTCTAGCTGTCACACACAATCCACGGGGGACATGAATCCAATGTATACTTGTCTCTACACATATCAGTTGCAATTACACACAACAAAACACAATAGGGCAAATGGGCAATGCCCAAGTGGAGAATTCAGTTATACCCCACTGTTGCCACGTAATTGGTGAATGGAGTAGCTGCACAGCTGATGTGCAAGTAATTAGTCACTCAGGAACACCAATTGGCGGCAG